>NC_059125.1:123498659-123830659 GCF_020740685.1 Jaculus jaculus
CTGGCTTTTCTCTCTGCATGGGGGTCCAGCTTCTTCTGCCATTATGGAACTTCCCCTGAATTTGTAAGCTTCAAATAAATCTCTTCTTCCTCCCATAAACTGTGTCTGGACTGGAGGTGCATCCCAGCAACCTGAGACTGTTTACAACACCCCCACAGAGATTTGGTCTTGTAGGCCCATGAGATTCCCAATATACTTCAGGCTGTTGCCAAAGTACTTGGTTTCCCACCAAAGCAAAATAGTTAGCAACTGTTGCCCAAGATATCACAACCTACAAGCACAGAAAAATATGACATCATACTGAAACTGAGAAGGAAGCCAACTCCATGTTGCCTAACCCTCATAGTTCTGGAAAGTGGTATATAAATTGCTGTGGCATAATTGCCACCAATAGTGTGAACAAGCATGGGGTTAAGCTAGTTAAAAAATTAACTAGCAGGACAAAATGCACACACCTATGAAATAGTGGCACATTGGCTATGTGGGTAATCAACTGCTCTCTGATCAGATAAGTGGCCAATTCACTGGAGTGAATTCAAACCTGGCAGTGGGAACCAATTCAGAAGTCTATGGATTCAGAAATTATAGACTCTACAGAGAAAATACCACTATCCATGGGCTAAGAAGAGAGTGAATGCCTATCTGAAAGGCTTTTTAAACACCATTCTATTTAGTTTAATTTTTTGTTCATTTTTGTTTATTTATTATAGAGTAAGGGAGAGAGAAAGAGGGATTGAGAGAATGAGTGTGCCAGGGCTTCCAGCCACTGCAAACTAACTCCAGATGCATGCAACCCTTGTGCATCTTGCTAACGGGGTGCCTAGAGAATTGGCTCTAACCATGATCCTCAGCTTCACAGGCAAGCACATAACCACTAGACCATCTCTCCAGCCCATGGAAAAACTATTCTTAACCATTTTGGTTAATGCTACTGTCATTTTTTTTTCTCAATGTTTATTAACATTTTCCATGATTATAAAAAATATCCTATGGTAATACCCTCCCCTCACTTTCCTCTTTGAAATTCCATTCTCCAACATATCCCCTTCCCACCTCAATCAGTCTCTCTTTTATTTTGGTATCATGATCTTTTCCTCCTCTTGTGATGGTCTTGTGTAGGTAGTGTCAGGCACTATGAGGTCATGTTTATCCAGGTCATTTTATGTCTGGAGGAGCATGTCGTAAGAAGTCTTAACCTTCCTTTGGCTCTTACATTATTTCCACCACCTTTTCCTCATTAGACCCTGAGCCTTGGAAATTGTGATCAAGATGTTACTCAGTACTCCAGTCACTTCTTTCCAGAACTATGATACCTTCTACTCCTACTGTCAATTTTGGATGGAGAATTCACTTTTTTTATTATCATTTTATTTTTTTAATTAGTTTTCTATTCTGCAAATACAGGCAGTTTGGTACCATAATTAGGCTCATCCATGACCTACCCCCTCTCCATTGGCCCCTCCTTGTTGAGGTATATGGGTCATGCATTGTGGGGTTAACCTACAGTTATGTGTAAGATCAATGTCTCTGCATATCATGACCCAACATGTGGCTCTGACATTCTTTCCGCCCCCTCTTCTGTAAAATTTCCCTGAGCCATGTTGCGTTCATTTTTAGTCTGCTTCAGTGATGAGGTGTTGGGGGCCTCTGGGGCTCTGGCTATCTGATTTGGTGGGTGTTGGTTTTTCTCTGTGTTGGCCTCCTTCCCCCTTGTGCTGGTATCCGGTTCATCAGGAAAACAGCAACCTTGCTTATTTCTCCAATTTCCCTTAGTTTCAGTCAGGCCCCTTTTGAGGTATGATGGGGTGGCTCTCTCCTTAGGATCTGCATTTATCTGAAAAAGAGAAACAGATTCTCCAATGAGAGTAAGTTAGCACCAGGTCAAATGAGATAACCCTTACTTTTTTTATAGAGAGTTTAATAGGTGTAGGCCTTCTTGTACCCCATGATTGATGGTAACTTGATATTGGAGAGTGGGCTTTTGTTTGGATATGATTCTGATTGTTTCCCAGTTCCAGTTCTGAGTCTTGCACCACTGAGGGGATCAATTAGCTGAATCAAGAGCAGTTGATTCCCCACCATGGCTGTGTGCCAATATCGTACTTGTGTGGGCATCACAACAGGTTATTTGCTGCTACTTAGGTTGGACCATGAGTTGCGTGGACAGATATTGGTCATTTCCCCAAGTCACCATGTAGCACCTTCTGGTGCTATACACAGCTGACTGTCTGGGGACTGACTCTCTTCTGGCTTCCAGCCATGCTGTTCCATTTCATGTGTCATCTGGATATGGTGTCTTTAGCAATAGGGTCTTACCACTAACTTTTGGTGGGTCATCAAGTACTCTGGCAGAAATCTGTCAATCTTTGAGAAAACCTTGTAGGTTACTCTGATCAAAAGCTCATTGTGGGTGATAGCCCCATGCTGGTACTGGGAGTTACAGGTCAGTGCCCACTAAGAAAATGAGGGAAAAAGATAACTAATATATAGGAGTTAGAGAGGTGAGAGAGAGAGGGAGAGGGAGAGGGAGGGAGGGAAGATGTAGAAGATTTAGATTAGACTTTATCCTACCGTCTCCAGTGTCTTGTGGTTCAGGTGTTTCCTGTAAGGGCCTGCTGAAGGTTCAGCCATTTGGTCTGCCTTTTAGGAAGTAGAATTTTATGGTACCATTGCAGATTGGGACTGGATTAGTGTTTCCCACCCCTTTGATGCTCTCCCCTACCTCCCCATCCCTCCTAGTGTCTAGTCCATGAAATTCTTGCTGGGTATGTAAGGTATCTTGGGTAGATTCAGGTTAGGTATTGTAGATGAGTGAGACTATATGGTGATTTTTTTTTTTTATGCGATTGGGTAAGTTCATTGACAATGATCTGTTCCAGGTTCAACCATTTTTCTCAAAAATTTTTGTGTCATTTTATTCTTACTGCTGTATAGAATTCCATTGTGTAGATATACCACATCTTTGTTATCCATTCTTCTAGTAATGGACATCTGGGTTGATTCCAGATCTTAGTTATTACAAATTAAGCTGGTATAAACATGGTTGAGCAAATCTCTCTGGCCTGTGGTTTGAAGATTTTAGGGCAGATGCCCAGTAAGGGAATAATTGGGTCTGTTGGTATCTCTATAGTCAGCTTTTTCAGGAGTCTCCATATTGCATTTCCAAAGTGGTTGTACCATCCTACATTCCCACCAACAGTGGATAAGTGTTCCTACTTCTCCACATCCTTGCCAGCACTTATTTTCGTTTAATTTTTTGATGTTTGCTATTCTTATTGGGGTAAGGTGGAATCTCATAGTTGTTTTAATTTGCATTTACCTGCTGAATAGGGATGATGAACATTTGCTTAAGTGTGTGTTTGTCATTTGTATTTCTTCCTCTGTGAATTGCCTGTTCAGCTCTTTGCTCCATTTTGTGAGTGGGGTGTTTGACTTCTTACTGTTTAGAATTTTGAGTTCTTTGTAGATTCTAGAGATTAGGCCTCTATCAGTTGGATAACCTGCAAATATTTTCTCCCATTCTGTGGGTAATCAGTTGGCTTTGCTTATTGTATGCTTGATTGTAAAGAAACTCTTTAGTTTCATATGATACCACTGGTTGAGTGACTGTTTAAGATAGTGAGCTACTGGGGTTTTGTTCAGGAAGTGTTTTTCTATTCCTATATCATGGAAAGTACTTCCTAAATTTTCTTCCAGTAGTATTTGAGTTTCTGGTCTTATGTTGAGGTCTTTGATCCATTTGGATTTGAGTGTAGTACATGGTGAAATGTGTAGATCCAGTTTTAGTTTCCTGCATGTGGTTATCCAGTTTGTCCAGCACCATTTGTTGAACATGCTATCTTTTTTCCAGCCTATATTGTGCTGGCCTTTGTCAAATATCAAGTAGCTGTAGTTGCTTGACCCAAGGTCCGGGTCCTCAAGTCTATTCCATTGGTCTATACTCCTGTTTTTATGCCAGTACCATGCTGTTTTTATTACTATGGCCTTGTAATATAGCTTTAGATCAGTATGGTGATGCCACCAGAGGTATTTCTTTTGCTGAGGATATGTTGGAGATGCGAGGACTGTTGCCTTTCCATATGAAATTTGAGATCATTTTTTCTATCTCTGTGAAGAACACTGTAGGGATTTTAATTGGAATTGCATTAAATCTATATATTGCCTTTGGTAGGATTGTCATCTTCACAATGTTAATTCTGCCTATCCAGGAGCATGGGAGGTCTTTCCATCTTCTCAAGTCCTCCTCAATTTCTTTTTTGAGTGTTTTTATGTTTTTGTTGTATAGATCTTTCACTTCCTTGGTTAACGTTATTCCAAGGTATTTTATTTTATTTTTGTTGTTGCTATTGAAAATGGGACTATGTCCCTTATTTCTTTCTCTGTATCTTTGTCAATTGCTAATAAAAATGCTACTGTTTTTTGTGCATTGATTTTTGTATCCTGCTACTTTGCTCAAGGAGTTAATCAGCTCCAGGAGTTTTGGGATGGAATCTCTCGGGTCTCTTACATATTTAATCATGTCATCAGCAAACAGAGCTAACTTAACTTCTTCCTGTCCAAATTGTATCCCTTTTATTTCCTTCTCCTGTCTTATTGCTTGAGCTAGGACTTCCAGTACTATATTGAAAAGCAGAGGTAAGAGAGGACAACCCTATCTTGTTCCTGATTTTAATGGGAATTCCTTCAGTCTCTCTCCATTAAGTATTATTTGGGCCTTCAGAGCTGTGTATTTTGCCTTTATTATGTTAAGATATGTACCAACTATGCCAATTCTCTCCAATGTTTTGATTATGAAGTGATGCGTCTTGTCAAAGGCCTTTTCTGCACCTATTGAAATGATCATATGGTTTTTATGTTTAACCTTGTTTATGTGGTGTATTACATGGACAGATTTCCGTATGTTGAACCCCCCCTTGTGTTCCTGGGATGAATCCCACTTGGTCCAGGTGGATGATGCTTTTGATCTGTTGTTGGATTTTGTTTTTGAGGATTTTGTTTTGTGAACTGTGGTGTCCCTGTGTTTGGTGCATACAGACTTATGATTGTAATATCCTCTTGATGGATCATTCCCTGGATAAGTAGGAAGTGTCTTTCTTTGTCTTTTTTGATTATTTTTTTGAAGTCAATTTTATCTGGTATTAATATAGCTACACCTTCTTGTTTATTATTCCCATTTGTTTAGAATATTTTCTTCCACCCCTTTACCCTGAGGAGGTATCTGTCTTTAGTGGTGAGGTGGGTTTCTTGAAGGCAACAGATTGAGGAGTCTAATTTTTTGATACATCCTGCTAGCTTGTGTCTCTTGATGCATGAATTAAGGCCATTAATATTTAGGTTAATGACTGTGAGATTTGATTTGATCCCTGCCATATTGTGGTGGTAGATGTGTTTTGGTGTTTTCATGAGCTTTGAAGTTTTTTGTGCCCACTCTGGGTTTGATTGTTGTGATCTACTTCTTTAAGGCATTTGAATTTGGTTATTTATTTCTTCTTTGTGGATAATTTCCTGATATACTGTCTGTAGGTTTGGGTTTCTTTTCATATAATTGTAAAGCTGAGCTTTGTTGTGGAAGATTTTTCTTTCACCATCTATTATGAGGGATACTTTTACTGGGTAGAGTAGTTTGGGTTGGAATCCATAGGTTCTTAGATTTTAGAGAGATTCACTCCAGGCCCTTCTAGCTTTCAAGGTTTACATTGAGATTTCTGAAGTTATTCTGATGGGGTTATCTTTGAAAGTGGTGCGCCATTTTTCCCTAGCTGCTTTTAGGATTTTCTCTTTGGTATCAATCTTTAGAGTCTTAATGATAATATGTCTTAGAGAGTTTCTCCTTTGGTGCAGTGTGTTTGGAGTTCTGTTGGCTTCTTGTATCTTGATGGGCCTTTCTTTTAAGAGACTGGGGAAGTTTTCTTCAATTATTTTGTTAAATAAGTTTTCCATGCCTTTGGTCTGAAATTCTTCTCCTTCTGGTATTCCAATGATTCTGATATTAGGACGTTTAAGTGCATACCACAATTCCCTCATGTTTGCAGGAACTTTTGAACCACTGAAGTTTTTTTTTTTTTTTTTTTTTAGGTATGGTCTTACTCTAGCCCAGGCTGACCTGGAATTCACTATGGAGTCTCAGCGTGGCCTCGATCTCACGGCAATTCTCCTACCTCTGCCTCCCGAGTGCTAGGATTAAAGGCTTGTGCCACCATGCCCGGCTTTACTGAAGTTTTTGAACTCTAGAACTGTTTCTTCCATCTTTTCTTCCAGATCAGAGTTTCTATCCTCCACTTCGCTGAGTCTATTCTTAAGAGCCTCTAGAGTGTTTTGGGCTTCTTTAATTAAGTTTGCATTTTCTACTACTTTTCTATATATCATTTCCATTGCTCTGTCAAGCTCCCTTTTCATATCATTTTCTGATTTTCTTGATGATTCTTGGAATTCATTCTTGCATTTCTTAATGACTTCATTTAGTATGGCCAGCTGGTTTTTAAGGTCTTCGTTTTTTTCACTCTCCCTCAAACCCTTAATTCTCTTTGAAGTCCTTCCAATGTCTTATCAATTTGTTCTAGCTTAGTGATGGCTGCATCCACATGATTGTCAGTCCTTTGTTGCTTTACTGCAAGTTCTATTAGTAGGTTGGTTAGGGTTGCATTGCTCATAGCTTCAATTTGATGTTCTGATACTGATGGTTCTTCTATGTTTTGGTTAGATGTATTATTCATTGTAGGACTAGATGATCTAACTAGATTTTCTTGCATTTGATTTTTCATGTTATTTCTTTTGCACTGTGGTCTGCCCATGACAGTGTATGGGCACATAGGTGGGTGGATCAGCATGTGCTCTAGTGCAATGGGAATCTGAGGCAGCCTGGGGCAGTTGCCAAGCAGCCTGGGCTTTATCTCCTGCTTGCCAGAGCTGCCTATCTACTGCCTGACAGGGGCACCAAAATTGCCTGAATTCTCAAGTGGTAATATGCCAAAGCTGCTTGCATTTGAGCTTGGAGGGGGACTGAGGTACCAAGGCCTGCAGCCCAAACTCTGGTTGGGAACACTGGGACCTGGAAACAGTCTGTGCTCCCCCCCATCTCAGGAGAATGGGGGCTGGCCAGGAAGGCACCTGAACTGGTGCAAGCCAGAGACACAGTCTGGTTTTGTGTGGCAGTTGCTGTGGGACTGGACTCACTGAATGTGCAGCAGCAGGAGCAGTAATGTGGGCAAATGTGAAGAGCAGTTTAAGCTTCCACAGTGGCGGTGGGCCCATGGCCAGACACAGCAGTGGGGAGCGGCAGTGGGGTTCAGGACAGGGTACAGCGGTGGTGCAAGGGACTGCAGGGGCACGGGAAGGAGTACAGGACCGTGCGCAGGAGGGCGACAGAGCATGTGATGGCTGCAGGGTGCCATGGGACAGTGTGCGGGACAGTGACAGGGCATGGGATAGGGCGTGGAAAGGTGGGAGGGGGCAACAGCTATTTGGTTAAATGGGTGGTCTACCTGCCCACAAGGGGATCCGCGATTCACTGATTTCTCCCCTTCTGAGCCCCCCACTGACAAGAAGACCCAGAAAACCCTTAATTTCTTGCCTTTTCTTCCCTGGGATTTGCAGGGCAGCTAGGCGGTCACCATCTTGGCTGGAAGTCAAAAATGAGAATTCACTTTTTTTTATAGATGGCAGTAAAAACTGGGATAAACCAAGATGCATCAATACATTAAGAAAATATAGCCAACTGCCTAGCACTTGATGGGCCACTTCTATCACATCTGTCAGGGCCCAGGAGACATTGAAGAAGTGGTGATTTAAACTTGAGAGCTGCTCTCAGTGCTATTCTAACAACTTTATCCAGGGAGACAGTGGTAGACATTAAGGAGACTCAAAACTCATCAAACAGAAAATTAGAAGATGCACAGAGACTAACACCAAAGGTGACTTATAACACACACCAAGATTCAGGGGACATTGCAGAAGAGGGGGCAGAAAGATTTTAAGGAACACAGAATGGGAAGGTGTGTCTCAAGACATTGCCCCACCCAAGACTGACTGGGGTATTCATGACCCCACAATGAATAACAAAAACTCTACTCTGAGGAAAGCCCCCAATGGAAAGAGGGCAGGAAAGTGGGTATATAAGAGCAAAACCTGATGAGAATATGACAAATATGTAATATGTTCATATTGTAAAATTCACAATAATAGAACTAACTCAATAAAACAATAGCCCCTCCAAATAAATTATAATTTGAACAATTACCATTAACTTATAACTTGTATAACATCTTCAAGTTTGAGTTCTGCTTATATAATGTCATAAAAATATTAAATGAATAAATACGTTTTCTACATAAGAACTATTGTGTATAATGCTTCAGTATAGATGCTGACATTTTTACTAGACCTTTGTACATATTCAAAATAAGAGATCTTAAAAGACATCTCTTTCTTTTCTTATATATTTTATTTAGTTATTTGAAAGAGAGACAGTGAAAGAGATAGAGAATGAGAGAGAATGGGCATGCTAGGGCCTCCAGCCACTGAAAACATACACCAGATGCATGCAACTCATTGTGCATCTGGCTCATGTGGGTCCTGGGGAATTGAACCAGGGTCCTTTAGCTTTGTAGCCAAATGCCTTAACCACTAAGCCATCTTCTCCAGCCCTTCAAAGACATCTCTTGATAAACAGACTTCTAGTGAAATCTAATTATCCTAGGCTGATGTGAAGTGCAGTCAGGAGTCATGTGCACTTGTGGCAGTCATGTTGCATTATGTTACTATATCAAAATACATGCATTGAATAAAATTGAGCATCACAAAAGAGAAAAAGGGAGTAAGATAACTTAAAAACCTTTTGATGCAGAACAGGAGGCAGTTTTACAATAGGCCATTAGGAAAATAACTTATTTAATTTTTCGTAAGAAAAATTTACTTCATTTTTTGGAGGGAATACAAATATATGTTATAAAAGAAAAAAAAATAATTGTTTGTTTAACAATTTACTATAGATATGATTATCAACTAAACATTAGTGATTACCTTACTGTTTGTCACTCAGCATGGTCTTTATTTGTTTAATCATGTTAATTTTCTAATGAAGCAAATAATAACCAGGAGAGTAGAGCTGTGGCTATAAAACAGATTAAAATAAAATTTAGAAAGATAACCATAGGTATAAAAACCATTAAGCCATAACATATTTTGGATTATGCCATTATTCTCTTTTGTATTTTATACTTATTTAGTTATTGTTTTTTTTTTTTTTTGAGGTAGGGTCTCACTCTAGCCCAGGCTGACCTGGAATTTACTATGTAGTCTCAGGTGGGCCTTGAACTCACATAGATTCTCCTACCTCTGCCTCCCAAATGCTGGAATTAAAGGCATACTCCATCACACCCAGCTTTGCTTCAGTTTTTATCATTCTAAATTTGTGAATATTCTTGAGAAAGCACCCACATTTATATGCATTTAATGTCATGATGATATGTACATTAAAAGAAGACATCATTACCAGTTTTACCAAAAAATGATGCAAGATAATTGTTTTTATATCCACAAATAAACTAATAATTTCTTTAATAGGCAACTCTCTTCTTTGAGTGGATATGACCATTAATATATGTAAATTATTTTGAATATTACAATTTTTTTTTATTTATTTATTTGAGAGCGACAGAAAGAGAGAGAGAGAGAATGGGCACCCCAGGGCTTCCAGCCACTGCAAACGAACTCCAGACGTGTGCACCCCCTTGTGCATCTGGCTAATGTGGGTTCTGGGGAATTGAGCCTCGAACCGGAGTCCTTAGGCTTCATAGGCAAGCGCTTAACCGCTAAGCCATCTCTCCAGCCCTGAATATTACAAAATTTTTGAACTTCAAAGAAGACACCGAAGGTTTTTATGGATGTATGATGACCAAACTTTTTTCATGGCAAATAACATGTAGAATTTGATACTGGCATTATGAGATGACAACTCATGGATCCTCAGCACCCATGTAAGTGCCAAATGGATATGGTGGCCTTCCTGTATAGCCAATGCACTTGAAGTGAAAATAAGGGGTCCCTGGGGAAAGGTGACTCGCTCTACTAACTAAATGGTGCAGTGTTAGGTTCAAGTGAGAGGCATTGCTTCATTAAATAAAGTAGAGAGCAAGGAAGTCACCTAATATCAACCTCTGTCCTGCTCATGCATGAAGACAAACTTGTATGTGTACCCACACACAGGTATACCTACACATTTATGAACACTCATGCACACAGATAC
The DNA here is from genome assembly GCF_020740685.1 of Jaculus jaculus. Lineage (NCBI taxonomy): Eukaryota > Metazoa > Chordata > Mammalia > Rodentia > Dipodidae > Jaculus > Jaculus jaculus. Next base: position 123,508,903 of record NC_059125.1, read on the forward strand.
ACCATGCATAATATGAATTTAAAATAATTAGTTTTGTCTCAACTTCTCATGAATCTCAGCAATTGGTGAAATACCTACCAGGAGTAAATTGTCTCCTTCATTTCTCATGTGTTTATTTCACAAATTTCTAGATATTTATTTCATTTTAATTATAGGTCAAAACAAATATGTCATGCCTACCCATTTGTTAATTGAATAAAAACAGCCCCTATTGATACCATTGTGAGATATTTCACTATTTGCCATAGCTAAAGCTATTTTGCATTTCTTTTAGTACAAAAAATTAATAGTGCTTTTTAATATTTTATTTATTTCTGAGGAAGAAAGAAAGGAGGGGTAAGGGGAGAGAATAGGTGTACCATAATCTTTAGCCACTGCAAATGAATTCCAGATGCCTGTGCACCATGTTCAACTGGCTTATGTGGGTTCTGGAGAATTGAATCTTGGTCCTTAGGCTTGTCAGGCAAGAAACTTAAGCACTAAGCCCTCTCTCCAGCCCTGTGATAGTTTTTTTTTTTTTTTTTTAAATAGAATATCATGAAATGAATCAGTGTCTTTGAAAAGATCAGAGTATCTTGAGAAAACAGCATTTACTGCTTGCAGAATGTACATAATCTCATTTTGGAAATAAACTGTATGTGGTGATCTTCAACTAAATACCATTCTTTTTTAATTGTATGTTGTGCTATACTTATTTGTCCCATTCTTCTGCCTTTATCAAGCGATATGGTAGTTTGCATTCCAAATGACAATCAGTTGTGTTTGTTCCAAAACTGTTTCAATGTGAATCAACTGACATCATTTTCACAGCTGAAATATCTCTATGAGATTTAGTCCCTACGGCATTTTCATTTAGTAACAGAGGTTTGGTTTTCAGTTTTCAAAGTTATGTTTATATTGTAACTCCATTTCACTTCTTTTCATTCAACCCTCTCAGATTATTAGCCAATTTTGATTGTTTCAAATAGTAAATATTTTTTTTTCCCCAATCTTCTTACACTTACACATACTGTATGTAACTTTTAGCAGAAGTTGACCAATGATAGAATAATGGAAACATGTTCATCTGTTTAAGAAAAATTTGGAGAGACAGAATTTTCTGACAATTTTTTTTAATCAGTCAACCTGGTATGATTTTGCACATGTGATGTTGAAGAATAGGACTTGGATTTAGTAACTATCACTTATCTCTCCTGTCCTGTCCTCTGGAATTTTAAAGCTAAAATGAAATAAAATATTGTTTTGGTTTGAATTTAAAAGATCGTCTCATAGCCTCATGTGTTTGTGATTAACTCTCATACTTAATCCTCAGCTGGTGGAGCCCTTGAGAGATGGAGTCTTGCTGGAGGTGGTGGGTCACTGGGAGTGAACTGTAGGATTATATTCCTGAACCCTGCTTCTGAGTACAAGCAAGCTCATTGTCTCTGTTTCCTCCCTGATTCATGAGGACATGAGGTAGTGTATTCTGCTCCTGCTATGCTTTTCTAGCCATGATAAAACTTGTTCTCAAAACTCTAATCCAGAATTAAATCTTTTCCTTCTATAATATGCTTTTGGTTGGGTGTTTTGTTCCAGCAATGTGAAGGTCATTGTTGCAACTATGGAAGTGGAAGGGAAAGAAAAGATGACCTTGATGGAATTCCACTGGTGAAATCATATAGAACCTAATGATGAAATACCCACCCTTGTCCTGATCAAACTGATTTGCTGGACAATTTTTGAAAGTCTGGTGCTGCCATCACCACAGCAAGAGGGGAAATGAGATTGTCATCTTTGGTAAGTGGGCTTTTGCTTTCATTCCCAGGCTAGTATTCTCTCTACCAATTGCTCTCCACAATTTTCACCAAATTAGCATGCACACAGCACATCAGAGACCATCTCTGGTTTTGTATAAATCCCAGTGCATACCTTTCATTGTTTTAGACTCATCATACTTACTGTATGCTCTGGATCAACCAGATTCCAACATAGTGGCACCAATAGACACAACCTCTGCCTTAAAGAGCCCACTAATACGACAGGAACTTAAAAGGGAAGCTACTGAAAAAGAGGAAGGCAAGTAATCATGGACACAGGAGAGAGAAATGGGAATGAATATATATGGCCAAAGTGCATGGCATAGGGCTGGGGAGATGACCCATCATATAAAAAGCACTTGATTGCAAAGCCTGGTGGCCTGGGTCCAATTCCCCAGTACCCTCATAAAGCCAGGAGCACAAAATGGCGTATGTGTCTAGAATTCATTCATAACATGCTATTATTCTCATTCTCTCTCAAATAAATAAATAAATAATATTTTTTTTAAATATCAAATATACTTGAATGAGAATTTCATTATGGAAATTATCACATCCCAAAATAAAAGTATTTAAATATTTTAAATGGTTATATTTAGCTGTAGTTTTTTCTAATATCTAGGAATATATGTATATTTTCCATTGAAACATTTCCATGTCTGTACTATGCCAGGCCAATTACCATCAACCACAAATCTGTACTCATAGTTATTACTGACTATCACAAACACTCTATACTGAAGCTTTTCATCACAACTTATTTCCAGAGGTGTCTCCAAGATATTTTGCTATTATTCCCAATTGTAATAATATGTGTGCCTAGTATGTACCATATATTTTCCAAAGTACTTAAGAAAAGTCACTCTACATTTTAAAAACTTATAAAACAAGTATTTCATTCACACCTATGAGGAAACCTCCTTATAGTTGCAGATGCTCCATGAATAGGTAAAACCTACAACTAAAACTGAATCTTTGATTTCAGGAAAGCAAAAATAACCCAAGAATTACAGTCTAATAACCACAAATTGTCCTATTACATATTTCCACAAGATTAAAAAAAAACCTAGCTGCTATCCATTAATCAAATTGGCCATGTTTTAAATATCAATATGATAAAGACAAACATGAAGGACATGCTATAAAGTCCCTCTGCTAGTCACATCATTTAGATTTGGGTATTTTCTATACTAATCTTTTTTTTTTTTTTGAAAGCAGCCAAGTAATGTATTTATCAAGATCTTTACAAATATGCATATCCCTTCACTTCTCTATTTCACTCTAGTAATACATCTAGATGCTAACTCCTAGGAAGACTAAAACTGTCCTTAGAAAAACTCTTCCTGTCATATTAAGGACAAAATTGAAAGACAACTGAGATGTTCAGTAGCAATGTTGATTCAGAGCCCATCAGTGCTGGTGGAGTTATGGGGTCATTAGCAACAAAGATAGCAGTTGAGACCGTGTTGCAAGTGCTGATAGCCTCAATCCATGGCTTTTGTCATCACTCCCACTAACTGCTACAATATCAATATATTAAACATTTATTGGCCCATATGAAAGACACATGTCTCAGCTCTAATATTTACATAAACCTCCCCGAAAATCCTTAGTTCTTCTTAACCAAAGAAGTTCAGATCATTTAAGCCTTGTTCCAATGAAATTCACCCAGTTAGCAGAGAGAAAATATATCATAAAATATGTATGGAAATACAGAGCACTTTGCTAGATGCATACTATTTTACATGAAGGATATCAAAATTTTTGTGAAAGAGATGAAGTAAAGTGATGGTTGCTTTATAGGAGACAATGTATTAAACACAGTCTAACACAGAGAACTGGAATCTCTGTGTGTGTAAGATGCTGAACAGAAAGAGCAAAGGGATAAAACCAATAAGCAACAGCAAAAGAGAACTCAGTGAACAAAAACCAAACAACAAAATATCACCTCACCCATTTTTTTGAATTTTTTTAAAATATTTATTTATTTATTGCATAGAGAGAGACAGAGGCAGCTATAGACACAGAGAGAGAGAATAAGAATGAACATGCCAGGGCCTCCAGCACTGCATATGAACTACAGATACATCTGCCATCTGGTGCAGTTGGTTTACATGGGTCCTGGAAAATCAAAATAGGTTCTTTGGCTTTGCATGCAAATGCCTTAACCTTTAAGCCATTACTTTTTTATATTTTATTTTATTTTATTAGTTTCCTTTTCATCAAATACAGGCAGTTTGGTACCATTGTTTAGGCTCATCCATGACCTACCCTCTCCCAACGGCCCCTCCTTGTTGATGTAAGTGGGTCGTGCATTGTGAAGTTAGCCCACAGTTCTTGGTATGATAAATGTCTCTGCATATCATGACCCAACATGTGACTCTGACATTCTTTCTGCCCCCTCTTCGGCAAAATTTCCCTGAGCCATGTTGGGTTAATTTTTGGTCTGCTTCAGTGCTGAGGTGTTGGGAGCCTCTGAGGCTCTGGCTCTCTGGTTTGGTAGGAGTTGATTTTTCTCTGTGTTGGTCTCCTTCCCCTTTGTGCTGGTATCCGGTTCATCAGGAAAACAGCACCCTTGCTTGTTTCACTAATTTTCCTTAGTTTCAGTCGGTTCCCTTTTGAGGTATGATGGAGCAGCTCTCCCCTTAGGATCTGCATCTATCTGAAAAAGAGAAGCAGGTTCTCCAACAGAGAGTAAGTTAGCACCCAGAAAATTGAGATAATATTTACTTTTATAAAAGAGAGTGTAGTAGGTATAGGCCCTCTTGTACCCCATGATTGATGGTAGCTTGATATTGGAGAGTGGGCTTATGTTTGGATATGGTTCTGACTTGTTTCCCAGCTCCAGCTATGGGTTTCGTACCACTGAGGGGATCAGTTAGCCAAATCAAGAGCAGTTGGCTCCCCACCATGGCTGTGTGCCACTATTGCACTTGTGTGGACAGCACACCAGGTTATTTGTTGCTAAGTAGGTTAGGCCATGAGTTGCTTGGACAGATATTGGTCATTTCCCCCAGTCACCCATGTAGCACCTTCGGCACTAGACACGTGACTGTCTGGGGACTGACTCTCTCCTGGCTTCCAGCCATGCTGTTCCATTTGATGTGTCAGTTGTGTATGGAGTCTTCTGCAATAGGGTCTTACCACTGACCTTTGGTGGGTCATCAAGTACTCTGACAGAAGTCTGTCATTCTTTTAGGAAACCTTGTAGGTTTCTCTGATCAAAAGCTCATTGTGGATGATAGCCCCATGCTGGTAGTGGGGGTTACAGGTCAGTGCCCACTAAGAAAATGAGGAAAAATGGTAACTAATATACAAGACTTAGAGAGGAGAGAGAGAAGGGTGGAGGGGGAGAGGGAGGGAGGGAAGATGTAGAAGATTTAGGTTAGACTTTATCCTACCCTCTCCAGTGTCTTGTGGTTCAGGTGTTTCCTGTAAGGGCCTAGTGAAGGTTCAGCCATTTGGTCTGCCTTTTAGGAAGTAGAATTTTATGGTACCATTGCTGTTTAGGTCCAGATTAGTGTTTCCCACCCCTTTGATGCCCTTCCCTTCTTCCCCATCCATCCTAGTGTCTAGTCCATGAGATGCTTGCTGGGTATGTAAAGTATCTTGGGTAGATTACACTAATCTTAATCATGGTGATGATATGACCCACTAAAAATTCTGGTTATACCTTATATAATAGCATTGTTTTTACAGAAACATTGTAGTGAAGTCATATAATGGAGAATGTCAGCTGAGATTTTGGTATTTTGTCAATAGTAACATTGGATAGACATGTTTTTCATTGCATAATAAATCCAACAAATTAACAGTAAATTAAAGGATGGGAAGAGAAATTCAGCTACAAGTCTCAAATCTATATTTAATGTTAAATTTATTACTGTATGGCATTCAACATTTGAGTAATAAGCACAAATTCTGAAATATGATCTAATTTTAATAAGTTTTAGTATATTTTCTAACAGTACATTATAAAAAATGAATTAAAACATAAATGTTCATAAGGTATGCTAAAATCTGTTTCCTCATTTCTTTTCACATAGCCCTTATTATGACCTTTGAAAAATCACTACTTAAAAATTTAAATATAAGTACTCATCTTACATGATCCTATTTAACTTATTTCACATCTTATAAAAAAATAAAAGTTGAATATTTTTTGATAACATTTTAACAGAAATACATGTTTCAATAAATCAATATACAATTTTGCCTTTTTAACTAAGAAGTTAATCTTTAAAATATAAGAGATGATTCTAAGACATATGTATCATTTCAAGCAAATACTAAAATGATTTAGAAAAAGCCCAGATTTGTTCAGTAACATAAAAGATTCTTGTTACTTTATTGACACTCTGAGTCAAGAAATCTCAAGGCTTACCAAGGGGTCACTATTTTATTAGCAATACCAACACTATAAATTTCATGGCACTGTCAAATGAGGCATAAATAGTGATGTGTAACAGGTACTATATTGCCAAAGAAGAAGAGCGCTGTTGGTCAGCAAATCTTCCCATGCTAACAAACATGTAATGTTTAAAGAAAAGAGAAAAGAGAGGGAGCGAGAGCAAAATAAATTGTGACCATTTCCCTTCTTCTGGAATATTGAGGAAGAAACTGTCACAAATGTTTAATCCTTGACTTATTTCTCAATCAAATCTCAAACATAATAGGAGATAGAACTATAATAGTTTTGGTGAAGTTCAATAGAAAATACAATACAATTTTTTGAATAATATATTTTATAATCCTTTAATATTTTTTTTCTGACTAATAATATAAATGTATATGGTCTAAGCCAAGTGCAATCACTATTTTCCATAAAATAGCAAATGTTCATTTATTGACCTTATTTTAATATTACACAAAAAGGATTGGGGAAAGAAATCAAAACAATAATAGTGTTATGAATGGTTCTTGAAGGTTATAGACTTAACTAAAGAGTCTAAACCCAATTATAGGCTTAGTGATGGTCTCAGGAAGACTAAGGCATGCATCGGTGAGTAACTGTACAGCCTTCCTTCTTTCCTTCTGTCCTTTTTTTCTGCCTTCCTTTGATCCTTCTTTCCTTTCTTCTTTGCCCCTCTGTCTTGCTGATTTTTTTTCTAACAAATATCTATATCTACATTGAAGGATTTCCTTCTACTGAGGAAAATTTATAGAAATGCCTAAATATATTTTGTCTGAGAGAGGACTAGAGCTTTTTCATTGCTTACTGTGTCATTTCTCCTATATTCTGTACCTCTGATCAATAGTGTCAACTGGAAACAAAACCATCCATTGTGGCAATAGTTTTCACCTCTGTCCCAGGACTCCAAGTGGGATAATTTAGTTCAGATTTGAACATAATGACTGAATTAGATTCTTGAATCAAATATAGTGCTTACTTACTGCTTAGCTTATTGACTCAACAAACAGCCAGATTTTCTACTCCAAAGTTAGGCCCTACTACTGACCTTTCTCTTATCTGCTTTCAACAAATGTTTTTCCTTTGATTAATTATGTCTTTGAAAGTATTGTTTTAAACTATTTTATTTGCTTATTTATTTGAGAGAGAGAATGAGAATGAGAGCCACAGGGCCTCTAGCCATTACAAAGAGAGTCCAGATACAGGCACCACCTCATTCATCTGGCATATGTGGGTACTGGGAAAATGAAACCTGGGTTGTTAGGCTTCTCAGGCAAGCAACTTAACCATTGAGAAATATCTCCAGCCACTGTAATTCCTGTTTATTTCTAGGCGTGCACGATTAACATGGAGTCCAGACCAAATGATGACTTGGTTTGTCATCCTGAAGACTGCCGTCAATCTTCATGTCTTGGTTTGAATCTTAACTATTTCATGTCCTTCCTGAATTTCACTTCTGCAATCTATAAACATTTACTTCTTTACTAATGATTCATGAATAAAGTTGCTTCTATCTGCAATATTATCCACATAATATTCAATCCTTCTGCTACTCCTCCTTGATAGCACTGTCACTTGTTTTTGAAATCTCTTGCATTTACTGATCAAGCTGTTCTGGCCTGTTCTCTAAAATCAAGTTTTATTAAAGAAAATAAAATACTTTCTTTCTCAAGTCTTTCTATAAGCTGAAAAGTCACAGGAAAACATGTCTGAAAGTATTGAGTACTTTTTTTTCTTTTTGCTCAATTAAAAGTAATAATCATGAAAAAAGATTTCTATTATGTGGATCAACGATGTTTGCTCTTAAATTGTTTCTCTTAGTATCGCCTGATATTATATTTTATAATTTCCATCTTCTCAAAATTTCATTCATAGTAGACATATGCAGAAATTAATCAGTGAATTAAGTAGCATTATTTTCCCCTACAAAGATTTCATTCTCCTTTTACATATCAGGCATAGGCAGGGCTCTGCGTTAAAGTAAACCTAAGCTGTCTGACATGAAGGGCCCAGACTATGGTGGAGAGGTGGTGGTAGCCTGAACTGTGGCTGATCATATCTCCCGATGGACAGCAGGGGAGCTCCTCCCCCTATTCTTGGGGGTTGCTGTGGGCCAGGAATCTTCCCCCATTCTTGCAGTCGCAGTGAGTCTGGACCCCAGACAAAATCTCGACCCAGAAATCGGCAGAAAGTAAGGGCACTCCCTCTCCAGCCAAAGGATACCTGGACATTCTGATAAGATATATGCTTTGCCCATAACCCTGTGGCCTTTGGCTGGTTGCCTAGGAAACTCCTTATATGGGGTCATCCAGCACCTTTGCATAACTTCTCTTTACTTTTGCCTACCTGCTGGAAGGAATGGCCCCATATTAGGCATACACTATCAACCTTTAAACCCACCAATCCCCTTAAGGTCCTCTTCCTGACTTTACCTGCTTATAAGTCCATTTCTCTGACAATAAACCCAGAGCTGCTCACGGAAACTGACTCCCAGGACTGATTCTTTCTATCCCCACTTTTGGACAACCTTGGTCTCCACTGTTGCCTGGGACACCTTTGTGGGGCGGGGGTTGGACCACATCCAACCCCGAAGCATGCAGGAACCCACACTTACACTTGAAATATAATGAGAAATTCATTCAAGAATGAGAAACATTAAGTTTGAAATATAAATATTTTTAATTAAAAACTAAAATACAGGATAGCTTATTGTAATCACTGATTTCTATCATTCCTTAAAAATATTTGAATTTAGACATTCCCAGCTCTCAGGAGGCAGAGGTAGGAAGATGACAATGAGTTTGAGGCCACTCTGAGACTACATAGTGAATTCCAGTTCAGATTGGACTAGAATGAGAGCCTAGAAATCCAACATGGCTCAGGAAATTTTGCAGAAGAGGGGACAGAAAGATCATTACAGCCACGAGTTGGGACATTATGCACAAAGACATTGCTTCTCCCTCATAACTGACTGTTGCCTCCCAGAATGCATAACCCACAATCCTCATGGGGATAACCTGCATCCCCATTGAGGAGGACCCCTTTAGAAAATGGGCAAAGATGAGGGAAAGGGTGGTACCATCATGTGGTGTTAGCATACTAAGTATGTCCATAATTAATAAAAATAACATTTAAAAAACATACACACATGGATAGATAGATAGATAGATATAGATATAGATATATAAACTAAGTGAGAGACACCTATAAATAGTTGAAATTTATGCCATCCTATTGAGGTATACCATATGATCAAGAAACTATGTGCTTGAAAGAAAAAAAAATGACCAAAGGAAAGAATAAGCAATTAGTTTTAAAACATTTTAAAAAGAAAACTGTAAAAATAAAAGATCAAATAAAGAGGTTGGTAAAGAGCTCACTCTTCACAATGAAGTGAGAAATTGTTGCTTATTGAAAGGTAGATATAGTTAGGTAATGTATACAAACATGAGTAAAGCACTTTCAAAAAAGAGTTTCATGCATAATCACCATAGAGGAAATAATTCATGTATAAATGGTTTATATAGATGGGCAGACCTGGAATTTTGTATGCATCTGAAATTTACCAGAGTTCTTAACCTCTCTAAACTTTAATTTTTACATCAGTATAATAAGTACACATGTGTCTGGGCCATATAGATGAATCAGTAGTCAAAGGCATTTGTTTGCAAACCCTGACCACCAAGGTTTTGTTGCCCCAGTATCCATAGAAAGTCAGGTGCACAGAGTATCACATGCGTTTGGAGTTCGTTTGCAGTGGCAGGAAGCCCTGGTGCACCCATGCTCACTCTCTATGTATCTCTCTCATAAATAGATTAAATATTTACACAAAAAACTCAAAAAAGTAGACATGTGTCTACTGTATCTACTTTTGTACAAATCAAATTAACTGCTTTACTTGCTGATTCAAAAGTATCCACACATGTAAAAGTATCATTAACCCTATAGAAAACATATTTAAGGGAATCAATGTCAGAATAAAATTCTAAGAAGAAAAAAGGGACAGAGGGATATGATCATATTTTCTAAATAACTGTGAAAATATTGGGATAATATAGTCATAGCTTATTTATACTATAGTAGAAACAGATTTTTGAGTATAATCACCTTGCCTCCTTCACATGTCATTTATAAACTTTGTTTCCTACTCCTCCACAAATCATTAATCAAGCTATTGATTGATGCTTGGAATAGTGCAGGTGCTGCTCTTACATATTCATTATTAATCAAATTATTTAATCAGCCCAGTGAATTTTACATACTTAAAACAAATTTCCAGCAACCCTTCATATTATCCACAATTTGAAATTTATCACAGTGCTATTCATCAAAAATTGTAATAGGGTTCTATAAAATATCAGTTCTTCCATTAAGAATCTCTGGAAACTAGTTTCTCTAGTATTACTACTTAAGGAATACTAGCTCTGCTCTCCTAGTTTTATGTGCAATGTTCTTAAAAATAAAATTACATTCACTTTCCAACTTTGGACTAATATTTTAATAGGTATAATCACACTAATTAAAATTATTTTTTGAGAATTGTTAGAGCAAAAAGACTTTAGTATTATCTACTGTACTGCTATTAATACTCAGTCAGGAAAACTAGATATGAAAAGTAGTTTGTTCAAGAGTATAGGGAAAATAATAACATGCTTTGAAGATACCTGTATTTGGTCCACTGCTTCCTCTAAGGTGAAAAGGTTTATTGACTGAGATTTATAAACATGAATTTGTGATGTACAATTAACAAAATTACCTACATGCTAACCTTGAAAACCTAAAATATTTCAAATTGTGAAGCATATTATCACTGATGGATGTATAATTATTAAACTTGAATAAGGTTTTGTACAAAGTAAGCATTTAATAAAGAATGGACATTTTTTATTCATTTGAGTTGGAGATGAAATATCACCAGATTTCTGACAGAAATAATATTTCAAACTGTCTACCAGCTTTTTATCAGGTATAAATATCACTACTTCTACAGAAAAGCCTTAATATTAACTTTTTATTGTTAGTAAATATAGAGCACAATCTTTAATCATAAAAGGCATATACCAAATTGTTATAACAAATTTGTAAATGAGAAAGAGTTAACTTTTGAAAGATTAAATTTTACAAAAGCAACTTTTGTTTGTTTGTATAGAGCCTAAAGTTTATCATCTACTTCCCTTTATATTTAATCAACATCAACTAAAAACATTTTGATTTAAATTCCATTACATAGTGTGATGCAGAGATAAAATAACAAAAACAACATCATATTTTGAAATTATATTCCTCACTTTTTAAAATTATATATTTGTGTTTTTATTGTAATTTATTTGAGAGTGACAGACAGAGAGAGAAACACGCAGAAAGACAGAATGGACATGCCAGGGCTTCCAGCCACTGCAAACAAATTCCAGATGCATGCACCCCCTTGGCATCTGGCTAATGTGGGTCCTGGGGAATTGAGCCTCGAACCAGGGTCCTTAGGCTACACAGGCAAGCGCTTAACTGCTAAGCCATCTCTCCAGCCCAATTCCTCACTTTTTAATCTATATTGTTTTCTATGTGAAAAAATGTCCTGTAAAACTTTAGAAGTGAGTTAAAATCATTTTCCCATATTTTCCTTTGTATTATTTCTGTCATCTAGATTATAATATAAAAAAATTGTCAGCGACCATAAATACCCAGAATATTTTTGTCATTTTCATCATTATTAAATTATGTAAAATATATGAAAACTATAAATTGGTACAACTACTAACAGGTATAATAATACACAGGTTAGTAAAAATATTAACCTTATAGATTCCACACAGATTGAATGACAGTGTATACAAAGTGTTAAATTAGCACCTGTGTAACATTACATGCTCAATAAATACTAATAAATTGTATAATTTAATTTTCTATTGCAACATTTTATCATTATAATTATAAGTAGAAATAAAACAGCCATTTTATAGGAAAAGACCCATTGGAATGATTTTACAAATGAGTTCATGCAAGTATTATATTCTCTAAATAATATCAACTATTTTGAATATTTAATCATAGAAAACTAATATATTGTTTTAATAAAATTGTGTTATTTGTAATAGTGTCATTTTTCCTTTATATTAACATGAGGGATGTAAATGAATAGAAATGGTGGTACATACATAAAGCTGATTTATGAATGACATGGTAGAAAATTCTCTATGTATGTTTGATAATTATTATATAAATCTGATAGTTAATTTATCATAACTGGTCATTTATCCTCATTAAACTATATCTGAACTATATTTCTCTGTACCTTCAGTAACTTTATTATGTATGCTTACTACATAGTAAACTAATTTCTGCATTGTGATTTTCTGTTTTTCACCATTTTTTTCACTTTTTCTATCATCTATTAAAGTGATCATATTTGTTAACAAATTTATCCCTTCCTGTGCTAGTTTGGATCTTATGTTTTCTCCATATATTTTAATTATTGTCTTTAAATTTTTATCAAGTATTTAATTTTTCTAATTCATAATCAAAATACTATCTTATCCAAAGTTACCCTAGAATATTTTGGTAATATATATTCTTTTCTGATATTTCATACCTTTGTTACCTATTAGTTCAGGTAAAAATTATGATTAAAGTCTAAAATAAGAACTATTATTCATTGATGCATTTTATCCAATAAAATCCATTGCTTCTGTGGCTTTAACAAAAATTTTCAGTTTTCTTCCTTTAGCTCTGACCTTCTCTGCCAATACTTCATTTCTTCTACATTGAAATACATGTTATAGTGGAAACCTCCCAAATTTTGTGGTTTGCAACATAATTGTGCTCTTATTTTCTTTTTTTGTGGGATTAAATGGTTTATTTTGGCTTATAGGCTCGAAGAGGAATGGCATGATTGCAAGGAAAACAATGGCTTAAGAAGAAGCTGGACATCACCTCCTGGCCAACATCATGTGGATAACAAAAACAGAAGAATGTGCCAAACACTAGCAATGGGAAGCTGGCTAAAGCACCCATAAGCCTGCCCCCAATGACCTATCAACTCCAGGAAGCTCCAGTTCCCAACTTGCCACAAGCTGGGGACCAGGCAATAGGAATATATAGTTTATGGTACATACCTGAATCAAATCATTACAATATGCATCATTGACTTAAAATCCATTATCTATATTTTTATCTAAAAACTCTCTGCCATTTAAACAGTTTGTTAATCTCTTTTCTGCCGTAGTTCTTTGTACCACAACAGCTCCCTATTCCTGCATATACAGAAATGTGATCATGGCAAAAGCTCCTTTCCTTTATATCACCTGCATCTTTCCATCTTCCACTTCTGTTAGCTGAAAATACACTTGTCTGAGCTATTCAAAACCCACAAATTGTTTATCCTAATATTTATCAATAATTGTTACCTCTTTGAAATCCAGTTATTTTTTAATAAGCTAGTTTAATTTCATTTCTCCTGTATATACATATTCCTACGTAAGAATTTTCTTGCTTTACTTTTCTTGTTTTTACATAATTTCTGAGGAAAGAAAATATTCTAGTTACCTTCTGTCTGAACCTATGGGACTGTATTTGGTCAGAGATATCATGTTTAAAATCATGGCATACTGGAATATTAATTTCTAATTATATCAGGATACACTAATCTATATTATAGTAACAATTTAACACTATATAATAATATAAACGTATTTTGAATAACTTATTAACATGCGAATATGAGAAATAAACTTTCTACCCATATAAGAATGCTATAGTCTTATCACTTTACTAGGGGTACTTGCACCTGAATTGAACTAATACATTCTTTGCTGGTTGATATCTTAACTCACAGGTGGACTTTACTCTTAATTAAGATCAGAAACGGCACATGCCTCATACTTATAAGTCAATGGGGATAAAATATTAAGGCAGTTTAGGGTACATAGGACCCCAAAATGAGTGTCAAAAGACATTCATAATAAAGAAGTGCTTTATTAAATGCAGGAATTGTCCTTCAGCCTGTAGGAGAATATGTAGAACACCACACTTTATTATGGGTGTCAGAAGGGTCTGTCCTTTCCTTATATCTGCCCACTTGCAGAGTTTTTCTTCTTGTTTCAAATAATGCCCTTCATAGAAAATTAAGATTAGGGGAAGATTTCCCTTGTTTAGAAACCTTGAGTCCAGGCACCTGCCATCAGGACAAGACTGGCTAACCAAGCTTAAAACTTTGGGGTTCTATAAAAAAAATGAAAAGGTGGCCTTGTCAAACCACCTTTTGCTTCCCTGAGCATGAACTCTGTCTTGCGTTCTTAACTTAACTTCTATATTTTTAAAACTTTTTACTATTTTTATTTTTTTATTAGTTTCCTATTCAGCAAATACAGGCAGTTTGGTACCAATATTAGGCCCATCCCTGTCCTATCCCTTCCCCATTGGCCCCTACTTGTTGAGGTAAATGGGTTGTGCATTGTGGAGTTAGACAATTTTCTGTAGTTTCAACTGGGCCCATTTTGAGGTATGATTGGTTGGCTCTCTCCTTAGGATGTGCAGCTATCTGAAAAAGAGAAGCAGATTCTCCAATGGAGAGTAAGTTAGCACCAGGATAAATGAGATAACCCTTACTTTTGTTTAGAGTGTTTAATAGGTGTAGGAGGCCCTCTTGTAGCCCATGATTGATGGTAGCTTGATATTGGAGAGTGGGCTTATGTTTGGACATGGTTCTGACTTGTTTCCCAGCTCCAGCTATGGTTCCTGTACCACTGAGGTGATCAGTTAGCCAAATCAAGAGCAGTTGGCTCCCCACCATGGCTGTGTGCCACTATTGCACTTGTGTGGGAATCACACCAGGTTATTTGCTACTAAGTAGGTTGGAACATGAGTTGCTTGAACAGATATTGGTCATTTCCCCCAGTCGCCCATGTAGCACCTTCTGGCACTAGACATGCTGATTGTCTGGGAACTGACTCTCTCCTGGCTTCCAGAGATGAAGTTCCATTTTACATGTCAGCTGCATATGGTATCTTCAACAATAGGGTCTTACCACTAACCTTTGGTGGGTCATCAAGTACTCTGACAGAAATCTGTCATTCTTTTAGGAAACGTTGTATGTTTTTCTGATCAAAAGCTCATTGTGGGGCTGGAGAGATGGCTTAGCAGTTAAGCGCTTGCCTGTGAAGCCTAAGGACCCCAGTTCGAGGCTCGGTTCCCCAGATCCCACATTAGCCAGATGCACAAGGGGGTGCATGTGTCTGGAGTTCGTTTTCAGCAGCTGGAGTCCCTGGCGTGCCCATTCGCTCTCTCTCTCTCTCTCTCTCTCTCTGCCTATTTCTCTCTCTGTCACTCTCAAATAAATAAATAAAAATGAACAATTTTTTTTTTTTAAAAAAAGCTCATTGTGGGTGAAAGTCCCATGCTGGTACTGGGAGTTACAGGTCTGTGCCCACTAAAAAATGAGGGAAAAGATAACTAATATACAAGAGTTAGAGAGGAGAGAGAGAGGTAGAGGGAGAGGGAGGGAGGAAAGATGTTGAAGATTTAAGTTAGACTTGATCCTACCCTCTCCCATGTCTTGTGGTTCAGGTGTTTCCTGTAATGGCCTGGTCAAGGTTCAGCCATTTGGTCTGCCTTTTAGGACGTATAATTTTATAATACCATTGCTGTTTGGGTCTTGATTACTGTTTCCCACACCTTCGAATTTACCCAATCATAGAAAAAAAATTGCCACATAGTCTCATTCTTCTATAGCATCTCATGGACTAGACACTAGGATGTGTTCTTATTTTCAAATAATACTTTAAATGAGTTTGCAAAATTTGATTGGTCCACATTTGGAAGATATAAATTTCATATATTTTTTCACATATTTAAGATAATAATTCTTATTTAATCATACTGTGTGTTCATAAACTAGTTTTTTCTCCCTAGTAGAAATTAGTCCTTTCTGTTTGTCTTTTTTACTCTGTTATTTTATAATTTGAGGGGCCTACATGCACTTTGGGTAGGTTTTAGATGATGGTTGGTACATGAACAATGTATGATTTTGTCATCCCTTGATACTATAGAATTATCTATTATCTTTATTTTATTTTATTTTTTAAATTTAATTTATTAGTATTCTTTTCAGCTAATACTAGCACTTTGGTACCATTGTTTAGGCTCATCCATGATCTACCCCCTCCCATTAGACCCTCCTTGTTGATGTAAAGGGGTCATGCATTGTGGAGTTAGCCCACAGTTATTGGTACGATAAATGGTTCTGCATATCATGACCCAACATGTGACTCTGACATTCTTTCTGCCCCCTCTTCTGCAAAATTTCCCTGAGCCATGTTGGGTTCATTTTTGGTCTGCTTCAGTGCTGAGGTGTTGGGGAACTCTGAGGCTCTGGCTCTCTGATTTGGTAGGAGTTGATTTTTCTCTGTGTTGGTCTCCTTCCCCTTTGTGCTGGTATCCGGTTCATCAGGAAAAAATCACCCTTGCTTGTTTTGCCAATTGTCCTTGGTTTCAGTCAGGCCCCTTTTGAGGTATGTTGGGGCAGCTCTTTCCTTAGGATCGGCATCTATCTGAAAATGAGAAGCAGATTCTCCAACTGAGAGTAAGTTAGCACCCAGAAAATTGAGATAACAATTACTTTTTTTTGATAGAGAGTTTGATAGGTGTAGGCCCTCTTGTACCCCATGATTGATGGTAGCTTGATATTGGAGAGTGGGCTTATGTTTGGATGTGGTTCTGACTTGTTTCCTAGCTCCAGCTATGGGTCTCGTACCACTGAGGGGATTGGTTAGCCAAATCAAGAGCAGTTGGTTTCCCACCATGGCTGTGTGCCACTATTGCACTTGTGTGGGCATCACATCAGATTATTTGTTGTTAATTAGTTTAGACAATGAGTTGCTTGGATAGATATTGGTCATTTCTCCCAGTTGCCCATGTAGCACCTTCTGACACTAGACATGCTGATTGTCTGGGAACGGACTTTCTCCTGGCTTCCAGCCATACCATTCCATTTAATGTGTCAGCTGCATATGGAGTCTTCAGCAATAGGGTCTTACCACTAGTCTTTGGTGGGTCCTCAAGTACTCTGACAGAAATCTGTCATAGTTTTGGGAAACCTTGTAGGTTTCTCTGATCAAAAGCTCATTGTGGATGGTAGCCCCAAGCTGGAAGTGGGGGTTACAGGTCAGTGCCCACTAAGAAATTGAGGAAAAACAAAAACTAATATACAAGATTTAGACAAGAGAGAGAGAGTGGGGAGAGGGGGAGAGGGAGGGAGGGAAGATGTAGGAGATTTAGGTTAGTCTTGATCCTACCCTCTCCAGTGTCTTGTGGTTCAGGTGTTTCCTGTAAAGGTCTAGTGAAGGTTCAGCCATTTGGTCTGTATTTTAGGAAGTAGAATTTTATGGCACCATTGCCGTTTGGGTCCAGATTACTGTTTCCCACCTTTTGATGCTCTCATTGCCCTCCCCATCCATCCTATTGTCTAGTCCATGAGGTGCTTGCTGGGTATGTAAGGTATCTTGGGTAGATTCAGGTTAGCTGTTGTAGATAAGTGAGACTATGTATCATTTTTTTTTTTTTTCTCTGATTGGGTAAGTTCACTGAGAATGATCGTTTCCAGGTTCAACCATTTTTCCTCAAATTTCTTTGTGTTGTTTTTTCTTACTGCTGTATAGAATTCCATTGTGTAGATATACCACATCTTTGTTATCCATTCTTCTAATAATGGACATCTGGGTTGATTCCAGCTTTTAGCTATTACAAATTGAGCAGCTACAAACATGGTTGAGCAAATATCTCTGGCCTGTGGTTTGAAGGTTTTAGGGTAGATGCCAAGTAAGGGTATAACTGGGTCTGTTGGGATTAATATAGTCAGCTTTTTCAGGAGTCTCTATATTGCTTTCCAAAGTGGTTGTACCATCATAAATTCCCACCAACAGTGAATGAATGTTCCTGCTTCTCCACATCTTCACCAGCATTTAATTTCATTTGATTTTTTGATGTCAGCTGTCCTTATTGGGGTAAGGAGGAATTCCATAGTTGTTTTAATTTGTATTTCTCTGATGATTAGGGATGATGAACATGTACTTATGTGTGTGTTTGCCATTTGTATATCTTCCTCTGTGAATTGCCTGTTCAACTCAGTGCCCCATTTTATGAGTGTGGTATTTGTCTTCCTATTTTTGAGTTTTTTGTAGATTCTAGAGATTAAGCCTGTATCAGTTGGATAACCTGCAAATATTTTCTCCCATTCTGTGGGTATTCTATTGGCTTTGCTTTTTATATGCTTGTCTGTAAAGAAACTCTTCAGCTTCATATGATCCCATTGGTTGAGTGACTGTTTAAGAACTTGAGCCACTGGGGTTTTGTTCAGGAAGTCTTTCTCCATTCCTATATCATGGGAGGTACTTCCTAAACTTTCCTCCAGTAGTATTTGAGTTTCTGGTTTTATGTTGAGGTCTTTGATCCATTTGTATTTGAGTGTAGTGCATGGTGAAATGTGTGGATCAAGTTTTAGTTTCCTGCATGTGGTTATCCAGTTTGTCCAGCACCATTTGTTGAAGATGCTATCTTTTTTTCCAGCCTGTATTGTTCAGGCCTTTGTCAAATATCAAGTAGCTATAGTTGCTTGACCCAAAATGTGGGTCATCAAGTCTATTCCATTGGTCTATATTCCTGTTTTTATGCCAGTACCATGCTTTTTTTATTACTATGGCTTTGTAGTATAGCTTTAGGTCAGGTATGGTGATGCCACCAGAGGTATTTCTTTTGCCGAGGATATGTTTGGATATGCAAGGCCTTCTGTTTTTCCATATGAAATTTGAGATCATTTTTTCTATCTCTGTGAAGAACACTGTAGGAATTTTAATTGGAATTGCATTAAATATATATATTGCCTTTGGTAGGATTGTCATCTTCTCAATGTTAGTTCTGCCTATCCAGGAGCATGGGAGGTCTTTCCATATTCTCAAGTCCTCCTCAATTTCTTTTTTGAGAGTTTTTATATTTTCATTGTATACATCTTTTACTTTCTTGGTTAACGTTATTCCAAGGTATTTTATTTTTTTGTTGCTATTGAAAATGGGACTGTGTCCTTTATGTCTTTTTCTGTATCTTTGTCATTTGAATACAGAAATGCTACCGATTTTTGTGCATCGATTTTGTATCCTGCTACTTTGCTATAGGAGTTAATCACCTTCAGGAGTTTGGGGATGGAGTCTCTCGGGTCACTTATATATAGATTCATGTCATCAGCGAATAGAGCTAACTCAACTTCTTCCTTTCCAAATTGTATCCCTTTTATTTCCTTCTCCTGTCTTCTTGCTTGAGCTATGACTTCCAAAACTATATTGAAAAGCAAAGGTGAGAGAGGACATCTCTGTCTTGTTCCTGATCTCAATGGGAATTCCTCCAGTCTCTCTCTATTAAGTATTATTTCTGCATTTGGAGCTTTGTATATTGCCGTTATTATGTTAAGATGTGAACTGGCCATGATAATTTTCTCCAATGTTTTGATCATGAAGTGATGTTGTATCTTGTCAACGGCCTTTTCTGCATCTATCGAAATGATCATGTGGTTTTTATGTTTAAGCTTGTTTATGTGGTGTATTACATTGACAGATTTTCATATGTTGAACTACCCTTGTGTTCCTGGGATAAATCCCACTTGGTCAAGGTGGATAATGCTTTTGATGTGTTGTTGGATTTGGTTTGCAAGTATTTTGTTCAGGATCTTTGCATCTATGTTCATCAGGGAAATATTCCGGTAGTTTTCTTTTCTTATTTCATCTCTGCCTGGTTTTGGGATTATGGTGATACTAGCTTCATAGAGGGAGTTGGGCAGCTTTCCCTGTTCTTCAATTGTGTGGCACAGTTTTAGAAAGATTGGTTTGATTTCCTCCATGAAGGTTTGATAAAATTCGGCTGGGAGGGCTGGAGAGATGGCTTAGCGGTTAAGCGCTTGCCTGTGAAGCCTAAGGACCCCAGTTTGAGGCTCGGTTCCCCAGGTCCCACGTTAGCCAGATGCACAAGGGGGCGCATGCGTCTGGAGTTCGTTTGCAGAGGCTGGAAGCCCTGGCGTGCCCATTCTCTCTCTTTCCCTCTATCTGTCGTTCTCTCTGTGTCTGTCACTGTCAAATAAATAAATAAATAATTAAAAATGAAATAAAATAAAATAAAATAAAATAAAAAATATTCGGCTGGGAATCCATCTGGTCCTGGACTCTTCTTTTTTGGGAGGTTTTTTATTACTTTTTCAATCTCCATGAGTGTGATGGGTTCATTGAAGTGATTAATCTGCTCTGAGTTTAGCTTTGGTAGATGATATGTGTCCAGGAATTTATCCATCTCCTCCACATTTTCCAGTTTTGTGGAGTATAGGTTTCTGAAATAAGTCCTGATGATTCTGCCAATTTCACTTATGTCTGTTGTGATCTCTCCTTTTTCATTTTGAATTTTGTTAATTTGGAGTCTCTCCTTTTTTTTGCTTGATCAAGTTGGCCAGACGTTTGTCAATCTTGTTTATTTTTTCAAAGAACCAGCTCTTTGTTTTGTCAATTGCCTTAATTGTTTCCTTGGTTTCCAATTCATTAATTTCTGCTCTGATTTTAGTTATTTCTTTCCTTCTGGAGCTCTTTGGGTTGTATTTTTCTTGTTTTTCCAGTCCCTTTAGGTGGATGGTTAGGCTCTTTTTTGGGGATCTTTCTGTCTTTTTTATGAAGGCATTGAGTGCTATGAATTTTCCCCTGAGGACTGCCTTCATTGTGTCCCATAACTTTTGGTATGATGTGTTCTCATTGTCATTCAATTCCAGGAATTTTGCAATTTCATTTTTTTTTATTTCATCCACTGTCCATTTATTGTTTAAGAGTGTGCTATTCAGTTTCCAGTTGCCGTTGGGATTCTTGGTGGTTTTGTTGTTGTTGATTTCTAGGAATATAGCATTATGATCTGATATCATGCAGGGAATTCTGTTGATTTTCCTAAATATGTGGAGGCAGTCTTTCTGACCCAGGATATGGTCTATTTTAAAGAATATCCCATAGGCTGATGAGAAGAATGTGTAGTCTGTGGTTGGGATGGAACGTTCTGTAGATGTCCGTTAGGTCTAAGGGTTCTATGGTTTTGCTGAGCTCTCTTACTTCCCTGTTGAGCTTCTGTTAGGATGATCTGTCTATTACTGAGAATGGTGTGTTGAAGAACCCAGCTATGATGGTGTTGGTGGTTATTTTTGTTTTATTGTCAAGTAGGTTTTTTTTTATGAACTGTGGTGCCCCTGTGTTTGGTGTATACATATTTATGATTGTAATATCCTCTTGATGGATTGTTCCTCTGATAAGTAGGAAGTAGACTTCTTTGGCCTTTTTGATTGTTTTTGGTTTGAAGTCAATTTTATCTGATATTAATATAGCTACACCTGCTTGTTGCTTATTCCCATTTGCTTGGAATATTGTTTTCCACCCTTTCACCATGAGGAAGTTTCTGTCTCTAGTGGTAAGGTGGGTTTCTTGAAGGCTGCAAATTGAGGGGTGTAATTTTTTGATCCACCCTGTTAGCTTGTGTCTCTTGATGGGTGAATTAAGGCCATTAATATTTAGAGTGATGACTGTGAGATTTGATTTGATCCCTGCCATGTTGTGTTGGTAGAGGTGTGTTGTTGTTTTCATGGAATTTGAAATTTTTTGTGTCTACTCTGCATTTGGTGTTGTGGTCTGCTTCTTGTTGGCATTTGTGTTTGGTTATTTGTTTCTTCTCTGTGGATAATTTCTTGGAATACTTTCTGTAGGTTTTATTTTCTGTTAATATAGTTGTAAAGCTGAGTTTTGCCATGGAAAGTTTTCCTTTCACCATCTATTATAAGGTAGACTTTTGCCAGGTAGAGTAGTTGGGTTGGAAGCTATAGTTTCTTAGAGTTTGTGATTTTAATTCCAGGCCCTTCTAGATTTCAGGGTTTCCATTGAGAAATCTGAAGTAATTCTGATGGGGTTTCCTTTGAAAATGGTGTGCTGTTTTTACCTAGCTGCTTTTAGGATTACTTTTTGATGTCAGTCATAGAGTATTAATGGTAATTTGACTTGGGGAGTTTCTCCTTTGGTCTAGTCAGTTAGGAGTTCTGTTTGCTTTTTGTATCTTGATGGGCCTTTCTTTTAAGAGACAAGGGAAGTTTTCTTCAATTATTGTGTTAAATAAGTTCTCCATGCCTTTAGTCTGAAATTCTTCTCCTTCTGGTATTCCAATGATTCTGATATTAGGATGTTTATGTGTATCCCACAATTCCCTCATGTTCTCTTCACAGGAATTTTGAACTTACTGAAATTTTTGGACTCTTGAACTGTTTCTTCCATCCTGTCTTCCATATCAGAGTTTCTATCCTCCACTTCGCTGACTCTGTTGTTGAGAGCCTCTAGCGAGTTTTGTACTTGTTCAATTAAGTTTGCATTTTCTACTACTTTCCTATTTATCACTTCCATTGCTCTGTCCAGCTCCCTTTGCACCTCATTTTCTGATTTTCTTGTTGATTCTTGGAAATCATCCTTGCATTTCATTATGTTTTCATTTATTGTGGCCAGCTGATTTTTAAGGTCCTGTTTTTTTTTCACTCTCCCTTAACTCTCTTATCTCTTTGAATTCCTTCCAGTGTCTTATCATATTGCTCTAACTTAGTCATGGTAGCATCCATATGATTATCTGTCCTTTGTAGCTTTCCTGCAAGTTCTAGCAGTAGGTTGGTCAGGGTTGCATTGCTCATAGCTTCCACTTGATGTTCTGATCCTAAACACTCTTCTAAGT
Organism: Jaculus jaculus; assembly: GCF_020740685.1. Lineage (NCBI taxonomy): Eukaryota > Metazoa > Chordata > Mammalia > Rodentia > Dipodidae > Jaculus > Jaculus jaculus. Next base: position 123,531,871 of record NC_059125.1, read on the forward strand.
TTTGGTTAGATGTAATCCTTGTTGGACTGGGTGATCTGTCTAGATTTTCTTGCATTTTATTTTTCCTGTTATTTCTTTTGTGCTGTGGTCTACCCATGTCAGTGTATAGGCAGGTAGGTGGGTGGAGCAGCCTGGGCTCTAGATCAATGTGAATCCAAGGCAGCCTGTGGCAGTTGCAAGCAGCCTGGGTTGTTGCTCTGTCTTGCCAAAGCCGCCTATCTATTGCCTGACTGGTGCACTAAAATTGCTTGAATTCTCACCCAGTAATGCACCTAAGCTGCCTGCCTTCGAGCTTGAAAGGGGACTGAGGTAGCAAGCCCTGAAGCTGCCCAAACTCTGGCTGGGAACACTGGGACCTGTAAACAGTTTGCTCTCTCTCGCCTCAGGGGAGTGGGGGATGGGTGGCGATGGACAGGTAGGGGATGGCACCTAAGCTGGCACTAGTGACTCAATGTGGGCTTGTGTGGCCCTTGCTGTGGAACTGGGCCCGCTGCACGTGCAATTGTAGTGCATAGGCAGCTGATGTGTGCATGGGATCGGGACACAGCAGAGGCTATCTGGTGGGCATGTGATCAGAGCATAGCAGTGGGGGGTCTGGCAGTCACCTAATCACAGCAGACGTGGCCCCCGCGGGTGTGCAAACCGAGCACAGCATGGCTGGCCAGTATGTGCGATCAGAGCACAACAGCAGAGGTCCACACAGTCAGAGCAGCAGACTGGCAGGCGCATGATTGGCTGTCGTGTGCGTGATTGGAGCACAGCTGCTTGGGGCGCGGGGCTTGGTGGTTGTTAGTGGGGTAGACTATCCACCTGAGAGAGGATCCGTGATTCCCTGTTTTTCTCCACTCTGTGCCCTCCCACTGGCACGAAGACCCTGATAACCCTTAATTTCTTGCCTTTCTTTCCCTGTTATCTGCAGTGTAGCTAGGTGGTCACCATCTTGGCCGGAAGTCCTCTACTGGTCTAGAATTATCTATTATCTTTAGGTGATTTCCATATTGATTAACTTTTTTTAAATCAGTTAATACTCATTATTTTAATGTTTCTGCTCCATGATGTAAAAATGAAGCACTCAATTGCTATATCAAATATCCAATTTTTTCGAGCAACATGTTTTCCAATTCATAGATAGTTTATCTAATAACCTGGTTAAGACAATCAGCTTAAAACAGTTTTTCAAATTTAGGGATGGTCCAGATATTTGTCACTTAAGAGTCTTAATTGGCCAAAATGTAAAATCCACCAACCTTGATTTAACAAATATGTTCAACTTTTTTAATGTTAAAAAGTATAATTTTTGAGAAATACTTGGCTATTCCCTGCACATTACCTTCTGGCATTGCACTCAAGACTCATCATAATAATGAAGTTAGCCATATTTCCTATATTCATTAGTATGTCTTATGGGTCAAAGTATTTAATAAATTACCAATTCACTTACTATAAACCAAATGTGCTTACACTTAATTTCACCTTTCCCAGTATTTTTGAAGTTCCGATGTGTTGATTTGGTGTTTCAGTATTAAATTTATGACACTTGTGGAGTTAACACTACAACTAAATTTATGACACTTTCGGGGCAAAGCAGTACTAGTCACTTCCTTCAGTGTGCCCATCACTGAATTCCTGACTTTTCCTGCTGTCAGACTGGCTGAAATCACTGACATTCCTTAGTTTACAAGTATAAAGATAATTACCTACATGAGTTTAAAAATTGATCTGCACAAAAAGAAATAAAAAATATTCTATACAACATTTTTTTAAATATAAAAATAACATCTGGCACTTCTGTCATGCTGACAATTCTGACATATGTACACACGCGGAATTCCAATGCTATCATCTGGATAGTCACAGCTTGTGTCATCTAGTGTGATAACACTGTCACTCACACTTGACAGAAGAGGGGTGTATTCAAAATATTTCATATACTAAATACTGCAGTAGTCTCTCTGCATGTATAAATGCAGGGTATAGTTTTGTTCTACCTGACTAACAGTATGTATTATGTATGTATTAAGCAAGCTAATGTTAAGTCTGTTAAACCCCACAATAGTTCAGGAATTTATCACTGTATATAAAGAAATCCAAAATTTACAAAATACAACTATAAAAGTAAGGGACAATTAACTGCCATGCAAGACTTTAAAAATGGCATAGAAATGCACAACAGCAAGGTCACATAACACTCAAGGTCAGCAGTGAGTTCTACCACCACAATGGATTTGGCAATTACATTCTCTTTGCTGGTATAATGGGTTAAATCAGATCTTCAAATCTGAGAACACTCCATCTCAAGAAATAAGCTCTTTCACAGTTGTTTTAATGAAATCTTTTTTCTCTGTTAAATCATAAGCAGGATAATTTTCATATACCTCTTTACATATCTGCTTCCTTGTCACTTCCTCCAGGTTGTCATTGGCCAGTAACTTTTTTACTGTCTCCTTTAACTCTTTATCTTTGGAAGTTTTCTTCAACTTTTTAATTAAAGGCTCATCATCTGAACTATCTTCAGGTTCAGTTTCTTTTTTGGTTTTGATTCTTCTTGGTGGTGCTGCTATCTGCCTTCTTAACATTAGCACTTTTTACAGGCTTTTTAGGAGTAGCTTTATGCTTAGATTTTTCTCTTTTAGTTGTCTTTTTTTGGTGGCTGCTACTCTTCACTTTCCTTATCTTCATCATCTGAAGACTCTTCCTTATTTTTCTTGTCATCTTCATCACTACTAGATTCATCTGACAGAATTTCAGGACACTTGGTTTGCTTTGCCTTCCTTGCCATTCCAGAACTATTCCGTTCCTTTTTATTGCTTTTGCTTGAAGATTTTTTAGATTTTGGCAATGGTTTTCCAGAAGGCTTTGGATGCATTAATAAATTCAAGATCCGTTTCACTAGCTCACTGTTTACACCAGATCTCTCCAAATCAAGAATTGCACAGGTGCTTTTTTTTTTTTTTTTTTTTTTTTTTTTTTTTTGTTTTTGTTTTTGTTTTTTTTTTTTGTTTTTGTTTTTTGAGGTAGGGTCTCACTCTGGTCGAGGCTGACCTGGAATTAACTCTGTCATCTCAGGGTGGCCTTGAACTCATGGCAATCCTCCTACCCTGCCTCCCGAGTGCTGGGATTAAAGGCGTGTGCCACCACGCCCGGCCACAGGTGCTCTTTAACATGGCATTTCTGAATTTTTTCAACATCTCTTCCTTCTTTTTATATTGTGTACTTCCTTTTTCAAATGGAAAGCCACTGAATTGACCCACATTCTTCATTAATGAGGACACTGTGCCTGGTCTGTTGTAAAGCAGTTTGTGTAGATTTCTAAATTCATCTGTTTTTTTTCTTACTTAGATAGAAATGTATCCTTTCAATATCACACAGTGTTTGACCCTTCCCTTGGTTCTCTTTGTGAGGAGGACACTTACATTGTCCACCTTTCTACTTTTGTCGTTCTCTATTGCCTTCCACGATGAGACTCTTTTCTTTCTCTTCCTCTATGTCGTCGTCCTCCTCAACGTCGCTGTTGTCCCTGTGGCCGGGCATTACAGGGTCCTGGTTGGACGCTGCCTGGGCGGTGGTGTTGACTCCCTCCATGACGGGGCCAAGACAACATGCTGGGGACCACAAGGTCCTGGCCACCGTGGGCCCGGTGCGAGCTCAGGAGGAGGCCGAGGCAGAGGAGAAGGCGCACAGGCTGGGCACTCCTTGATTAAATTTATTGTATAATTCTGAAAACATTACTTGGTAAAATCTTCTTAATTTCCTTCATATTGTCTGCATGTCTCCTTTTATGTGTTTGTTTAGCTGATTTACTGAATTTACTATGTCTTTCTTCACCTATGTCTAATATACTTTTTCTTACCCTCAAAATCTTTATACAAATATTTGTATCTTAATTTTAGTAGTTTATATTTCTTTTGAATTTTATTTGTGGTTTCCAGATCTTGTGTCAGTTAGGCTGCATTGAATATGCATACTTCAACAAATATTTAATTCTGTACTTAGTTCACAAAACAATTTTGTTTACTACCTACTTATTCTCTAGTGATTGTTTTTGACTATTTATGATAAGAATATTTAGCCAGGGCTGGAGAGATCTTTTAGTGGTTAAGGTGTATACCTGTGAACCCTAAGGACCCCAGATCGATTCTCCAGGTCCCATATAAGCCAGAGGCACATGGTGGCGCATACATCTGGAGTTTGTTTACAGTGGCTAGAAGCCCTGGCATGCCCATTCTCACTCTCTCTGTCTCAAATAAATAAATTAATTAAATAAATAAATAAATAAAAATGAAATATTTAAAAAGAAATAAAAGAGTAATTAGCCACAACCACATCTTCATAATGATTTGCCAGGATTTCTCTACAAATTCAAGTGTTAAAACTTACCTCAAGCAATTTCACAGGTTTGTGTTGAGGCTGTATGTGATTCAAAATATGCACTGGATAATTTTCTGTTTGTGGCACTATCTTGGATATATGTTTTAATAACAGTATTTCCTTTTCTTGAAATTATCAAGGTGGACTAATTTTCTTACTAAATTACTAGGAAAGCGAATAGACATATTTTAGTGATTGTTTTTTTTCTGAAAATTTTCTGTGCAACTTTGCTGAAAATGAGCTCCAGCTTTCTGTCATTTGGAAATACTAAATCTTTATTTATTTATTTATTTTCAATAATAGCTACAAGGATTTAACCTGATCACTTTCATATGGCAGAGAAGCACTATACTAAATGATCTTTATTCTCAAACATTCATTTTCCCCTATATCAATATTAAAACATCCCTAATTCTAAGAATATTACTTGATTTGCTTTTGAGTTCTCATGGCCTACATATGTAACATTATATACTTCTCAAATATGGAATTATAACCTGAGCTGTATAACCCCATAGTTATAACTAATTACTAGATTTTTCCACAATCGTGTCCACTAATACTTCCTTTATAAAACAAAATTAATTTTCTCATAGACCACAACATTGGATTATTTCTCTACTTTATAAGTGATTTTCTACAAGTCACACTTGAAAAAATAAGTTCTGAGGCAAATATATCACTATTTACATTTTTAAAAATTTCTTTCCTGAATGAAACTGAAATACAAACCTTGCATACATATTTATTTTACATTCTGTAGCATGCTATATTTTTCAAATAATGCTTTATTTCAAAATTTCAATTATAACAGATCCAAAGACAAAATTCTTTGTATTCTATCTTATTTTCATGAAGTTTGAGTTAATTTCTTGAGGGTGTGCAATTTTCTATTTACATGCATCAGTATTATTGTTTCAAATTCACTAGCACTTTTCAAACACCAAAGTTAACATGCATTTAAATGCTCACGTACTGGTACTAACAGATACTGGTCTATAGGCACACAAGAATATAACTCCATGATTATCTGGACACTAATACTAGATGTACTGATTCATAACTACTTCTCATCAATATTCTAAACCAAAAGTCAGTAAAAGAAAGCACTTCTGGGTTTCTTTTTAATTTTACCACATTGATTTTTTTCATGATTTCTTAGTCCTTGTTAAGCTGATAATTTGGGGAAACACATTTCTTCCTTTTATTTATTTATTTTTTTACATGAGTGGCAATTCTAGTTGTAAGAAAATCTGAGAGAATAAGCCAAAGGTGAGGAGAATGGCTGGACAGAGGAATTGAAGCTGGGGAAAGAAGGGTGTCATGAGCCCCTCTTGGTAGCATCAACCTGCAGAGTTACAGTTGGCAACAGGGCATATGAAGGATATTTATAAAATATGTTCATGATATTTCTCATGTGGTATTTTTATTAATTTCGGATTACTCATTGTTGTAACAAAATACCAGTCAAAAGCTATTTCAGGATGGCTTTATCCTGGCCTGTGGTTTGGTAGGTAGAAAAGTCATGGTAGTGGGAGTTTGAGAAAGTTTGTCACATTGCATTTTCAGTAAGGATGCACATCGTGATAAATTTTCATCTTATTTTCTCTTTATGCATCTTATTTATTCAGTCTATGACACTAGCTCATAGAAGAGTGCCACCCAACTTTAGGGTGGCTATTCCCTCCTCATTTAAAACTCTCTAGAAATGACTTCACAAATACATAGAGGTATTTGGCCTATCCAATTCTAAATCCAGTCAAATACCAATCAAAATTAATCATTAAATTATTTATCTTGATAAATGATTAACTATGAATAAAAACATCTTTCCTCCTTTATTTCATATTAGTAACCTTTCATATATCATTATTCTTATGATTTTATTTTTTTACTGGATATTATTTTTGAAATATTACATTTTCTATCCCCTCTGCCATTGATTTGTTCAGGATATTATACATGTCCATATAGAGTTACAGTTAATTTCTGTGGTTCCTAACCATTTCACAAATTTTGACTTTTGTTCAGATTATTTTTTTTATTCTTCTCTTCACATAAGATATACTCCCTTGACATACCAACTATTGTTTCTATATTTATCACAACTTTATGCTTCTTTACTATATTTATTCAATTTATATCAAATTTTATAACATCGTATTTTCATAATTTACCAGCTTGAAAAGTTGGTTCTCTAGCCTCACTAAAGAAATATGTTACTTGTTGGGCAATCATAATATATAATGTTGTATAATGCATAATCCATGATGGTACTGACAAAATGTTCATGGCAAATTGCTTAAACAATCAGCATTCTACCAAGAATCTTTAAAAAATATTTGGACCATGATCTAATCAGTCAGTTTATATTCAATTAAATTCAAATGCATATTTATCCTTCTTAAATAGATTGTAAAATAGAATAGGTTTTTGTAAAATAGCCTTACTCTTTGTTCTGAAGCCTGAAAGACCTTATAACACTTAACCTTGTATTTTGCATATAGGCATTCCATGGATCCCTGATCACACTTACTGCTATCTGTCTATAATCCCAAAGACCTATACATTGATGCCAGAAAGCTATGTACACTTCCTGTTATACTTCCTGCTTAGAATTCTGCCATTTTAACCTCTTATAATTTACTTTCATAATCTGTTCTCATCATTTGTTTTCCAACTTCAAAATTATTTTCTCAGAGAAGTCTCCCTGGAAATCACAGATCATTTGTGGCTCCTCCATTGCACATTTTTATAGAATGTTACACTTTAAGACCTAGGATGATGGGTCAGTGCATAAGGTACTTGTGGCTTGAGCTGGAGTACCTGAGCTTGATCCCCAAGCCCTACATAAAAGGCCAAAAGCATTAGTGGTCTTCTGTAATAGTAGGTTGACACTGATTGCAAGATAAAAGCAGAGATGGGACAATCTTCTGGAAGCTGGTGGTAAGTACAGAAAAGAAAAATAAAACCATAATCCAGAGTAGCAAGCCCTGTCTCAAATGAAGTGGAAAGACAGGACTAATAAGAAGGTTTCTTTTAGTGCTAGACAGATGGCTTAGCCATTAAAGGGCTTTCTGTGAAGCCTAAGGACCTAAGTTTCTCCCTAGAACCCACTTAAGCCAGATGCAAAAGATGCCACATGCATATGGAGTTTGTTTTCAGTGGCTAAAGACCCTAGCACTCCCACTCCCCACCCTCTCTCTCCCTCTATCTGCCTCTTGCACCCCCCATCTTGGAAATAAATAAAATATTTTTTTAAAGTTTTAATAAAAATGTTGTCCTCTGATCGCCATACATGTACCTTGGGAAACATGTGCCTGCCCTTTGAACCACACGCACACATGCACACATGCACCACACACACGCACCACACACACACACACACACACACACACTAATTAAAAATTAAAATACTGCATTTTATTTATAATACTTGTCATAAACTAAGTTTATATGCAAATTAGAATTTAATTATATACCATAAAACAAGCTTTCATTCTTACATACGAAAAGCTCTAGTATTGAGCATGAATCTATATATCATTCCTAGAATGACTCTATTTATACATTGCCATCTTTTAATGGCATTGTTTTGCTCCTGACTTTTCTAATATATTATACTTTAATTGAAAACAATATGAATTATTGAAACACCTTTGTTCCTTGATCTCACTTCTCAATATGTACAGATCTACACAGTGTTCTGCCCACATATAATTTATTGAAGTTACATGTAACTCCTTGTCAATTTGGAGCATATTGTTTTAGTCTTTTTATATAGTTTTCTGTTTATATTTTACTCATTTTAGGATATTTTCATTTGTGTACATGGAGAAGAGGGGATTTCTGGACACACTTATTTGATAATATGTGTCTGTGGCTCCTCATGTATTTATATATTCAAATAATACATTATACCAAAATAAAGGATAAGGTGCTTCTGATAAAAAATTCTGTGTTATTTTGTTTAGGATATTATAAGCAAGTGAGACTGTACTTTAAACTTAAACTTTGATGAATTAGTATTTATTAAGTAAAATATAGTTTTTAAACAACAAAGAAATCACAATTGGACTGCAATTTTGAGGAAAAAAGTGTTGAGCAGATGTTTATAAAGTTGATTTTAGATGTTTAAGAAAGTATTAATATGTGAAATAATTGTGACCATGGCCCACAAGGTTTTATATCTATATTGAAGGTTTTATATCTATATTTTATATCTATATTATACATTTCCATACTCTTTAGCATTAATTTTGTAAATTGTCATGGTATTTTCCAAATGGATAAAGGGTAACAATCAACTACTATAGTAGTAGTGGTGGTGGTGGTCATCTCATATATGCCACATATCCATTTATTTTACAACTCATTCTATTTGAGGAGATGCAATCACACTATCACACTGGATCGTTCATCATCTTCAAAAGGATATAGCTCTAAATTTATTCCTTCATTCTATTTTATCTATTTATTTCATTCTATTTTATTTGCTTATTTGAGAGAGAGAGAGAGAGAGAGAGAGAGAGAGAGAGAGAGAGAGAGAGATAAAGGAGCAGATAGGGAATGGGTGCTCCAGCCTTCTGCCACTGCAAATCAACTCCAGACACATGTACCACTTTGTGCATCTGGCTTACATGGGTTCTGGAGAATCAAACCTGGTGTTTTGAATTTGCAGTCAAGTGTCTTAACCACTAAGCAAACTCTTCAACCTTACACTCAACTTTTATGCTGTACTTACTTGTACTTTTTCAGAGTAAGATGTATTTCTTGCAGTCTTATCTCATTAACTTGTAACAGTTTCAAATAATTTAATTCAAGAACAGTAACTATCAATTCTTTGTTATTTTGTAATGTGTTCATTGACTTTTCTCATTTTTTTTATTTTTTTATTTTTTTTAAATTTAATTTATTAGTTTTCTTTTCAGCAAATACAGACAGTTTGGTACCATTATTTAGGCTAATCTGTGATCTACCCCCTCCCATTAGACCCTCCTTGTTAATGAAAATGGGTCATGCATTGTGGAGTTAGCCCCCAGTTATTGGTATGATAAATGTCTCTGCAAATCATGACCTAACATGTAACTCTAACATTCTTTCCGCCCCCTCTTCCGCAAGATTTCCCTGAGCCATGTTGGGTTCATTTTTGGTCTGCTTCAGTGCTGAGGGGCCTCTGAGACTTTGGCTCTCTGATTTGGTAGGAGTTGATTTTTCTCTGCGTCGATCTCCTTCCCCTTTGTGCTGGTATCCGGTTCACAGGAAAACATCACCCTTCCTTATTTCGCCAGTTGTCCTTAGTTTCAGTTGGGCCCCTTTTGAGGTATGTTGGGGCAGCTCTCTTCTTAGGATCTGCATCTATCTGGAAAAGAGAAGCAGATTCTCCAACGGAGAGTAAGTTAGCACCCGGAAAATTGAGATAACACTTACTTTTTTGATAGACAGTTTGATAGGTGTAGGCCCTCTTATACCCCGTGATTAATGGTAGCTTGATATTGTAGAGTGGGCTTGTGTTTGGGTATGGTGCTGACTTGTTTCCCAGCTCCAGCTAAGGGTCTAGTACCACTGAGTGGATCAGTTAGCCAAATCAAGAGCAATTGATTCCTCACCATGGCTGTGTACCACTATTGCACTTGTGTGGGCATCACATCTGGTTATTTGTTGCTAATTAGGTTAAACAATGTGTTGCTTGGACAGATCTTGGTCATTTCCCCCAGTTGCCTATGTAGCGCCTTCTGGCACTAGACACGCTGACTGTCTGGGTACTGACTCTCTCCTGGCTTCCAGCCATGTCATTCCATTTTACGTGTCAGCTGCGTATGGAGTCTTCAGCAATAGGGTCTTACCACTGGCCTTTGGTGGGTCATCAAGTACTTTGACAGAAGTCTGTCATTGTTTTGGGAAACCTTGTAGGTTTCTCTGATCAAAAGCTCATTGTGGATGGTAGGCCCAAGCTGGAAGTGGGGGTTACAGGTCAGTGTCCACTAAGAAATTGAGGAAAAAGATAACTAATATACAAGAGATAGGGAGGAGAGAGATAGAGGGGAGAGGGGGAAAGGGAAGATGTTTGAGATTTAGGTCAGTCTTGATCCTACCCTCTCCAGTGTCTTGTGGTTCAGGTGTTTCCTGTAAGGGTCTAGTGAAGGTTCAGCCATTTGGTCTGTCTTTTAGGAAGTAGGATTTTATGGTACCATTGCCGTTTGGGTCCGGAGTACTGTTTTCCACCCTTTGATTCCCTCCCCGCCCTCCCATCCATCTTATTGTCTAGTCCATGAGGTGCTTGCTGGGTATGTAAGGCATCTTGGACAGATTCAGGTTAGGTGTTGCAGATGAGTGAGACTATGTGTCCATTTTTTTTCTGTGATTGGGTAAGTTCGCTGAGAATGATCTGTTCCAGGTTCAAACATTTTTCCTCAAATTTCTTTATGTTGTTTTTTCTTACTGCTGTATAGAATTCCATTGTGTAGATATACCACATCTTTGTTATCCATTCTTCTAATGATGGACATCTGGGTTGATTCCAGCTTTTAGCTATTACGAATTGAGCTGCTACAAACATGGTTGAGCAAATCTCTCTGGCTTTTGGTTTGAAGGTTTTAGGGTACATGCCCAGTAATGATATAACTGGGTCTGTTGGTATTTCTATAGTCAGCTTTTTCAGGAGTCTCCATATTGCTTTCCAAAGTGGTTGTACCATCCTGCATTCCCACCAACAGTGTATGAGTGTCCCTGCTTCTCCACATCCTCGCCAGCATTTATTTTCATTTGACCTTTTGATGTTGGCTATCCTTATTGGGGTAAGGTGGAATCTCATAGTTGTTTTAATTTGCATTTCTCTGATGATTAGGGATGATGAACATTTTCTTAGGTGTGTGTTTGCCATTTGTATCTCTTCCTCTGTGAATTGCCTGTTCAACTCAGTGCCCCATTTTGTGAGTGGGGTATTTGTCTTCTTATTGTTTAGACTTTTGAGTTCTTTGTAAATTCTAGAGATAAGGCTTCTATCAGTTGGATAACCTGCAAACATTTTCTCCCATTCTGTGGGTATTCTATTGGCTTTGTCTATTATATGCTTGTCTGTAAAGAAATTCTTCAGCTTCATATGATCCCAATGGTTGAGTGAGTGTTTAAGAACTTGAGCCACTGGGGTTTTATTCAGGAAGTCTTTCTCCATTCCTATATCATGGAAAGTACTTCCTAACTTTTCTTCCAGTAATTTTCGAGTTTCTGGTCTTATGTTGAGGTCTTTGATCCATTTGGATTTGAGTGCTGTGCATGGTGAAATATGTGGATCAAGTTTTAGTTTCCTGCATGTGGTTATCCAGTTTGTCAAGCACCATTTGTTCAAGATGCTATCTTTTTTCCAGTCTATATTGTTTGGGCCTTTGTCGAATATCAAGTAGCTATAGTTGCTTGGCCCAATATCCGGGTCCTCATGTCTATTCCATTGGTCTATACTCCTGTTTTTATGCCAGTACCATGCTGTTTTTATTACTATGGCTTTGTAGTATAACTTTATATTGGGTATGGTGATGCCACCAGAGGTATTTCTTTTGCTGAGGATATGTTTGGATATGCGAGGCCTTCTGCCTTCCCATATGAAATTTGAGATCATTTTTTCTATGTCTGCGAAGAACACTGTAGGGATTTTAATTGGAATTGCGTTAAATCTATATATAGCCTTTGGTAGGATTGTCATCTTCACAATGTTGATTCTGCCTATGCAGGAGCATGGGAGGTCTTTCCATCGTTTCATGTCCTCCTCAATTTCTTATTTGAGAGTTTTTATATTTTCGTTGTATAGATCTTTTACTTCCTTGGTTAACATTATTCCAAGGTATTTTATTTTTTTTGTTGCTATTGAAAATGGGACTATGTCCTTTATTTCTTTTTCTGTGTCTTTGTCATTTGCATACAGAAATGCTTCCAATTTTTGTGCATTGATTTTGTATCCTGCTACTTTGCTATAGGAGTTAATCACCTTCAGGAGTTTTGCGATGGAGTCTCTCAGGTCTCTTACATATACAATCATGTCATCAGCGAATAGAGCTAACTTAACTTCTTCCTTTCCAAATTGTATCCCTTTTATGTCCTTCTCCTGCCTTATTGCTTGGGCTAGGACTTCCAGAACTATATTGAAAAGCAGAGGTGAGAGAGGACATCCCTGTCTTGTTCCTGATCTCAATGAGAATTCCTCCAGTCTCTCTCCATTAAGTATTATTTGGGCCTGGGAGCTTTGTATATTGCCTTTATCATATTTAGATGTGAACCAGCCATGCCGATTCTCTCCAATGTTTTGATCATGAAGTGATGTTGTATCTTGTCAAAGGCCTTTTCTACATCTATCGAAATGATCATGTGATTTTTATGTTTAGGCTTGTTTATGTGGTGTATTACATTGACAGATTTTCGTATGTTGAACCACCCTTGTGTTCCAAGGATAAATCCCACTTGGTCAAGGTGGATAATGCTTTTGATGTGTTGTTGGATTCGGTTTGCGAGAATTTTGTTGAGGATCTTTGCGTCTATGTTCATTAGGGAAATAGGCCGATAGTTTTCTTTTCTTGTGGCATCTCTGCCTGGTTTTGAATTAGGGTGATACTAGCTTCATAGAAGGAGTTGGGTAGTTTTTCCTGTTCTTCAATTGTGTGGCACAGTTTTAGGAAGATTGGTTTGAGTTCTTCCATGAAGGTTTGATAAAATTCAGCTGGGAATCCATCTGGTCCTGGACTCTTGTTTTTTGGGAGGTTTTTTATTACTTTTTCTGTCTCCATGAGAGTGATGGGTTGATTGAGGTGGTTGATCTCCTCTGAGTTTAGCTTTGGTAGATGATATGCATCCAGGAATTTGTCCATCTCCTCCACATTTTCCAGTTTTGTGGAGTAGAGGTTTTTGAAACAAGTCCTGATGATTCTACCGATTTCACTGATGTCTGTTGTGATCTCTCCTTTTTCATTTTGAATTTTGTTAATTTGGAGTCTCTCCTTTTTTTGCTTGATCAAATTGGCCAGACGTTTGTCAATCTTGTTTATTTTTTCAAAGAACCAGCTCTTTGTTTTGTCAATTGCCTTAATTGTTTCCTTGGTTTCCAATTCATTAATTTCTGCTCTGATTTTAATTATTTCTTTCCTTCTGGAGCTCTTTGGGTTGGATTTTTCTTGTTTTTCCAGTCCCTTTAGGTGGATGGTTAGGCTCTTTTTTGGGGATCTTTCTGTCTTTTTTATGAAGGCATTGAGTGCTATGAATTTTCCCCTGAGGACTGCCTTCATTGTGTCCCATAACTTTTGGTATGATGTGTTCTCATTGTCATTCAATTCCAGGAATTTTGCAATTTCATTTTTTATTTCATCCACTATCCATTTATTGTTTAAGAGTGTGCTATTCAGTTTCCAGTTGCCGTTGGGGCTCTTGTTGGTTTTGTTGTTGTTGTTTTCTAAGAATATAGCATTATGATCTGATATCATGCAGGGAATTCTGTCGATTTTCCTAAATATGTGGAGGCTATCTTTGTGACTCAGTATATGGTCTATTTTAGAGAATGTTCCATGGGCTACTGAGAAGAATGTGTAGTCTGTGGATTTGGGATGGAAAGTTCTGTAGATGTCTGTTAGGTCTAAGTGCTCTATGGTTTTTTTGAGCTCTCTTACTTCCCTGTTGAGCTTCTGTTTGGATGATCTGTCTATTACTGAGAATGGTGTGTTAAAGTCCACAGCTATGATGGTGTTGGTGGTTATTTCTGTTTTATTATCAAGTAGGTTTTGTTTTATGAACTGCGGTGCCCCTGTGTTTGGTGCATACAGATTTATGATTGTAATATCCTCTTGATGGATTGTTCCCTTTACAAGTAGGAAGTAGCCTTCTTTGTCTTTTTTGATTGTTTTTGGTTTGAAGTCAACTTTATCTGATATTAATATAGCTACACCTGCTTGTTTCTTATTCCCATTTTCTTGGAATATTGTTTTCCACCCTTTCACCCTGAGGAGGTTTCTGTCTTTAGTGGTAAGGTGGGTTTTTTGAAGGCAGCAGATTGAGGGGTCTAATTTTTTGATCCACCCTGTTAGCCTGTGTCTCTTGATGGGTGAATTAAGGCCATTAATGTTTAGGCTGATAACTGTGAGATTTGATTTGATCCCTGTCATGTTGTGGTGGTAGAGGTGTGTTTGCATTTCCATGGAATTTAATTTTTTATTTTCCTATCTACTCTGGGTTTGGTTGCTGTGATCTGCTTCTTGTAGGCATTTGTGTTTGGTTATTTGTTTCTTCTCTGTGGAGAATTTCCTGGAGTACTTTCTGTAGGTTTGGTTTTGTGTTCATATAATTGTAAAGCTGAGTTTTGTCATGGAAAGTTTTCCTTTCACCATCTATTATAAGGGAGACTTTTGCAGGGTAGAGTAGTTTGGGTTGGAAGCCATAGTTTCTTAGAGGGGGAAAGTATCATTCCAGGCCCTTCTAGCTTTCAGGGTTTCCATTGCGAAGTGTGAAGTAATTCTGATGGGGTTTCCTTTGAAAGTGGTGTGCTGTTTTTCCCTAGCTGCTTTTAGGATTTTTTCCTTGGTGTCAATGTTTAGAGTGTTAATGATAATATGCCTTGGGGAGTTTCTCCTTTGGTCTAGTCGGTTAGGAGTTCTGTTTGCTTCTTGAAACTTGATGGGCCTTTCTTTTAAGAGACGGGGGAAGTTTTCTTCAATTATTGTGTTAAATAAGTTCTCCATGCCTTTGGTCTGAAATTCTTCTCCTTCTGGTATTCCAATGATTCTGATATTATGACGTTTAAGTGTATCCCACAATTCTCTCATGTTCTGTTCACAGGAACTTTTGAACTTACTGAAATTTTTGGCGCTTGGGGTGCACCTGCTGTGTGTGCTGGGGGGGAGGGGCGGGGGTGTGCGGGGGTTGTGGGGCGCGTGGTGCTTGGTGCGCACGTGGCGCCGGGCCGCTGGGCCGCGCCCGATGCTGTGATTCGCCGCGCGCGGGGTGGCGGGGCGTGGGTCGTGAGGATGTGTGCTTCCCTCTTTTACCCCAATCTGTGCCCTCCCTCTTCAAAAAGTTCCTAATTTCCCTTAAATACTTGCCTTTTTTTTCCCTTGTTGTTTGTAGTGCAGCTAGGCGGTCGCCATCTTGACCGGAAGTCCCACTTTTCTCATTTTTGTTCTGAGTCTTATTTTACATTTTTTGTCTCAGAGTTTAATTTACATTTATTTCAAAATAATAGAATTTATATTTTTCCTTTATTATGGTATGCTTAATTCTTCTATAATTATCTTGGCCAAAATTTACAAAGTATAGAGTTTAATAGAAGTATAAATGTAAAGTTATTAAGATTGGATTATCACCCCCAAATATAGGTTCAAGCCTGCCTGATATTCTACAAATTAAACTGCCAAATTAAGTTTTTGTAGTCTCATATTGCTTCAAAACAGGATGCAATTCAAGTCATTTACTTTGGAATTTTGCCAAGCCCCCAATCTGATCTTTCAAAAAATCTCTTTCCTTTGGTCAGTGAGTTTTGCTTAAACATTATATATAATAAAGGATTTTTTTTTTGCAGTCTTTCAATCATTGATGTAGTATTGTGTGATGAAATGCAGAGAGTTTTTTAGTAAGGGCTGTTGGGTGGGTTTTTTGAACTCTTGACAGCTTCTTTTTCAATGTTGTGGAGACAGCAGTCCTTTCATTGATTGCTTCTCATTTTCTTTACTGATGGCCCCCATCAGACAGACAGGCTCAAAGCTAATTAGCAGAGCTTTGTTCTCTACTGCTCATTTCCTCCAATTCTCTGCAGGAAGAAAACTTATGAACACTCTTTGAAATTCAACTACATAAAGCATAATGATATGATAGTAGTAAATATGCTATAGAGATTTGAATTGATCTGATATAGAGCACCTGCATAATCCACAAATTTGTAACTGGTAAAGAGATGTATCCATAAATATAGCTAGGATACCATCTATTATGTCATGCTACTAGTTGATGTTACCAAAAGCGCTTTCAAAAATTGAGAAAATCATGGTGCTTCTTGGACCACTGAGCCAAAGCCTTTAGAACTAATCCCTGGTTAAATTTTTACTGTACCATCAGGATCTGCAGTTTTCAGGCCTATGAACTTTCTCATCTATTATGACAAAATTAATATGCCATAGGGTTTTCAAAGGTATAATATGACAATTATAGAACACAAAAGGGTATTGTATTGCATGAAAATGTGAAATGATTGCTTTTATAAACCTCTTAGCAAAGTACCCTGCATACAAAGTACATGTTTAACTAGTATGAATTGATATTGTTATTGTCATGTTAGTACTGCTGTGTGAGGTTATTACTATATTTATGTCATTTTAATAAAAGGTTCCAATATAATAAAACAGGAGAGTTAGGGAGATAGCTCAGTTAGTAAAGTTCTTGCCTTTCAAGCATGGACACCTGAGTTGAATACAGAGAACTTCTGTTAAAAAAAAAAAAAAAAAAGTTCTGGTAGCTTGAACCATGTTTATAATCCTAGTCCTGGGGAGGTGGAGACAGGCAGGTCCCTGAAGCTTTCTGGTCATCAACTCTAGCCTATCAAGGTGGATGACACATCTGAAACAATGCCTGAGGTTGTCCTTGGCCTCCACATGCATAGATAAACATATATACTCACACACTCATGATCATGCACATACTTGAATACACACACATACACAATAAACACAGGACATTTACAATACATGTACTGTGAATGTATTACCTCATGGTCTGACTGTTTTGGTTGTACTTATGAAGAAAGAAAAGGAAGTACTAAAAAGTATATCACAAAGAGGTTATTAAATATGGGCTGCAATATCACTTTGTTGTACCTCCCTGCATTTTCTGGATGAGATAGTTTGGTAGGTATACATATTTTTATAATTGAATATCTGTAGTTTACTTTGACCTGGAAACAGCATCCGTGCCATATTTAAGATGTCAAACTTTCAAAGGCAGACTTTGAGGAATTTCTCCTAATGTTCTTTTCTTTTTTTTAAATTATTTTTATTTATTTATTTGAGAGAGAGGGAAAGAGAGAGAGAGAGAGAGAGAGAGAGAGAGAGAGAGCTAGAATGGGTGCACCATGGTCTCCAACCACTGCCAACAAACCACAGATGAATGCACCACCTTGTGCATCTGGCTTATGTGTGTCCTGGGGAATCAAACATGGGTCCTTTGGCTTTGCAGGCAAGTGCCTTAGTGGATAATCTATCCCTCCATCCCCAGAACTTCTCCTACTTTTCCATTTGTTATTAAGGGACAAAAATAATGATTATTTGGATTACAACCCCTTCCTTCATCTGTTTTACCAACTGAGATGAGACAGTACTGATCAGAAGGTCTTGGTGAATTTTCCATGCTTAAGGCATTCTCTCTATTACTAAACATAGGCCAATATTTCCAGGATGATAACCACTTCCCAAAACAAGTTTTATTCATTACTGTCACAAAGGAACATAATTATTAAATTTTCTCAAATCAGCAAATAGGACCATGGACTATTTTTTTCAAAACTTTCATTTTAATTAAGATCCTGAAAGGAATTATAGTTTTGATTTTAGGTACTGATAGATCCTGATGGTTAGTTCTTTTATACATTCTTTTGGTGCACTCTTATTCATGACATATTACCATGAGAATTTTTCTCTTTTAAATGATGTTTTTCTTTAAAAACATCTGCCTCATTATCTTTTCAATCTCACTTGCTACATGGAATAAAAATAGTGATTATATGCAATCAGAGCCAATGATGCAATTCTTTTGAACCTAATTTTCTGGGCCTATTTTTTCTATAAGATATATACAGAGTTCTAGATCTGTCCCTCAACTCTGAATAATGTAGCCTCTTTTTGGATGAAGTACTTACCAGAGTCACTAAATTACTTTCTATCATTTTGTCTGAGAAAGCATTTTCTTAAAAATGAAGTGGATTTAAAAAGCTATGAAGGTGAAAAAACCCATGCATTCAACAACATTAGTATAGACAAAAATTACAATACTTCACTTGACTGTCCAAAACCAATCAGAAAACATAAATTAATCTCCCTAACAATCCTAGAAAGACAATTTTCATTTGAAGTGGTTGCTGACAAAGCTGCAACTTTGTTATTACACAGTAAGCCATCAAACCTTAGGCCCCACATATTGGCAATTGTACAAAATGCAGAAAAGTTTACAAGTTCCCTTTTCTATCAGTTTGAAAAAATCCTTGAGCACTTATGAGTTCACTATTTGTACACAAAATACATTGTTAGATTTTGTGAGAGGATACTGACAAGATCACAGGCATGCCCATTGATCATCAGAGATTTGCAGTTCAGTTGAGAAAATAGAATGAATTCCAGAGTACAATTTAAAGGAAGTTACATAAAAGTATATCAACAATTACAAGACAAATAAAAATAAAAAATAAAATAACAACTGTCATTGTGTGTTGAGTGTGTATTAACATGTCTAGTAATTCATGTGAAGTTACATAGAAATATCACAACAAATATTTTACTTCACCACTCAGATTTATAAGAAGTAAGATATCACATAGCAAACCAGAAAAAAGAGTGAGATAATACATGATTTTCTCATAAATTCACCCCAACTCTGCTCTACAAATCATCATTGTTAGGTGGGTTTTTTCATAGCACAAGACCATACCTGTTTCGGCTAGTGTGTCCATTTTACCTTGTTTCTCTCTATAAAATTGGGCACGGAAAGACAATATCTATAAATATTACCCTTGTTTTTTCTCATGCACTTTGTTCATAATAGGCCCTAGGACAAATTAGATTGAAAATTGTAAAGCACCATTTTCTGAGCTTGGTTTTCCAAGTCGAAAGGCAAGTATCTCTGTAATTGAAGCACACTATTCAGGACACCCAGATTCTCTTCTGTGCTGCTTACAATAAGTACTACATGAGGAAGAAGCATTAACTTTACCCTTCCTGTACTTGTTTTCTCCATGTAGTGTATGTGCTAATATGATAGAAGGATCTTTGTTAGATAAAATTTTGGAAATTTACAAAGAAGTAATGATCAATACTCTAGCTGTAGATCTTTCACTTTAAATTCTACTTTGATTTTCACATTTCCAGCATTACGTTTTGCAAAGATTTTAGATTTCATACTTGGTCCCATCTCTTTCACAATGCCCTTTTCATAAAACTGACAGAGTTAATTATCATATCCAGACCAGTAGTTACCTACATTATTACATGTCTACATAAATCTGGAGGGCAAAACCCATGTATTAATTACTGTCTTATACAATTAGTGCACCTAAACACTACTGCCTTAGATGTTTTATTTAAATATTGCCAATTATAATCAAATAGAGAACTTATTTAAAAATGAAGATTTCTATATCCTATGTTGATAATAGGATCAAAAATTGCAGAGCATTTCTATTATTCTCCACTTGATTTATTTGCTCAATCTATATTTATAGCAGAAATCCTATCACTGAAGACTCATCTAAAATACAGTGAATTCCATGAAATAATCTCTGATACCTTTCCTATCAATATATGTGACCTTCTCTGACAATTTGACATGTGATAACAGAAAACACCAGAACTGACTTGGGTAAAGCACATTTGTCAAAAAGTTGGGATGGGTTATCTTTGAGAAGTGACATAAGATAGGTCTATTATTTTCACTTATATTTGTACTTCCATTTTCAAACCTGAACTGCAAACAGCACTCACTAAGTCCTCATCTCCATAGCATGTATATTGGAGGAATATATGGGAATCACAACTTCACAAAGAATACAGTATATAAAGGTTAGCTAAAATGACTAGCCTTCTAAGCAAAACAAGTACAGTAAAGGAAAAGATAAGCTTCTTGAGGAATTATAGGTAACATTACACATACAGAATTTGTCAGGATTAGAAAGAATAACATCCCTTAAAGTGATTTATCATAATAGCATAAGTTATAAAATCAGAGTTCATAGAGATGTGGAAATTAGGATTTAAAAAAAGAAAGCTCTTATTAATTTGATCTTGAGTATGGGCCTGACACCAAAGTCTATGTTCTGAAACCATTATACATTTGTCTGAACTTTTGTTTCCTTCTTCAATGTCTTCCACCTTCTACGAAAGTCATCTCACTTCTTCCTTATCATAGAGTCTTCCCCTGGCTGCTGAGGCCACCCTATACCGACAGTAACACTGACATCTAAATTTGTCCTATCCTTTGCATTTGGAGAGCATTTGGGAATATTTTTCTGGGTTCCTTAGGACATGCTCTGTGGTAGAAAATATGAAGGAAAAGTCCACATTCTTGAGGGAGTACACATTACAGAAGGACTTTTCATGGAAAAGGGACATAGGAGGAACACTTTTTTTTAACATCCCTTGTTTGAAAGGCACCAACTTTCCTTAATCAGAGTCTCCAGATTAAGATGCTGAATTTTCTGTTTTCTGTAAGAATCTCTGGCAATTATGTTGTACAATGAAACTGTGGATAAGGATCAGCAAGTGTTTTTATTCAGAAAACTGACCAATATGTTAATTCAATGTTCATTGCAAAAGCTTCCATTTCATTGAGACGACACAGCTGCACTATTTTGTTTCTTTTCTCTAGCATCAAAAAGCAAATGGTGGGAATTTCAGTTATTTAATCTAGGACAAATATCACTAAATGACACCTGGTATCTCTCTGCCATACAGCTGCCTCAGTTATACCAGTTTTATATTTAAATATTTGGAAAGACTGACTTAAAATGAAAGAAAAAAATAATAAGGTAACCTTCTAAAATATAAGCTGAGTAGAGAATTTTTCTTTACTTCTTTGATATATTCCATAGAGAAACAGCCATTACACAACAAATTAAAATTCTAGCCAATGATTTTGGAAATGTATTGAACTAGATTTTTGCCATGGTCCAAAAATATAAGCTCAGTTGATTGCACTGTCAAAATACTCCTCTAATTTCTTTGGAAAAATAAAGAATCAAAAAAATCTTTCTATAGACATAATGGGGAAAATTATTAATTTTAAAGTCACAATTTAATGGAAAGCAGATAACCTCAAATATTCTTTGATTTTTAGAATATGATTCAATAACCTATTTTCATAGAAGCCACATTTTTAAAATTTAAAACATTTTTTTTTCTTGCGCTACCTATTGCCCTCATATAATTTATGTGGTAATGTTAGGATGCTTAGAAACACAAAAATTTATCCAATTTATTTTATTTACAAAGAAAATTGCATTATGCATATTTTTAATAAAATTATCCTCCCGAAGAAGTAGTAAGAAACTGCTCAGAATGGACGTGCCTGGTTGGTGAAATGATTGTGTCCTCAGAACACATTTTCTATTTTTTAACGCAATGAAAACACTTGTTAAAATTACTATGTTTCCAAAAAATTACATGTTGCTAAAATGTACATCTTTTCTCAGAACATTTTGTGTTCCAAATCTTCGTGGTATTTTTAATCAATATTTTTTTCTGTGATATTCAGTATAGATATATGAAGTCTCTACTCTTACATTGATTCTGAACAAACACCTATATTTTCTAGATCAAGTGTACATTTATGCTTCCTGATAAATAACTTTCTGATAATAATTACTAAAAATTTAACATTTACTATAGTTATGTTTGGTATAATGCTTCCAAATATCTTGCTAATAGCTACTATTATCCCTTGTTCCTAGTATTATATTAGTGGTTGCTAGCAAAACATGTCTATTTGGATATGTGCCCATATCCATTCCCCTACTACTCTAGTCTAACCAAGTGATTCATTTTTATAAAACAATGAACTAAATCAAATCATAGGCTTGAAAGTGTCCATATTTCCTTTTTTAGTCTTTGTGTATGTATATGATTTTTGTGGGGGTGTGTTTGCCACAGTGCATGTATGGATACAATAGGATAACCTTGGGTGTCGGTCCTCAGTATTTACCTTGTTTGTAAATAGGGTTGTTTGCTTTTGTTTACTGCTGTGTATGCCAGGCTAACTGGCCCTTAAGATTCTGGAGATTCTCTTGTCAGTGCCTCCCATTTCACCTGTGGACTGCTAGAATTATAGAAAAACGCTATAACATCCAGCTTTATATTGGCTCCTGAAATCCTAGCTCATGTCCTTGTGCTTTCCCAGCAAACGCTTTGTCAAACAATGAGCCATCTCCTCAGATTACCAAAATTCTCAAATTTATTTTATTGCCTTTTTGTCTTTGGGACCCTGCTATCATGTATCATGAGATAATATCCTATCTCATAGAGAGATTCTGAAGGACAGTGAGAAATTTCTCCAACCAACACCTTGTAGTGTTTATCTTATCCAATAATATGCAGAACAGAAAGGAAAAAGAGTTTGAGTGTACAACCAGAAAAATATGTATTGTCTTAAGATATTGAATTTTATGCTGATTTATTAAACCCCTATAGATCTTTAATATCCATATTTTATCTGTGAAGAATTAATTACATATGGATATTAAACCATTTGTTCCAATCCATGCCTTTTGTTCTTAGTTTTTTTGTAATCAGTCTCTGAGGTTGTCGCTGATACGTATCATATGGTCCTGATCCTGTGTAGTTCCTTATGATGTGTGTTACAATTGGGCATTTTAATTAATAGACTAATAAGTAAATGAATATCTTTACATCATTAACTAGATTATAAAGCACATTGCATGCATAATCTTTGCATGTACAAAAATATCATGGTGAATACCATTAATTTGCACAATTAATATTTGTTAATATATGCGATTAATTTTCATTGCAATTTTTATTTGCTCGCTGGGTTCACTTCTTCATGGAAAATCAAATGCTCTATTGTGAAGATACTCATGTAGACTTATGAATAGGTACATGGTAAAATTGAAGCCTGTTGCTAATAATCAACATTAGCATGTCAGCACCATGGATGAGCCACAGACAGCTATTTACTCTTCATAACTGGGTCAACATTAACTGGCAAAAGCTAAATGATAAATAGAAAAAAAATACTTCTGAATTTCTCACCACTAAATAAATTGTAAGATTTAAAATTAAATAAGTTCATTCTTTAAAGTTGATGAGTTTTGGATAGCTTATCGCAGAGGTATAGATAATGAGCCTATGTTCCCTGATATGCACCTATAATATCAATAATGTGAAGTTTCTATTTTCTTTGGTAAAATGGAATAGTCAATATTTTGGACAATTGAGTGATGCATCTTGAGGTAGCTCTTTTGTTTTGCTAAGAATATATCAAGGAGTAGCTCTTGTGGAATTTGTTTTGAGTTCCATGTAGTTTTGAACAAGATGGGAATGTTATGGCAGTATAATGTGTAGGTCCGGGCTAGGTACACTGGAGCCTCAGTAGAATTTTTTTATATGTGTGCTGTCTCTTAGCAATTCTTGGTGAGACACTGAGGTGTCTTGACAACATTGTGATCTAGCAGAGTTCTGTTCTCCCTGTCCTAATTGCTTCCTGGTCATTGTTATTTGGAAGGGCTACAGCTGCTGGTGGCAGGCAGACCAGGGTAGGGATGACCTGCTATTGTGGATGGAAATTATTCACAGTGGTTGTGGGCCTGCTTAACTGTCATGATTGTGGAAATGGCCTAGGATCAATGGTGGCAGTCAAAACACTGTTGTGCATGGATCTGAATCAACTTACTGTATTGTTGGCCTTTGTGTTCTGCAGACAAATATCATTTATGACCAGGTTCCACATATGCTGAGTGTGCTCATGGCACCTGTGCTTAGGATGCATACAAAACTCCCACTTGTGTCAGAATCCCAAGCATGTCAACTCTGGGGATCAGGAAGATCCCTTCTTGTCATGTGCTGCAAACTCTGAGTGTGCTGTTGTTGCTGAACCCATCTTGTGCACAAAACTGGATATATTGCCTACTTTTCCACCAGGTTACTTTGGTGTGGTTCCTTTTCCTTAATCTTAACCAGACCTAAATTTTTAGACTTTTATTATGTGTTTGAGTTCTTTGAAAACTCTATATTTAAACTTTATCAGATTAATATATGGCAAAGGTTTTCTCCATTCTGTAGGTTGTCTATTGACTCAATGAATGGTTGGCTAATTTATACAATAGCTTTTTAGTTTCATGAGGTGCCAATGGTTGAGAGTTGGTTGAATTACCTGTGCTACTTACTGTGGTCTTGTTCAGAAAGTCTTTCCTTATGCTTACATGTTGGAGTGTTCTCCTTATTTTTTGTTTTTAAGTCACTTTAGTATTTCTGGTCTTATGTTGAAGTCCTTGATTTGGAGCTCATTTTTATACAGGGTATTAAAAAAAAAAAGAGGGTCCAAACTCATTCTTCTATACGTAGCTATCCAGTTTACAGCACCATTTGTTGAAGGTGCTGTCTTTCTCTCATGAGAATTTTGGCCTCTTTTTCAAAGATCAGGTAGCTTTAATTACAAGACAGTATATCTGTATATCCTATTCCATTTATCTATGCGTCTGTTTTTGTTCAATTACCATGCTGTTGCTATTCTAAGGACTTTATTCTATGTATTAAAATCAGGTACAGTGACACCACCAGAAGAATTCCTTTTGCTGATATTTTTTGGCTATCAGCATTTTGTCCTTCCATATAAATTTCAAGACTATATTTTTCAAATTTCTGAAATACTTTTCTGGGATTTTCCTTGAGCTTTCATTGAATCTTTATATTGCTATCTGTAGTGTGGTCATTTTTCACAATATTATTTTTTCCAAGCCATGAACACATGAGGTCATTCCATCTTCTTGTGTCTTCCTACAATTCTTTCATCACCATTTTTTTCCTTATGTAGATTTTTTTTTCTTTCTTTGGTGATAGACATTCTAAGATATTTAAATTTTGTGACTATTGTAAGTGGAATGGATTTTCTGGTTTCTTTCTTCATATATTTGCCATTGGTATATATGAAGGCTACTAATTTTTTATGTTGATTTTATATTCTGCCACACTGCTGACAGCACTTATCAACTCTTAAGAATTTTGTGGACTATTTTGGGTCTCTTATGTATAGAATCATATCATCTGCATTCTGGACTCCCAATCCGTGAGATCTAGCATGCACAGGACATATTTTTTTTAATTTAATTTGTTAGTTTTCTTTTCAGTAAATACAGGCAGTTTGGTACCATTATTTAGGCTCATCTGTGATCTACCCCCTCCCATTAGACCCTCCTTGTTATTGAAAATGGGTCGTGCATTGTGGAGTTAGCCCCCAGTTATTAGTATGATAAATGTCTCTGAAAATCATGACCCAACATGTAACTCTGACATTCTTTCCACCCCCTCTTCCGCAAGATTTCCCTGAGCCATGTTGGGTTCATTTTTGGTCTGCTTCAGTGCTGAGGTGTTAGCCTCAGAGGCCCCCAACACAGGACATATTTTAATATTGATCTATAATAATATATTGAAATTTTTGATATTTCTACAGATTAAGACATGATATTAATGAAGAATCATATATGCATAGTAAAAATAAATAATGTATGACATATTTTTGACTTTTACATAAATATGATTGATGAAAACAGAATAGGGTACAAACTGTTTGGAATAAGCTATCTAAAAGTATTTAAGGATATTGATGTCCATATCTGTTGTTGTTGTTCTTCAAGGTAGGGTTTCACTCTAGTGCAGGCTGACCTGGAATTCACTATGTAATTTCAGGATAGTCTTGAACTCATGGTGGTCCTCCTACCTCTGCCTCCAGCTTGCTGGAATTAAAGGCATGTGCCACTACACCCAGCTCTGTCATATTTTTTAATCAACCAAGATTATGGCAATATTTATGGTATCAATCTCCTCCATCCACTGACTTGGATAAGTGGATCTGCTATCAATTAAAAAATAGTTGTCTTAGGGCTGAAGAGATAGCACAGTGGCTAAAGGCGCTTGCTAGCAAATCCTGAGAGGCTGGGTGTGATTCCCTAGTACTCATATAAAGCCAGATGCATGCATAGAGTTTGTTCACAGTGGCAAGAGGCCTTGATGCTCCTATTCATTCTCTATCTCTCTTTCTCCCTCGTTCTCTCTCTGTGTCTCCCTCTTTCTTTCTCTCTCTCACCAAATAAAAATAAATGTTAAAATAGAAAAAATATATATATAACTGGATAATGGGTACTTTACATGACTTTCTAGGTCTTTTTTTTTTTCTTTTTAATTGTGTCTAGCTTTCTAACTTCTTCATTCTAGATTATGGGAATCATTCAAATAAGATTTTACACACAAACACGTGTGTGTGTGTGTGTGTGTGTGTGTGTGTGTGTGTGTGTTGTATGTAAACCCTGGAAATATATGAAAATGCTTTTGAATATTTGCTAGTTACATTAAAACATCCAAGTTTAAACAGTGATAAATATCAGACTCACCTTAAAGTTTTTGAAAATACTGAAATACTAATGTCTGGGTTTCATCCCTTAGATAGTGAATAATAGATTACCAGGTAGAATTTCGTCCCTTGGGAATACTAAACAAATGTACTACAACTAAGCCATATCCCTGACCCAGAATGTTTTAATATAGTACTTTGTGTGTATGTGATGATGGCAGTAAGTATCTATTTGACTAAGTAGACAGTTACAATTTTGTGAAATATTGTGTGAAAACTAATTTTCTTTTGATTTTATGTAACTGAAGATAATATATTCTTAGTAATAAGCCTAAGGGTCACTTATGTTTTCATTAGGATTTCTGAATGGATATTTCTTTTTTTTTAAAATTATTTATTTATTTATTTGAGAGCGACAGACACAGAGAGAAAGACAGATAGAGGGAGAGAGAGAGAATGGGAGCACCAGGGCTTCCAGCCTCTGCAAACGAACTCCAGACGTGTGTGCCCCCTTGTGCATCTGGCTCACATGGGACCTGGGGAACCGAGCCTCGAACCGGGGTCCTTAGGCTTCACAGGCAAGCACTTAACCGCTAAGCCATCTCTCCAGCCCTGAATGGATATTTCTTTACATTTCAATAGCAACATATGCAGTTTTCTTTTTCTATAATTAGTATTCAGAAACCATATGTCAAACATATCTCCATTGATATGTTAAATAATTGGAACACCTTTTTCCCTTACCTAATTATATAGTATTTGTACTTTTGGAACAACTTATCCAAGCAAGGGGTATACACTATGTCTATATAATATATGTTAGAATCCCATTGTCAAATTGGATGCATTTGTAAGTATTGGAAGACATATTTGACATGTTGAGCAATTGGCATTCTAATTTCAATTTATTAAGATTATCTAAATAGTCCTGTAATATTCTTTAACAACATTTTTTTGATAGTTTATTTTTCCCAAAATGCATTTGAACCATTTTTTGAACTATTTTAATCCTTTGTTTTGCTATGAATATATTTTTATTTTTATCTATTTATTGATATTTTTAGAGAGAATGAGACAGAGAGAGTGTGGGAGAGAGACAGAGAGATAAATATTGTGCCAGGGCCTCAGCCACTACAAGCCAACTACAGACTCATGCACCACCTTTTGCATCTGACTAACATAGGTCCTGGGTAAACCAACCTGGGTTCTTTGGCAAGTGCCTTAACCACTAAGATATCTTTGTACCCACTACATACATATCATATGATCTTATTACCCATGTTTCAACATTTTTATCTCTTTTCTTGTAACTTTTTTGATTAATTTTATAACATATCTCCCCTTTTTAACATTCCCATCTAAGAATCAGATTTTGGTTGTGTAAATCATTAGAAACAGATTATTATTCTCTATTATTAATTCATGTTTATTAAGTCTCCTCTTGTTCTTTTCCTAGACTTTGATTTCAATGCATAATTAATTTATTTGTATTTTCTTTTTTCAAATGTGCATCTTTATAGATGTAAATATCTCCTAAAATACTGTTTTAGTTGAATAATACAAATTTGGACATTCTAGACATTGCCAGTGTGTTGCATTTAGCAATTTGCATTATAATTTCCTCAATAACTGAATAGATATTTAATAATATACTTTTTGTTGGCTTGCTTCAAGACATATTGTGCATTTAAGGGAATGATATTCCTCAGTTACTCTATTTTCCTCATTATGCTCAGATATCATTGAAGAGGCTGTATACTCTAGGGGAAAAATGCCACAGAAAATACATAGACTTTGCAGTTAAAAGAGACTTGTTGTCCATATTACAGAAAGAAAAGGGGCCTATAGTCGCCTAAACCCTCATAGTCATCTCAAAGTTACAATAACTAAGATTCTCCTCATTTTATTCTCAACCTTACTTTGCATGATTTAGGCTTTTATAGTTTAAGCAATGGCAATCTTTACTGAGTTTTTTCCTTCTCACACAGAAGCCCAATCATCTATAGCTAGGATAGACATATGAAAGAGAATATGCGGCACTTGGCTTTCTGGGCCTGGGTTACCTCACTTAGTATAATCCTTCCCAGATCCATCCATTTTCCAGCAAATTTCATGACTTCATTTTTCTTTACCACTGAGTAGAACTCCATTGTATAAATATGCCATATCTTCATTATCCACTCATCAGTTGAGGGACATCAAGGCTGGTTCCATTTCCCAGCTATTATGAATTGAGAGGCATTAAACATGGTTGAGCATGTACTTCTAAGGAAATGGGATGAGTCCTTAGGATATATACCTAGGAGTGTTATACCTGGGTCACATGGTAGATCAATTTTTAGCTACCTTAGGAACCTCCACACTGATTTCCACAATGCTGAACAAGATTGCATTCCCACCAACAGTATAGAAGGGTTCCTCTTTTTCTACATCCCCATCAACATTTATGATCATTTGTTTTCATGATGGTAGCCAATCTGACAGGTGTGAGATGGAATCCCAATGTGGTTTTAATCTGCATTTCCCTGATGACTAGGGATGTAGAACAGTTTTTGAGATGCTTATACGCCATCCATACTTCTTTTGAGACCTCTCTATTTAGCTCCATAGCCCATTTTTTTAACTGGATTGTTTGATTTCTTATTATTTAATTTTTTTTTTGAGTCCTTGTATATCCTAGATATTAATCCTCTATCAGACATATAGCTGGCAAAGATTTTTTCCCATTCTGTAGGTTAACTCTTTGCTTTATTCACAGTGCCCTTTGCAGTACAAAATGTTTGTAATTTCATGAGGTCCCAGTGGTTAATCTGAGATTTTATTGCCTAAGCAATTGGGGTTATATTCAGAAAGTCTTTGCCAAGACCAATATGTTGAAGGGATTCCCCTACTTTTTCCTCTAGAAGTTTCAGAGTTTAATGTCTGATATTAAGGTCTTTAATCCATTTGGACTTAATTCCTGTGCATGGAGAGAGAAAAGAATCTATTTTCATCCTTCTACAGATACATATCCAGTTTTCCCATCACCATTTACTGAACAGGCTGTCTTTTCGAGGATTTTGGCATTTTTATCAAATATCAGGTGGCTATAGCTACCTGGACTTACATCTGGGACCTCTATTCTGTTCCATTGATCTACATGATTGTTTTTGTGCCAGTACCATGCTGTTTTTGTTACTATGGCTCTGTAGTATAGATTAAAATTAGGTATGTTGATACCACCAGTCTTACTTTTGTTGGTCAGTGTTATTTTAGATATTCGAGCATTTTGTGATTCCAAATGAGTTTTTTTGGTTGTTTTTTTTTTTTTTTTTCCTATTTCAATGAAAAATGCCTTTGGAAATTTGATGGGGATTGCATTAAATGTGTAGATTGCTTTTGGCAGGATTGCCATTTTCACAATATTGATTCTTCCAATCCAGGATTAAGGGATATTTTCCCATTTCCTAGTGTCTTCTGCAATTTCTCGCTTGAGTGTTTTATAGTTTTCATTGTAAAGATCCTTTACTTCGTTGGTTAAGTTAATTCCAAAGTACTTTTTTTTCCTTGATGCAATTGTGAATGGGAGTGATTCTGTGATTTCGTCCTCTGTGAGTTTGTTGTTAACATATAGGAATGCTACTGATTTCTGTGTATTTATTTTGTAAACTTCTACATGGCTGTAGGTGTTTATCAGCTCTAACAGTTTGCTGGTAGAGTGTTTAGGGTCCTTTATATATAGAATCATGTCATCTGCAAATAATGATAACTTGATTTCTTCCTTTCCAATTTGTATCCCTTTTATGTGTGTCTCTTGCCTTATTGCTATGGCTAAGACTTCCAAAACTATATTAAATAAAAGTGGGGACAGTGGACACCCTTGTCTTGTTCCTGATTTTAGTGGAAAAGCTTCCAGTTTTTCCCCATTTAGTAATATGTTGGCTGTAGGCTTGTCATAGATAGCTTTTATTATATTGAGATATGTTCCTTCTATTCCCAGTCTTTCTAGGACTTTTATCATGAAGGGATGTTGGATTTTGTCAAATGTTTTCTCTGCATCTAATGAGATGATCATGTGATTTTTGTCCTTCAGTCCATTTATATAAAGTATTACATTTATTGATTTGTGTATGTTGAATCATCCCTGCATCTCTGGGATAAAGCCTACTTGGTCAGGGTGAATGATCTTTTTGATATATTCTTATATTCTGTTTGCCAATATTTTGTTGAGAATTTTTGCTTCTGTGTTCATGAGGGAGATTGGTCTGTAATTTTTTTTTTCTATCTTTTCCTGATTTTGGTATCAGGGTGATGCTGGATTCATAGAAGGAATTTGGTAGAATTACTTCTTTTTCTATTTTATGAAAAAGTTTAAGAAGCAATGGTGTTAGTTCTTCCCTGAAGGTCTGGTAAAATTCAGCAGTGAATCCATCTGGGCCTGGGCTTTGTTTAGTTGGGAGATTTTTGATAACTGCTTGGATCTCCATGCTTGTTATAGGTTTATTTAAGTGATTAATCTCATCTTGATTTAATTTAGGTAGCTCATATAAATCAAGGAAATCATACATTTCTTATAGATTTTTATACTTAGTGGAGTATATGCTTTTATAGTATGTCCCCATGATTTTTTGAATTTCTCTGTCATCTGTTGTGATGTCACCTTTTTCATCTCTTATTTTATTAATTTGTGTCTCTTCTCTCTTTCTATTGGTCAGATTTTCTAAGGGTTTATCAATGTTGTTTATCCTCTCAAAGAACTAACTCTTTGTTTCATTGATTCTTTGGATTGTTTTTTTTGTTTGTTTGTTTGTTTGTTTCTATGTCATTCATTTCTGCCATAATCTTTATTATTTCTTCCTGACTGCTGATTTGGGGTTTGTCTTGTTCTTCTTTTTCCAAGGATTAAGGTGAAACATTAGTTAATTTACTTGTGACATTTCTAATTTCTTTTATTTATTTATTTATTTATTTGAGAGCGACAGACACAGAGAGAAAGACAGATAGAGGGAGAGAGAGAATGGGCGCGCCAGGGCTTCCAGCCTCTGCAAACGAACTCCAGATGCATGCACCCCCTTGTGCATCTGGCTAACGTGGGACCTGGGGAACCGAGCCTCGAACCAGGGTCCTTAGGCTTCACAGACAAGTGCCATCTCTCCAGCCTTCTAATTTCTTAATATAGGGACTTAAAGCTACAAATTTACCTCTTAGGACTGCCTTAATTATGTCCCAGATTTTTTTTGTATGTTGTGTTCTCATTCTTGTTTTACTCTCTATTTATTTTTTATTTCCTTCTTGATTTCTTCATTGACCCATTCATCATATAGTACTGTGTTGTTTAATTTTCATGATTTTGTGTATGCTCTATGGCCTTTCTTGATATTGATGTGTAGATTGATTCCATTGTGGTCAGATAGAATGCAAGGACTTATTTCATTTCTGACTTCATTTCACCTGTATTCTTTTGCTCCTACCCACTCTTTCATGTCATTTCTACTTATACTTGCTTTGTCACTTTTATGTTTTTTCTAGACTATACCTGAGTTTCTACCCATTTTTATACATGCAAAAATATTTCTATCTGGAAACTGCATATGAATGAAAATACATAGATTTGGGCCCTCTAAATTCGGATGGCTTCATTTTATATAAACATTTTATACTAGCACTATGTCACTTAAAAAACAACAACAACAAAAAAAACCAGAATTATTGCTTTTCAACCTAAAAGTTGATAAGAATATCCAGAAAACATCTAACCAAATTGCAACAATTTAAATTGACAAATGTGTGTATTATGTTGGTGAGCTAAACATCTCTTTTTATCTTTTATGGATTTTGAATTCATAAGATGTTTGTAAAGCATAGTTGATTTTTTAAAAAAAAATTGTGTAGCTGCTTTAATCATATCAATGTGTGACAAGTTTACAAAGAACATGATTCTTTTGTGATTTCACTCAGTTCTCCAAAGAACAGTGAGCAGTTCAGATTTATTTCCTACAAGATTATGTAACAGGCAAAATTTTCTCTCTTGATCCACATATCTTTCCATGCACAACAATCAAGTCCAGATGGATCAAAAACCTCAATATAGGGCTGGAGAGATGGCTTGGTGGTTAGGCACTTGCCTGTGAAGCCTAAGGACCCCAGTTCGAGGCTCGACTCCCCAAGACCCATGTTACCCAGATGCACAAGGGGGTGCAGGCATCTGGAATTCGTTTGCAGTGGCTGGAGGCCCTGGCATGCCCATTCTTTCCTCTCTCTCTCTCTCTCTATCTGCCTCTTTTCTGTCTGTCATTCTCAAATACATAAAAAAAAAAAAAACCTCAATATAAGGCAGGAGATGTGGTTAATACTGGAAGATAAAATTGGAGGAACTTTCCATAATATAAGAATGGGAAAAGATTTCCTGAACAAACCCCAGTAGCAAAGGATTTTAAACAATCACTCAACCAATGGGATCACACAAAGCTGAAATGTTTATTCACAGACAAACATGCAATCAGCAGAGACAATAGATTTCCCACATATGGGTGAAAATTTTTGCAGGCTATACAGCTAACAGAGGCCTAGTTTCTAGATTCTACAAAGAAAACAAAAACCTACACAATAAAAAGTCAAACAACCCACTCACAAAATGGGGCAAATGATTGGACAGGCAGTTCACAGAGGAAGAAATACAAACAGCATACACACACTTAAGAAAATGTTCATCCACCATAATCATCAGGTAAATGAAAATTAAAACTATGAGATTCCACTTTTTATCACTAAGGATAACAAACATTAACAAATCAAATGAAAATAAAGGCTGGAGAGGATATGGAGAAATAGGTACCCTCATCAACTGTTGGTGGGAATTTAAGATAGTACAACCACTATGGAAAGCCATATAGTTTCTCAGAAAAACGTTGACTATAGAGTTACCAACAGAATTAGTTATTCCCTCACTGAGCATGTGTTCTAAAAACTCCATGCCTCAGTTCAGAGAGATTTGCTCAGCCATGTTTATAACTACTCAATTTATATTATCTAAGAGTAGGATTCAACCCAGATGTCCATCATTAGATGAATGGATAACTAAGATGTGGTATATCTACACAATGGAATTCTACATAGCAGTAAGGAAAAATGACACAATGCAATTTGAAGAAAAATGTTCAAACTTGGAACAGATCATTCTCAGTGAACTCACCCAATCACAGAAAGATAATCTTCATATAGTCTCACTCATCGATGGCTCCTATCCTGAATCTACCCAAGATTACCTAACAAGCATCTGGTGAACCAAATGATAGGGTGTGAGGAGGGAGAGTCGGGTAACGTTAGGGTTGGGGGGGACACAAAACTGGACCCAAACGGCAATGGTAGCATAAAATTTTACATCTGAATAGACAGACTAAATGGTTGAACTTTCACCAGGCTCTTAGAGGGAACATCTGAATCACAAGGCCCTGCAGATGGTACAATGAAGACTGGCCTTAATCTTCTCCTATTTCTGTTTTTCACTCTCTCCCTCTCCCTCTCTTTCTCTCTCCCTCTTCTCTTTATTTCTTTTGTATTACCTATGTTTTTCTTCCTTCTCTTCTTGGGCACTGACCTGTAACTCCCACTGCCAGCATGTGGCTGTCATCCACAATGAGATCTTGATCAGAGAAACCTACAAGGTTTCCCAAAAGAAGACAGATTTCTGTCAGAGTACATGATGACCCACCAAAGGTTAGTGGTAAGGCCTACTGCTGAAGACACCATATACTGTTGGTATGTAACATGGAGTGATATGGCTGTAATCAGGAAGTCAGTCCGTCCCAAGACAGTCAGTTTGTCTAGTTCCAGAAGGTGCTACATGAGCAACTGGGGAAAAGTGACCAATATATGTTCAGGCAACTCATGGTCTAACATACTTAGAAGCAAATAACCTGATGTGACTCACACAAGTGCAATAGTGGTGCACAGCCATGGTAGGAAACCACCTGCTCTTGATTGGCTAACTGATCTGCTCAGTGGAGTGGTTTCCAAAGCTGGAGCTGGGAATCAAGTCAGAACAATACCCAAAACAAGCTTCCACCAATTGGGGGCTAAAGACAGGCCTACACCTATTAAATTCTCTCTAAAAAACAAAGGTTACACCATTTATCTGGCACTAACTTCACTTTCTGTTGGGGAATTTGCTTCTCTTTTTCAGATGAATGCAGATTCTGAGGGAAATCCAGCCCATCACACCTCAAAATGGCCCCAGCTGAAGCTAAGAATAATTGGGAAAATGAGTAAGAGTGTTGCTTTCTTGGTAAATCTGATTCTAG
The DNA here is from genome assembly GCF_020740685.1 of Jaculus jaculus. NCBI lineage: Eukaryota > Metazoa > Chordata > Mammalia > Rodentia > Dipodidae > Jaculus > Jaculus jaculus. The sequence continues at coordinate 123,566,820 of NC_059125.1, forward strand.
CACAAGGGTAAAGGAGACAGACACAGAGAACACTCAACTTCTACAAAATAAAATATCCAGAGACACAGAGGCTCCCAATACCTCATCACTGAAGCAGACCTAAAATGAACCCAACATGGCTCAGGGAAATTTGTGGAAGAGTGGGTGGAAAAATGGCAAAACCACACGTTGGATCATGATACACAGAGATATTGCCTCCTACCCATAACTTATGGCTAACCCCACAATGCATGATCCATATTCCCCAACAAGGAGAGTCCCTGCAGGGGGGTGGGTGGGAGGAGGCTAATGATGGTACCAAATTGACTGTATTCACTGAGTACAAGACTAATAAAAATAATAATAAAAAAATTTTCTTTATTTAAGTAATTTTTCTCATGAAGCTGGAACATCAATTTTTTCAGTGATTAATTCTTTGGGCACAATGTTTTCTACATTATGTTTTAGTGAGACTCAGAGAGAGAAAGAGAAAGAATGAAGAGAAAGGCAAAGATTATGAAGTGGCTGCTTTTATTTTCTTAATGTTGTTATTACTCATTATATTTTCACATTTTGAAAGGTATAAATTACTTTTCTCCCTTGCCATATGCAGGTAAGTTTTTAAGTACAATATGAAATAATTGAGTGCCAAGTTTTTATAAGAGCGCTACTTTATATCCTTGTTTATAGTCTTTGAAATGGGTATTAAATTATTAGTAGTTTTCAAACTGCATCAGTTCAAACCAAAGCAGAATCAATTAGACTAAAAAGCAAATTTAATTGAATATCAGCACAGCATGTGGGAAGAAGTTTTGCTACAAGTAAAAGTTTTTAACAAATAACACACTCAAAATTTATAAAGTGTATAGTGGGATATATTGTCCATGAGATAAATGAACATGGAAAGTTCTATATAAATGTAGAGGACTGTAGTTGATGGCTTATAGGAATATATATGATAGATAAAGAACACGTATATTAAAAATATCTTTACGTGTGTACTTTTATTGTGCATATAGGATATTTTATTTTAAAACAACAGTGATTATACCCCACCACCAAAATGTTCTTAGTAAAACACAATCTAAAAGCAGCTGGGCAATGTACAGATCTGGAATTCTGCTATTCAGACAAGAGTGAGGAGCGTTCTTAAACAAAAAGTTTAAGGCAGCCTGGATATCATGTTGAGTACCCATCTCAACAGTAAGAAAAGAGTTTCCTTAAGTAGAACTAAAATTCTGAGATTCAGTAAGCTCTGAATTTAACCTTCAAATCACCTTGATTTGAGTATGTTTAAGATACACTGGTGATTCATTCTCAATCAGGCCCAGTGTCATCTGAGGGCTACTGATTTTTATCTTAAAACATGTATGATTCACTGTAGTATAGATGAGATATACATATGCGCAGTTGTGAAGATTTTAAAATGCATTTTCAATTGAGTAGGTAAAAGATCCCTATTCCATTGGAACATTATAGAATAATTTATTACAAATTTCATTACATTGATAAAAGAACACAAGATTGAATTTCAATTAGTTGAATTACACTCTTTGGTATTTTCAATTGAAATACCATATAGTTCAATGATAGAAATAAAGTACTATGAAAAAATGTGCCCTAGTCCCAATTTTCTTAGTAAAGAGGTATGAAAACCTATTTCAGTCAATTAATCCTATTGACTTTTTTTAACTGCAAAAGGAAAGTAGTAAGCTTAATGTTCATATACTCTAAACTACAAAATTTGGGGGTATAACATCCACCAAAAGGGATATGATCAAAGTACTCTACATGCATGTATGAAAATGTCACAATGAAATCAGGTATCATATACAATTGTTTTATGCTGATAAAATAACACCATAAAAATAGATATGCTGGGCTGGAGAGATGGCTTAGCGGTTAAGCGCTTGCCTGTGAAGCCTAAGGACCCCGGTTCGAGGCTCGGTTCCCCAGGTCCCACGTTAGCCAGATGCACAAGGGGGCGCACGCGTCTGGAGTTCGTTTGCAGAGGCTGGAAGCCCTGGCGCACCCATTCTCTCTCTCTCCCTCTATCTGTCTTTCTCTCTGTGTCTGTCGCTCTCAAATAAATAAAAATAAAAAATTTAAAAAAAATAGATATGCTATTTAAATATCTGGCTACATTTTCAAACCCCACAGGAAATAAATCATCTCAGTGTTCTGAGTGTCTGGTGTGGATAATGCCAGTGTTCCTCCCGCCCAAGGCATGGCATGCCCTCCTACTTCCCCTTTAGATCCTTGTTAATGTGAAATTCTCAGCAAAAAGTTTTGTACTTCAAATTAAATTTGAACTATGCAATACCTACATAAACACGTGCATACATGTGTGAGATAGATTGAGAGAGAGAGAGAGAGAAACCACACTTGCAATATTCTTTCACTGTGTTACATTACGTGCATCAAATGAAAAAAAATATACTTTATCCCTTTACTCTTTTCTATTGTTTCACCTTTTTCAACTATAAGACTAATGAATAGAATTCAAAGCTAGAATAAAAAATAAAATATACTGCTCTTAAACAAAAATATAAAATAAAATAAAATAAAATTGACATATTTGGGTATGCTTATGCAATTGTATTATACAGAATGATAAATGATAAACTACAATATGGACATGTATTATTATTAGAATGTTGATAAACAGAAAAAAATGGGTTTCTATTCATGGAAAGTTAAAAATAATGAAAAGCAAAATTGACATTAAATCAATTGTGAGAACACTATAAAGTATAGTAAATAAATGAGTGTTATATGTCAAGATAGTGATGTAATTCTAAGAAGAATATTGTTTGAATAAGAAGAACCAGTTATCAGCACAACAGTGGCATGTTTTGGGACTGTTGAAATTGTAATTTTTTTTTTTTTAAATCTGAGATGTGTGGGCATGTGTGTTTGTGTGAGTGTGTGTGTGTGTGTGTGTGTGTGTGTGTGTGTGTGTTATATGAAGCAATTTTTTATAAATATTTGTGTATGAATATTTTCAAAACCATACAGAATTATAGGAGAAGAAGAATAGTGGTGTTGATAGTGGCTCAGACGTGTTTTATTAAAACAGAGAATTAAGACATTGTAGCATCTGGTGTAGCACAGAAGAACAAGGGAAGTGTTTATGTTGACAGAGGAAATTTTCTAATATTAAGAAGATTAGGCTGGGCGTGGTGGCACATGCCTTTAATCCCAGAACTTGGGAGGCAGAGGTAAGAGGATCACCGTGAGTTTGAGGCCACCCTGAGACTACAGAGTGAATTCCACGTCAGCCTGAGCTAGAGTGAGACCTCAAAAAGACAAAAAAAAAAAAAAAGAAAGAAAGAAAGAAAGAAAGAAAGAAAGAAAGAAAGAAAGAAAGAAAGGAAGAAAGAAAGAAAGCCATAGTGCAGCAGCAATTGTTATAGAAGAGAGAAATAATATAATTATAGAATTTTGGGGGGTAAAAGAGTAGGGTATGGTACATCAAAGCAGACAAAGGGTTAATTTATACAGAAAACAAGATATCATTTCAATGAGTAAAAGAAAATATACATTGACAACACTAAAGTTGGGGTTCCTGTGTCGTTCTTTTATGATTGCTTCCACAACATCTTTTATAATAAGCATCTCACAAAACTAAACATTCAAAACTCCAGGGATACTACTCAGTTGATTGAATGCTTTCTATGGTAGTTTGAATGCATGGCCCCATAGACTCAATTGTTTTATTAAAATTGAGTTTACAGATTCAGTCTATCACAGAACAATTCCTGGTAACAGGGTGGGGCATGTCATTTAGGTGGGTACACATTTAGCCCAAAGGTTTATAGAAAGGAATTTGAGTTCTGGTGGAGTTCAGGCTTATTGCTTATTTGTTCCACTTGCAAGAGTTGTTTCTCTTTGCTTGGAAGTATGAGAGAAAACAGGTTCTTCTGCCACTGATGGGACTTCCCCTGCATCTGTAAGCTTGAAATAAATCCCTTCCTCCCATAAACTGTGTCTATCTGGAAGTTCATTCCAGAAATTTGTAGCTGACTACAACAGTTGCCTAGAATACATGAAGCCCTGGTTTTTATCATCAACACCCACATACACTTCTAATGAACATGCATATCTGTAATCCCAACCCCATCCCTGAGGAGGTGGATGTTATAATATCAAAATTCAAATTAACCCCAGGCTATAGATCAAGTTTGAGGCCAGCCTTAAAAACATGAGACCTTGCCTCAAAAAACAAAAACATAAACATCAAAATAATTTCATAACCTGTGAGTGAAGGATTAGTACAAATGACATATATGTGAAGTGAGATAAGTTATTCAGTAAAGTGAGAAAGAAAAGAAAATCCCTGACTTTAGCAAATTGGGGGGAATTGGCATTTGGTATTACTAGCTTTGATGTATAAGCAAAATCAACCACATTGCTGGAGAGTTTTCTTTTGTTTATTTGGTTTTTGATTGTTTTCCTAGTCATGTTATCATCTTCCTACAGATTTTAGCATGGTAAAAAATACATACATTAAACAAGCCTTTGTATAAGCTCCCAATGGAACACTTAATGCTTAAATTTCCAAGACTTTTTTGTTCCTTAAATATTTAAGAGAGTAATTTGTTATTGAAAGTGGTATATCTACATGGCATATTCTCCTACTTATTTTATTCCTCTCACCATTTTATCTCATCTGCCCATTATTGCTTCAAACCATTATCTATATATAAATTATTTTGGTTTTAAACTCATACTCTTAATGAGTTCCATGTTTAATAAATTTTGTGTAATTTATTATATTAGTATATAGTGATATTTATGCCTTAAGTTAGGCAGTTCCACAAATGGAAATATAATAATGGTATCTTAGATTAGGATGTAAGATATTAAAAAGTCACCAAGGATGTTATATTTAAAAGATTTTCTGGACAGATTTGAGAGATTGTAAATTTCCAAGACTGGAAAATTTTCAACAATGTAGCATAATGAAATGTCATAAGTGGCTGACAATTTTATGGCTTGGAATTACTTAATGATGGATGTGCTATATAGTAGGTGGAAAATTTTGGGAGAGGGACTGGATATTCAGATTATGCATACAATGAGTTTGATTTTGTATATACTGAGTGTGAGATCACAAGATATAATAATTAGGCAACAAGACATGTGGTTTTCAAAGGAGCATGATTATACAACTTATCAAACATTACTTAGTGTGTAATTTGAGAACTGAAAGTTTCCATAAATAGACAAGCCTAGTGAAATGCAATTCTGTCACAATTTTATGGAAAATTTATTTTAGAGAATCCAGATTTTTTTTTTCTTTGTTTATTTATTTGAGAGCGACAGACACAGAGAGAAAGACAGATAGAGGGAGAGAGAGAGAATGGGCACGCCAGGGCTTCCAGCCTCTGCAAAGGAACTCCAGATGCGTGCGCCCCCTTGCGCATCTGGCTAACGTGGGACCTGGGGAACCGAGCCTCGAACCGGGGTCCTTAGGCTTCACAGGCAAGCGCTTAACCGCTAAGCCATCTCTCCAGCCCGAGAATCCAGATTTTTAACTCAAGCAATTGGTAGGCTTTAAGAAAATTAAATTCAAGGATGTATCATCTGGGAAGTGTGGAATGATCTTGAAAGTAATGTTGGTGGTTATAAATTTACACAGCCTTCCCTCTTACCTGTGGCATATTCCTTAAGCATAAATACATAAATTGCAGCATGCAAAATATATCTAAAATCTCACCTAGTTGGAACACTTCCAAAATGTTTAAGATTTAATTTTTGTAAGAATTTCACTTAAATAATGAAGTGTTAAATCTAAGTTGCGTATTTAGGAGGGTGAATAAAACAACATCTGAATATTTTGGACAGAAAGAAGAGAATCAAGAGATTGTGGGATATTTAACATGAGTTATGTTCAGAAAAGCCAAATTACTTGATCAGTTACTGTGGTGTTGGTAATTATATAACAAGGTACATGGCTTTTCTTGGACTGTGTTATTAAAGTAAATTAAGCAAAATTAAATGGAAATGAGAAAATTCGCAAACTAAGAGGCCTAGAATTTTCAGAAAATGCAGATTTTGAAATAACTGGTAGTCATATATTAAAACCATTACTAAATGCAGAAGAAAAACTAGGAAGGTTATTGAATGATATATGTCTCAAAGAACAATACATTTATTTATTTTTTCAAGAAAGTTAGATTCTATTACCCTCAAAATATTAAAGGGCTAAACCAAAACAATTAACTTCCAGAAGCAAGTGATAGGTTAGAGAACAACATGAAGTGACAATTTAGGAGGGTTGTGGGACCATTTAACATAGTTTTGAAGATGGTATTTCTTCTTTTTTATGGGTGAAAATGATGTAAAATGTGTATATTATAGAACAGAAATTCAGGAAGGCCCAATGGAATGCTTCAGGAATCATGGGAAGGGTTTGAGGTGGTTAGCTTGTAAGAAGTGATACCTGAAGAAGGTGTTGTGCATGTTCAAGGGGACAGGATGGTCTAAACTTTGCACTTTGGATGATAAAAATAGTTAAGTTGTTAGTTGTAAGTTGTAAGCTAAGTTAGAATGTGGTCTATGTGACTAGTAGTCAGAGGATTTGTCTCTGTTATCTGAAACATGGCAGTCATCTGAGAATACTAGGCCACAAGCTCTCACTAGCAGAAGGTCTGAAAAGTATAAATTTGTTCTCTACTCATACCAAACTGATTTTTATTCAATTGTTTCATAGTCAGGTATTGTCTCTAGGCTTTTGCCTATGATGTTTTCTGTTTGGAAGAGGCCTCAGTCCCTACAGTCCTATCTGTAACTCAGTGAACTTTTTACTTTCCTTCTGTGGATGGACACTTAACCATGCTGAATGGCAAATACCTATAACAATTGGTTATCCTCCAATAGACACTGAGCTCTGAAGAAAAGAAATGGACTTTCTCTGTTCTTCCTGATCCGTCATCTAGCTAAAGACTTGGCCAAGAGTACAAATTCAAAATTAATATGGGTAGTGAGTGAGTATAATGTCACAGATATAGCCCCATTCTCTTCATTCATCCAAACACAGACCATTCACAGTAGTCAGGAACCTATGGTGATAGGAACCATTCTGGCACAGAGACCACAGATTAGTGGGAGGCAGATGTTTTGCTGCCATTTTCCATATATATACTATCATAAGTGCCTTGATGGAGAGAAGTACAGTGTACTGGTAGCATGTAAAGAAAAGGGATAACTTCTGTGAGAAGTGGAAAGGAATTTGGCAAAATGTTCTTTTCCCAGATAAATATAATCAAAAACAAATAATTCTCTTTGCAAAGAGTAAAGTGACAATACTTTTCCCTCCTGGCCCAGAAAATGATGTATTTCAGAGGATTTGTTAAGCCTTTATGAATATATAATACTAAGCTGACACTGTATTGGCAATACTCTAAAATACACTCAAATATCAACTATTTTGTGAATTATCATGAACAAAACCTCCCTGCCTTCTAAAACAGATGCTTGAGAGCTTTCTCCTTTGTTGTCCCTCAGCATTTCCTAACACTTTTTACTATAGCATTTATCAGATTACTGTAATTATATTTCTCCCACTAGATTTCATGAATCTCTAGGGTAGTCAAGACTGAGGCTTTATTTTAGCTTACATCTCAAGGGCCTAACAACTAGCACTGTAAATGGATGAATAATAAGGCATCCATCAGAAGGAATTAGTCTTAATTAACCTATCACTAGTCATTCACAGAGATTAGAAAGTGCCCAAGGGATGAAAGTGAACCACTAACAAACTTGTGGTGGGTGAAAGGGTGGAAGTGAATGGATAATGGAAAGAGCTTTCAGCTGGAAAATAGCAGGACTGGTTTCCTGTCTTTTCTCTGACACTTATCAGTGCATGATTCGGAATGCCCTAAGTAACATATAATGTGACTAATTACTTGTGAAATATGGGGAAGAACTAAATTATTTCTGGTAATGTTTTCCAACCCTAACCCAATTTTATCTGTAAAATGTAAAGACAATTTTATGTTCAAAGGCAAGATTATATTTTTAAAATATTTCTTACTCTTTTTTATTTTATTCATTTATTTATTTGAGAGAGAGAGAGAGAGAGGATGAAGGAGAGAGGATGAGAATGCCAGGGCCTCTAGTCTCTGCACATATACTCCATACACATGTGCCTCCTTGTGCAGCTAGCTTACGTGGGTGCTGGGGAAATGAATCTGGGTCCTTAGGTTTTAGAGGCAAGTGCATTAACCACTAAGCCATCTCTCCAGGCCTTAAAAATATTTTATTTGTCATTTTATTGCAATAAAGGAGATAAAGAGAGAAAGAGAATGAATAAATGAATGAAGATAGGTGCATCAGAGACTCTTGGTCTTGGAAACAAACTCCAAGTGCATAAAACACTTTGTGCATCCAGTTTTATGTGGGTACTGGGGAATCAGAACCAGGCCATAGGCTTTTAAGCAAGTGCATTTAGCTGCTGACCCACCTCTCCAGCCAAAGATTATATTTTAAAGTGAATACAAATTACTGAAGATATAGTTAATTTATGTCAGTTATTTAAAGATAATTAGATAAAATAATTAATTTTGAACAAAATTACTATGAAAGCAAAATTGGGTTGATTAGGAAACAAAAACCCAGTTTGATGTTAATCATATTCTCTGTTTTTTTCACTATGGCATGTGACCAATAATGAATATCTGGACTGTTTGGACATCTTTTTATTTAGTAGATTTTCTTAATTATAATGGTTTTGGAGGCTCTACTATGAAACTCTGCTATAATGAAACATAGCTTACAGTCTTAAAAACAATGAGACTACACATAGTTACATGAAAGTTTAGTAACATATTTAAACATTGTCAAAAATTTAAGGCTGTCTTTCAATGTGGTAAGGTAAAATTACTATGACCTTATTCTGCATTATTTATTTTCATTTCATCACAAAAAAATCTTACAATCTCTGTCTATTATATTTATGTGACATATACTTTATTCATCCATTGGAAATTTAAACTGTTTCTACTATTAGGTACTGTGAATAATATGGCAACTGCACATGATAGAACCCAAACTTCTTCTGGATCCTGTGAGGGATTTTTGTTGTTGTTGTTTTTTGAGGTAGGGTCTCACTGTTGCCCAGGCTAACCTGGAATTCACGATGTAGTCTCAGGGTGGCCTTAAACTCTTAGCGATCCTCCTACCTATGCCTCCTGAGTGCTGGGATTAAAGGTGTGTGCCACAATGCCTGAGATAAGTGAGGGATTTTTAAAAAAATGTTTTAAAGTTAGAATATGAAATATTGTTTCCTTATACTATTTTCATATATACACTTATTATTCCCCTCTCACACAACCTCCCATTTCTCCCTCTTGCTGATCATTTCCAACCTCCAAAAAATCCCACTTCTAATGTGATGAAACATGAATGACATTATCTTGCATTTTTCCCCTTTTACCTTCTTCCTTAGATCTCTTTGCTTTTCTTGATTTCCTTTCTAATGCAACAACATACTCACACATGAATATGCACATATACAAATTAAAATTTATGTTTTATATATGAGAAAAAATATGCTTTATTTTTAAGTCTGTTTCTGCATTAGTTTGCTTTACATAAAGATCTCTAGTTACATCGATATTCCTGCAAATGTTTTAACCTACTTTTTTAATTAGGGATATGTAATATCTATTAAGACTATAATACCAAACAAATTCATGCATGTGCATTCCTACATCTGTAGCTAAACCTTTAGTTTAAATTACTAAAAGCTTAAATGTAACTTTACGAAAATGGAATTCATATATTTTACAGTACCTATGGCCACTCAAAACATTTGTATTGTACTGTATTTCAACAGTTATGTAAGAAAAAATTCAACTTCTCAACTTTTCCTAGCAATATTATTTTTGAACATTTTTGTTTTGATGATTGTGTTAGTTTGAGTTCAGTATCCCTCATAAACTCAAGAGTTTTAACGCTTAGTTCTCAGCTGATGGCAATTTAGGAAGTAGAGCTTTGCTGGAGGAAATGTGTTTTCGTGGGTAGACTTAGAGCACTATAGGCAGCTTCCCCTTACCAGTATTTTGTGCAGTCTCCTGTTGCTATTGTCCACCTTGCTGTTGGTAAGGAGGTGATAGCCCACCTCTGCTTATGCAACATTTTCCCCTGCCATAATGGAGTTTCCCCTCAAATCTCTAATCCAAATTCAAAACTTTTCTCATACTAGCTTCTGGTCCAGTGTTTGTCCAGAAATGCAAAAGTAACTACAAGTAGTACAGGTTTTAAGATAAAGTAAAAATAAAGATATTCATATACTATAAATGCTTCCTTTGTAGAGTTTAACGTTTTCCTTTTGCCTGTTATGAGATTTGGATAGAAAGATGCTTTTATATGTTAAATAAATTCAAGCAGCTTTGAACAAAATCCTGTCCTAAGAACAACCTAATCAAAGTTTTTTTTTTTCTAAAGATCACACCTTCTCTTTATCATGAACAAAGTTCATCATTTTGCTTTCATTTCAGTTTATGATTATTTTTAGTAATGAGAGATTACTGCTTTATACATACTTAAAAGTTTCTTTGTTGCTATGCTCCAATATCATAATGAAAATCTCAAAATACTGTTTTTGTTTATTGGTAAGTTAATTAGAGTTTTACATAAAAAATTTGATATGCTATTGAATAATATTTTCTTACATTTTCTTGCCTTTTCTCCATCTATATGTCAATTAAGCAAAACCTTCCAGCATTCCACCTTAATTTGAAATACAAATTTTGCTCTATGGATTCCATACAAATATTCACACATCATACTTTTTCTGCCATGTCAATTGTGGCTGCTGTAGTTTACAATGAAAATCAATTTTATGACATGACTTCTCTTCACCTTCATGCAAATATCCTTGGTAATTTTCTCCTGCGAATGTTTTCAAATTTCTAATGAAATATGAATGCCTATGAATCATTTCAACATATAACAGTATAGCTCTGTAAGATTTTTAATGAAATCATCTAGATGTTGTATATTACTTTGCAGCAAAATTATGACTCTACAAGTTTTATCTTCTTCTTCATAAAGGAAATAAATGTCTTGACATACTCAGGTGTTCTTTCACTTCTGTGGTAAAGTGTTTTTGTAGTCTATTTTCCCTCTTCATTATTTATATTTAAAAGAAATACAAAGGTAAAATGTGATTAAAAATACATGCATGCATATAAATGATAAATGCTTACTGCTACCAAATATACCAATATAATATTTTGTCTACATTGATATTTATAACACATATTAAAGTTATAACAGTGTGGCAATTGATTTTATAAACACTTTCCATAACATCTTAATAAAATGTTTCATAACTTTTTTCAGTGTATTCAGAAATAATATTATCTACATATGATCATAATTTTTTCTTATATTTTACAATTGTTATATAATTTTCATCAACTTTTTATTACTTTATTACACAGGGGAAAACTTACAGAATAATATCTGCTAGCACTTTTCCTACTTGCAATTGCTTATGTTGTCTCAAACATTATGTATGACAGAATCCCCTCACCTGTGCTTCTTAACTTGGAACAGCTTCAGTTGCCTGACAGGCAACCTGAGGGACAGATAACAGAAATGGAAGGTTTTGTGGGGAGGAGAATTGAAATGTAGGAGAAGAAACACACAAAAGTAAATCCAAAATGAATTGGCACCATAGTACCTTCCTCCTAGATAGTAGAATGAAAGATATAAGAATATGGGGTGGCAGGGATCATCTGGTAGGAAGGTCCATGGAACAGGTGGTATAAAGTCTAACCCTAAAACAATAGGCTTTGGCTTATAACTCTGCATAGCAGACATCTGTTACTATTGATCAGAGACTTTTTAGGTCCCCAAAACAAGACAGGCTTTTCCCAAAATACTTAATTACTTACCTGATGTGAAAGGTAAGGTACTGTTGCTGAAGACATACCATGCTGTCAACAAAGTACATCGAGAGATCTGGCTGTAATCTGGAAGGAAGTCAGTTCCTAGATGATTAGACATATAATGCTTGAATGCATAAGTTGTTGGGAAAAATGGCCAACAACTTTGTGAGTAAGCAGGGGACACTGCTATATGAAAACAACCAGCCTGGCAAGATGTACATACCTGTGCAATGGTGGCACCCAGCCTGTGTGAGTAACAAATAGCTTTCTAATTGGCTGAGAGATCCACTCAGTGCAAAGAAACCCACAACTAGAACTTGGAACCAAGGTAGAATCCTATGGAAATCAACATGATCAACTTCAGTGGTTCCCACTAAATTTTGTCCAATTCGATGCTACACCTGTTAAAATCATTTTACATTAAATATTCTAATCCCCTTAAATCTATGCTGATCTCACTCTCTGTGGCACCATATATATTTTTTTTTTCTTCTTTACCTGGCAATGAAACACAAATAGAACCAAAATAGAACAAAAAGAAAAGAAAAGGTACCTGACTTCCTGGCAGGAGGTGACCCCCTGCTCACCCAGTACATCAGATAGGGCCCAGGTGAAAACAGAGGAATGAGCAAGAGCTGCTGCTTCCATGATGAGCCTGACAACCTATGCCAGGGTGCTGGACACAGACAGTGAGGACATTAAAAACATACTAAAGCAGAAATCACAGTACTGCTGAGAGCTCAACACTAAAATAGACTTAAAACACACCCACCAAGGCTCAGGGAATTTTGCAGAAGATAGGGTGAAAGATTGTAAGAGCTACAGAATGGGACTCTCCAGAGGTATTGCAGCCCCCGCCCCATAATGATTGAATGCTGCTCTCACAACTCCTAAACCACAAACCTATGGTAAATAAGAGTAATCCCAGTGAGGAGGGCTCTTAGTAGAGTAGGGGAAAGGAGGAGAGAAATGATCGTACCAACACATGATATGTTCATACCAAGTTTCTACTTAATTAGATTCTAAAAAGACTCTTAAGTATGAAGGTGTTTGAGTATTGTTATTCATTCTTTACAAATCATTTTATTGTTTTAATTAAGTAGCATTTATTAATACATGTAATAAAATGAATTTTGAATTACTTTCATATGTTCTAAATTATACAGATTGTTTTTCTTATCTTCTGTGAATTAATACTTAAACACTCTAATGAATGAATTATTATTATTTTAAATATGAAGATTAGGAAAAACAATCTACTCAAGATTACAACTTAATTAAGAAATGGGTTTAGGATTTGTACTCAGGTAATGTCTAATACAAAAATTCTGGCTAATCTTGTCCCAAACACCACCACCAGCATAATCCAAAGCTCTTTAAGGGATCATGGTGGACAGTAATAAATTTAAAATCCAGTAACTTTAGGGATAATTTTGTATTTCTTTTTTTCATGTGTATAAATAATGTACTTATATATGGTTAGATGAAATCTCGGTGTATTTTATCTACTATAAATTTGTATGTGCTCTTTTACAATTCTAGTTTTTGAAGATATTTGAATTCTCAAACAAAATACTGATCTGTTGGGTGTATGTTGAACCTATCAAATATTTTATTTATATATTATATTCTTTAAGCTCATACTCTTGAATTATTTTTTTCAAAAAGTCACTTCCTCAGTTGAGTTGTTTCTTGATTTTTTTTTAATTTTTAAAGTTTTTATTAGCATTTTCCATGATTATAAAAAAAATCCCATGGTAATTCCCTCCCTCCCCACCCCCCACACTTTCCCCTTTGAAATTCCATTCTCCATCATATTACCTCCCCATCACAATCATTGTACTTACATATATACAATATCAACTTATCAAGTACCCTCCTCCCTTCCTTTCTCTTCCCTTTATGAGTCCTTTTCAACTTACTGGCCTCTGCTATGTTTGTTGATTTTTGATCATTTTTTTTTCACTTGTACCTTACTAACCACTGTTGTAGAAGTAGATATTTTGTTAATTTAGTAAAACAATGGATCTAAATTCAAGGGTATTGATATTACTTAAATTTACATTTCACCATGCAGTTGTGATATTGTGTAATTTCACTTTTGGTTTTCATTTTGCTAAATAGTTATTTAATGTTTTATTTTTATTTTGAAACCTTCACTACATATGTTTTGATAACTTAGTGCTTTCATAGTATATGCTATTTGCTTTGAGAAATATTAATTACATTTTCAAATTGACTAAAACTAATGAAAAATTGAAGTTTTCTTATAGACTACCTTTAGAAACAGTTTCTGAAACAAATGTGATTCTGTCTTTGGGGTTTGCAAGAGTTTGTTTCTTGGTAATAATGCTGGGCACATACAAGGTTTAATCTATTTTACACTTACCAGTATGTAATTATCCAAAAAAACTCATTGCAATTCTCATGTTTTTAACAACAGCAAAGGGATAATTAAATTCATGAGGATATAAAAACTTAAATATTCTCCACAGTTCATTTTGAAGGAAATTCTTTCCTTACAGCTTTGAATTGCAAGTAACTATAGTATTTGTTATGTACTTAGTGATCAATCAATCTGGTAAAATTTTAATGGCACATATGATGCTACCAATTTATGTTTTCCATTTAATTTTCTGTTCTATTTTCCATATATTTTGTGTATATATAATGTTTAAAACATTAAAAAATTTGTAAAATCATTACTTATAATTTTATTAAGTTATAGTGATTTTATTTGTTCAGTATTATTCTATCCAATTGAATTATTTCAGTTAATTTAAAATTATTTGTTATATAAAACTTTATAATATATTTCATCCTTGTTAGATTTTGGGTAAAAGGTACAAAACACTGAACTTCATTTTATTTTAATTTTCAGTGATAACTCATTATACGAGAAAATGTTTTAATCAAGTAGCATTTGTTTGTGATAAGTTGAATATCCATACTTAAATATGTCCATATTGAAAAATCTTATTTTTCATTTTCTAATAATTCTGTTTATTTATAAAAATCAGTTAAAACTTATTGTTTAGTATCATGATAGTTACTATGCCTGCTCAGAATTCTCTAAGATACATGAAGCATAAAATCCATTGTTTTCACCACGCAGCCTTTCATCATTGGTTAAAAACTTTTGAGGTTTTGTTTATTTTATTTATTTCTTTATTTGAGAGCAACAGACAGAGAGATAAAGAGGCAGAAAGAGAGAGAAAGACAGACAGAGAGAGAGAGAATGGGTGCACCAGGGCCTCCAGCTACTGCAAATGAATTCCACATACATGCGCCACCTTGTGCATCTGGCTTACGTGGGTCTTGGGGAATCGAGCCTCAAACCAGAGTCCTTAGGCATCACAGGCAAACATTTAACTGCTAAGCCATGTCTCCAGCCCACTTCTGAGGTTTTATACACACATGATTTAATGTTGAATGAGTAGTTAATTTTGCATAAGATATTTTATTGTCAGTTATATGATTTTGAGTTCAGTTAACCAACAATCATTTCAAATTTAATTTAAAATTTAACCCTATGTTTAATTGATTGGGACTCTATGTTCCTTTACACAATCATTTTCTATTTCTTAAGCCTTTACTCTTGATTCAAACCTCAATTGGTCTTTTGAGTGGGATTTATCTATAATTACTGAAATGAGTAATTGTTTACATAAATTATAATCTATGAACTTATATTTTTTTAATTTTTTAGTTTATTTTTATTTGAGACAGAGAGAGAGAAATTGGCATGCAAGGACTTCTAGCCCCTGCAAAACATCTCTAGATGCATGGGTAATCTTGTGTATCTGCATTACATGGGACTAGAGGAATTGAACCTGGGTCCTTAGGCTTCACAGACCAAGTGACTTAACCATTAAGACATCTCTCCATCCCTATGAATTTATTGTTTAATGTGCAGAGAGATCCTCTTATGAACTTGTAAGCTTCTCAACATTCCATCTTTTGTTTTGTTGTTCCATCTTTAACAGTTTTACTTTCTTTTTCCTAACTGACATTCTCCGTAAGCACATCTAACTTTTTATATTGGCTTTTGATTTTATTTTAACGGCCATATTTAATGCGTACACATCCTGTGAGGGAAAATACTACTTGCAGATTCAGATGCTCCATTCTTCTATATGATGGAATTCTTATATTTGCTGTTCATTAAATTTCTCTAGTATTTCATGTTGGAATTTACCTTGAATGTTTGATAATTTTCAAAAATAGTTTTATTGTATTTTAATGATTTCAATATTCTCTTTACTAAAGGCAAAATGCATTGAATTTTATCATTACATTACAGACATTCTAGCAATTCTTGATTATAGTTTATGCCCTTCTATTTCATTACATATTATTGTTCTTAGTTCTCTGCAAGCCCTTGCCTTTCAAAACACTGCTCTTTCTTGGACACCATAGCTTCTTGAATTATACTAAAGGTATTTGTTCTCTAAAATATTATCTCATTGAAATAAATCATTTTTGTAAGTGTAGACTCTTTCATGAAGCTTTTAGTATTATGCTCCAAGAATATTATATTATAATATTGTCATAATATATTAAGAAAAGGAGAAATTCTGTTGAGATTTGGCATATAACAATAATTTTTATTGTAATGACAAAAATAATTTTATGTAATCATCATATGCAGTTATGATTTCAAATATGGCATTTTTACTTACATTTTGATATATTAAATTATGATGATATTGTAAATAATAAATTTTGAATATACAATAAATTATCATTTAGTACACTCTCCATGCCATCAGAGATCACTAAATGATTTAGTTCTCTATACTTGAAACTTTTTCAGAATATATTATTCCTAGTACTCAAGTTTAATGGTAGAATATAGAGCAAGGAAAAAATATAACATATTTAAACTTGTGGATGAATTTTGAAAGAATTTAATATTTTCTATGAGAATGCAATCCTTTAACTCATGATAAACTCATTTTGCTAAAATCCCATTCCATAAAGGCATAATATATTCATAATGCATATATTGCTTTCCCAAAAATATTTAAAGAAAAACATATATAAAGTTATATATAGCTTTAGATTTCATATTTATTTGTTTATATTAGCATGAGTAGATATGATTATTAGCAAGTTATCAGTGAGTGATGTTTACATGAATGAACAAGATTGTATTATCAAATTCTGTGCTTCCTTGTGTGGGTAATGTGTGGTGTATTCTGATACAGCACATTGTGGGCTCAAAGTGGTAATCAAAGCCCCCTCTGTCATTCAGCTGCATGCTTCTCCCTTGTTATGGGGTTTCTTATTGATTGAGGAGCTTGGCAAGCTCTAGCCCTAACAAACCCCACACGACTGGTGTTATATACATGCGTGGTCAAGCCTAGATTTTTATGTTGGTTATGAAGAGTCAAACTCTGGTCATCTCAGAATGCACTCTTAATCTCTGAGACATGTTTCTAGTCCAAGTTTGTGCTTGTCAATTGGAGATATATATATATATATATATATATATATATATATATATATATGTAGTAAACATTTAGAAAATTTAGTAATTATCACAAAATAAAATTTCAACTGTTGTATTTGTAAAAATATTTTATTTATTTATGCATTTGCAAGCAGAGAGAGTTAGAGAGAATAGGGATGGACAGACATAATGGGCATGTCAAGGCATCTAGCCACTAGAAACAAACTTCAGATGCATGTACCACTTTGTGCAACTGGCTTTATGTGGGTACAAGAGATTTAATTTCAGGGAGTTTAACTTTGCAGTTAAGTGCCTTAAATCCTGAGCTATTTTCTAGCCCTATTCTGTTAATTGTACATTAATTCATTTTATAGAAACAGGATAAGACTATTTACAAACAGTAACTTTTCAGAAGATAATAAGCTAATAACAGCAAATGTATTGATACACTGTACAACATTATATAAGGAATATACTAAGACATAAAATTATTTGTTATTTACTTTAAAATTCTTTTGTATTTTGGTGAAATATACATAAAATTTTACATTTTACTCATATAATTGTTGAACAGCCATTAACACCCTCTAGTGCTACAGCTCAGTACCAGTTGATTACTGATTCTCTCTTCTCATTGGTAACCAATATTCTGCTTTCTGCCTCTGAATTTAATTACTTAAGCTACTTTTTATACTTGGAATAACTCACCATTTGCCATTTTGTTCCTGGTGTATATCTTTTTGCATAATATGTTCAGAGTTAACCCATGTTGTATACTGTCCCAGAATTTCTTCCACATTAAGGGTAAATAATAGACTGCTAATACAACAGACATGGGTGTACATATGAACAAATATATATTTTCCAATTTTTTTATTGATTTGGGTATATTCCCATGAGTATAATTGTCAAATCATAGGTAGTATAATATAACATGTTTTTATAACTACTATTCCTAACAACAGTGAACAAAACATGTCAATTTGTTGACATTCTCATCATAAAATTGCTACCATAGTTTGAAAATAAAGATGCTAATGGGTGTGAAGTATAATCTTACTTGACTTTGCTTTCAATTTCCTCAAGATTAATAATGTTTAGTAACTTTTAGTTTGATTAATGTACACTTGCATATTTTCTTTGGATGTCTATTTAGTTATTTTGCTCATATCATTTTTATAGAAATTTAATGTGATTTTTAAATTTTTATTTATTTATTTGATAGAGAAAAATGGAGAGAGAGAGAGAGAGAGAGAGAGAGAGAGAGAGAGAGAGAGATAATGAGCATATCAGGGCCTCCAGCCACTGCAAACTAACTCCACACACATGGACCCCCTTGTACATCTGGATAATGTGGGTTCTAGGGAATCAAACTGGGATCCTTTGGCTTTGCAGACAAACACTGTAACTGCTAAGCCATCCCTCCAGCCCTAAAGTGATTTTTTTTATTAGTTATGTACACAGTGTGCATACAGCCACCTTGGTACCATTGTTAGCCTCCTCTCTGTCCTCACTCCAATGCAGGGATGCACATGTTTGGGGAATGTGGGTCGTGCATTGTGGGTTAGCCATCAATTATTGTAAGAGACAATGTTTCCGTGCATAATGTCCCAACATGTGCCTCTAACAGTCTTTCTCCCCCTCTTTCACAAATTTTCCTGAGCCATGTTGGGTTCATTTCAGGTCTATTTCAGTGATGAGGTCTTGGGAACCTCTGTGTCTCTGGATATCTGGTTTGATAGGAGTTGAGTGTACTCTGTGTCTATCTTCTTCACCTTTGTGCTGGTACTAGGTTCACCAAGAAAACAACACTTACTTGTTTCCCCAATTACTCTTGTATTCAGGTGGGGCCCTGGTGAGGTGTGATGGGCTGATTCTCTCCGCAGGGTCTGCATCTATCTGAAAAAGAGGAACAAATTCTCCAACGGAGAGTGAAGGCAGCACCAAATAAATGGGATAACTATTATTATTTTAGAGAATTTAATAAGTTTCAGCACTCCTGTAGTCCATGACTGGTGGGAGCTTGATAATGGAGAGTGGGCTCATTTTTTGGATATGGTTCTGACTTGTTTCCCAGCTCCAGCTATGGGTTCTGTTCCACTGAGTGGATCAGTTATCCAAATCAAGAGTATTTTGTTACCCACTCTGACTGTGTGCCACTACTGCACTTGTGTGAGCATCAAATTTTTATCTTTTTTTGTGTGTCATGAATTGGCAAATATTTTCTAATAGCTTGTGCTTTTACCTATATTCTGTTGATAATATCTTTTCATACATGAAGTTTTGTTTTGAATTTTTATGAAGTCCAACTCAACTCATTTTATAATGTTTGTTTTTATATTTGGTTTAATTCACAGGAAGTTGTCAACTCCTATGTTATGAAATTGTCTTGTTCTTTTTTAAAAATAAGTTTAGGGCTGGAGGCATGGCTTAAAGGTTAAAGCATTTTCCTGCTTGCAGTGAGTTCGAGGCCACCCTGAGACTCCATAGTGAATTCCAGATCAGCCTGGGCTAGAGTGAGACCCTACCTTGAAAAACCTAAATAAATAAATAAAATTATATAAAAATAAAAATAAAATAAAATAAATAAGTTTAAAGTATTAGCTCCTACAAGTAATGTATTCCAATTTGCTACTACTACTTGAATATAATATGATTACAGTTATAGAATTGGGTTATGTAGGGCAAACAACACAGTTGTAGATATGTATGATGGAACGTTCCAGAGATCTAAAAACTACAGTTTCAACATTACAATGTATCCAAAAAATTTGCTTATAACTGTCAGTTCTCACAGTTGCAGTTAGGTGTGAAGTCTGAAACAGAGGATGAGATACCAGATAGGCTGTTATGCCATGACTATAGAAGAAGTCATGCTATTGTTTCCTGCAAGACAGAGACGCAGGGCTCTTCCAACTTTGCTCTTTCATGTTGCTCCTACTGTACTGCATGTACTGTTCCTTAAGCCACTACTGAAAATAACTAAAGTATCAGGTAAAATGATTTTAACGTTCCTAGTAAAACTTTTATTCTAAACATTAGCCACAATGTATTCTTTAGGCAAATTTTCAACCTTGGAAGTGATAGAATTTATTTCTTAACTTACTAGATATTTTTTTCTTCTTTAAGGAAATTTATTTCTTAATAAATTTTAATGTGATGTTAACCAATTATTATCATTTTATTTCATCTATCTATAGTTTATTTGTGACAACAAGGAAAATAATGAATTTCTTCCTCATATAGTCATCATTAAATTATTTAAGATACCTATTTAAAAATTGCTTATAGAGTAGTCTTTAAGTGTTCTTATGACAAAACAATATAATTAAGGAGATAATAAATGTTAATGTGCATGAATATATTAAGCATAAAACACAGCAAGTTTTACATCATAAATATATTAAAAACTTTTTATTGTTAAAGTTAGTTGTTTGTTTTCCTCTAAACATACTAATTCCTTTTTCCATTATTGTATAAGATCTTTGAGATAATGGAGACTTCAATTTAGTTCATTATTAATGACTGAGGAGAACAATAGGCTGAAACAAAATGCAATAGATAATGACTATAGATTTATCAGTAAATTAAAATTGTTAATCAGAAATTATAAAATATTACTCAGCTTCCACATGTGCTCCATATTGAAAATCACAGTGGTCAACACAAATTCAGATAAGTAATATTATCCAAAATTTAAATTCATAGTTTTTATTTAGATTTTAAAAAGCCACTTAACTTCAGAAGAAAATTTAAGACATTGAAACTATACTACAAATTAAAGTGCTTGCTATTCCTCTCTCAGAATGTTACTTTTCTTTTGTTCCATTACTTTTGAAGAAAATGCCATATGCTGTAAAGTTTAATGGGATGGCAAAATGACTTGAATACAAATTGCTCTACATTACTTAGAAAATACATCATTTGGCAATGGAGCTTCCCTGAAATATCTTTTGGAGAGTGTTTTTTCTATATTTACTGGAAATACTAATTTAAATTGGACTACATTTCTCAACAGGGTGCACATATGATTTTCAGCCAGAATAGTTATCAAAGTATATTGTTTCAGGCTATTTAGTCAAGAAGATAGAATAAAGGACAATTCTCCAATGGGAGTGAAAAAGTGACATAATGATGTCATAAAACATTAACTTAACAGTAGGAAGTAACATTTATGAAATGCTACAAGTTATATTCTCTTGGGTTTAATTTTTACAGCCATAATAAATTCAATAGATGCATAATTTCTTTATTTAGTCAGGAATTGTACTTATCTTCAAAAATTAGCAATCATCAACATCTCAGACAAATATTCACATAGTTTACACTTGCATAAATTATCTGACATATTTCAATTAACTATTCTAAGGATATTTCTAATTACGTGTTTGCACAAAGTATTGGAATTATTTTGCTTCATTAGAAGGTTAAATTTTATTTTAAAGTTTGAATAAACAGCTAAATGTGAGCACTGTCTTTATAGTCCCCCTTACACTCTTGTTTCATAAATGTGTATGATGACACATGGTAGATTGTTTCTTTATCTTGATGAGATAATATCTTGTTAATTATAGTGTTTTAAAAGTAGAGTGAAATAAGCTAGATTTTCTTTCTTTATTTGCCTTATATATACCAAATCCATGTTAAAGGACACACTTTATTTTTCCCAGAATTTCAATACTAGGATTCAAAGCCGTGAGACCACTTTCCATGGAATTTTGAGTATCACAGATTTCAAGTTTATCAGCCCTAGAAGAGATAACACATGTAATTGAAAGCCTTTGTACATTAGCAATGGTCTTCTTTCTAATTTTATCATTTTATTTTATTTTTCATAGTGCCTCATTCATCCTTTAAAATATTCATGTGGAATTACTCACAGTTTTCCTCATCTTATTTTATTTACTCCGTAATTCTATAGTGTCACACCATTCCATTATGTTCTTTTTATTATTCCCAGTGTTCTCTACTTTAGAAAACTAACTTATTACATGATATCTGATATTTCCAAATTGAATATGCTTTCAAATTTGCTTTACAATCTCTTTATCTTATCTGAATCTACAGCATCCTTTTACTGTTGATTAATACGGAAGATCCTTGTAATGCATATATTCAGTACTGTATACGGTTTTTCAAAATGGATACAAATCTGAAACTAACTAAATTGAGTTTTTATTGTGCTCATCCTTTAAATTAAATTTAATTTAGCCAATTATCCATTCACAGTGATATCAATAGACACCATGAAATTTCTTTTTGCTCAGATTTAAAGCTATGTAAATATTCCTAACATATACTACACTTTCATCTAGCTCAAGAGTACTAAAAATACTGCTAAAGAAATTACTTCCCAACTCACAATCATAATGTGCAGCACTATTGGACCATCAGTGTGTATGCATGTGTTTACATGACCAATACATATATACAAGGATATTTCATCTTTGATATTTTAGTAGTGAATACATACAGCATTGTAACATTTGCTCAGTCAGACACAGAAAAATATATTCTGTAGAAAAAGATCTCATTGAGATGTCTTATTTTGGGAAATGGTGCTGTTGTGGATCTCTAAAATTAGTCATCAAGTGGAATTAGGACATACATACAACTTGAAACACCCTGTTCTGGTTCTATCTCTGATCAGGTAATTGGTCTGTATAAAAAGCACTTAATAGTTTGCATGGTAGAATGGTTGTCTTCATTACAAGTGAAAGTCACAGAAAATGTAATGGCCATTGCAGATGTGATCCCTAGTATCTGACCAGAAATCACAAAATGTTTGTCTGATTTCACAAAGAGGCATGAATAAAAACAAAGTTGCTTTCCTTATCTAGTAGGTAAGATACCTACTACAATAAATTATACTTTAAGAGCCCCATCAATATAGAAAGGTGTCTTCATAAGAATGGGAGAATAGCATAGCAATGATGTGATAGGGCAATAAGCTTAAATCCTATCTCTGTCATTCATCTCTGCTTGGGTAAATTAATTTTCCTCTTTTTACCTCACTTTTTTAGTCATTTGGGTTAAAAATAGTGCCCAATTCCTAGTGTGGTTGTGAAGACTGAAGGTAATCACTATTTCCAAGGTGTATAACAGCCTCTAGCTATTACCTGATATTTCATATGAGGGGCAATTTTCTTACACTTGATATTTATAAAAGTATTTATAAAATATAGTAAAGTTCTCTCTCACATATGTACACACATATAACAAAACATGCATGAACACAAGAATGCACATATTCCACCCTATCTTCACAGTTGGCACAGAATATCAAATAAATCATGGCTATTCCCATATGCTATTTTGGAGCAAGAGTGACAATACATAAGATAAATAAAATAAACAGAGAAAGATACATAAAATTTAATATTCAGGTAGATAAATGTGGTTAACTCTCAACAGTATAGAGATTACGAAACTAATAACAGAATCCAGGTGGTGTTTTATACTACTCCACTTAAGAATCCATCACCTCCTTGCCTATGTCATGTGCTCCCTGTTCATCTCATGCTCTGTAAACACACACACACACACACACACACACACACACACACACACACATATTGGGCCTTGAAAGGCCCGGGCGTGAGGCCTAGTGGAACTTCCTGAGCCTAGCTAAAGTTTGGTGATCTGCCTCGGACTCAGCAAGACGCCTAATGTCTTCTGGCCTACTACTTCCACGCAGGAGTTGGAATTATCATTTCAATAGCCACAGTTTACTATTGGCCCTGTTGCAGTCCAGTTCACATTGCTGGTAGAAATCACCCAACCAAGAGTAGCTTCTGGGAAAAAGAGGTTTATTTTGGCTTACAGGCTCGAGGGGAAGCTTCACGATGGCAGGGGAAAATGATGGCATGAGCAGAGGGTGGACATCACCCCCTGGCCAACATAAGATGGACCACAGAAACAGGAGGGTGTGCCAAACACTGGCATGGGGAAACTGGCTATAAAGCTCATAACCCCACCCCCAACAGTATGCTCCCTCCAGGAGGCATTAATTCCCTAATCTCCATCAGCTGGGAACCTAGCATTCAGAACACCTAAGTTTATGGGGGACACCTGAATCAAACCACCACATTCCACCCCTGGCCCCCATAAACTGATATCCATATATGATGTAAAATACAATGCATTCAGTCTGACTTTAAAAGTCCCCATAGTTTTTAATCAATCCCAATGATGTTCATACATCCCCATAGTCCAAGATCTTTTAACTGAGCCATAATACCAAAATATAACCTCAAAAAACCCATAATGGCACAGAATAAATATTCACACTGCAAAAGATGGCATTGGGCATAGTAAAGAAACATTCAACCAATACAAGATTTAAAACAACCAGGGCAAATATCAAACTCTGTAGCTTCAAGTCCAGCAACTCTAACCAGTAACAAATCTTCAAGTCCGATAATTCTAACCAGCAACAAGTCTCTGGCATTCCAATTCCCCCCCTCCAGCTAGGCTATTCACAGTCCTGGGAAACTTCATCAGGGCCAGCAGCTCCTTGGCAGCCATCTTATGGTCCCGACATCTCTACTGGGTCTCCACTGCAAGCCACAGTTCATCCTCATGGCCCCATGGGGTCTCTATGCAGGCACCAGCAAACCTGCTTCACACTGCCCATGGCCATTTCCAAAACACAAGACCGTGTTGCAAACTCAATGACCCTCTTTCCAGCATTTCTTATACTCCATGATACCAGGTAGGGTGCCAATTTGTTAATCCAGAGAGGGGGAATATAGCAGACTTTGAAGAACAGGTCACTCCTTGAGTACTCAGACCCCTTCAAAAGAGTCGACATTCTTTCTGTTGCCCCAGCACAGGTCAGCTAGACCAATCTCAAAGGTTGTAATCTCTCAGTTGCAGCTGAACGGGCAACAGTTCACCCAAAGATTTTTTATTTTTCCTGTGCCATGTCCCTCTGCTCACACCAGTTCATTTCTACGCAAAGCAACCCTGCACAACTTCTCAGGACATGGGCACAAGAGCAAGCTTCTCACACAAAGTGCTAGCCCAGTTCAAGCAAAGCTCTTTCTCACCCTCATAAGCCAAACCTCACAGTCCATAGTTCTTATTGCATTCAGGTCTTGCAGCTCAGACCAGAATAGTTCATCAAGCTGTACTTAAAGCACTACAAGGAGTCCCTTAGGCCAGGGTTTCAAATCCTCCCACATTCCTCTTGAAAATCAGCTCAAATGGCCAAAGCCACACAAGTATCTAGCAGCAACCCCACTCCTCAGTACCACTTTACTGTTGCAGTCCGGTTCACATTGCTGGTAGAAATCACCCAACCAAGAGCAGCTTCTGGGAAAAAGAGGTTTATTTTGGCTTACAGGCTCGAGGGGAAGCTTCACGATGGCAGGGGAAAACGATGGCATGAGCAGAGGGTGGACATCACCCCCTGGCCAACATAAGATGGACCACAGCAACAGGAGGTTGTGCCAAACACTGGCATGGGGAAACTGGCTATAAAGCCCATAAGCCAGCCCCCAACAGTACACTCCCTCCAGGAGGCATTAATTCCCAAATCTCCATCAGCTGGGAACCTAGCATTCAGAACACCTAAGTTTATGGGGGACACCTGAATCAAACCACCACAGGCCCTTACCTCTTCCCCAATCCTAAAATTCCTGCCTTTGTCCCCAACATTAATTTTACAGATCTTAATATCTTAACTTAGTCAACACTGTGGGGACCTTTAAAATTAAACTGAGTACAATTTATATATAATGTGTGATGATTATAAATCTCTTGGGAGCAGGGGCAAAATATGGTAATTTAAATAGGTGGCCCCCTTCCTGGCAGCTTGTGTCCTGCCCTCCCATACTGGAAGTTGGCAAACAATCCACCCTTGGACTAATCCAGGTGGGGACAGGGGAGAAGTCTGCCCTCTTGTGGTGACAGGGCTTACTAATAGTTTTCTTTCAGTCAATACCTTTTCCCGCGCCTGCTGGGCATCAGCACATGCCAGGAAAAAATCTAAACATACCATTAGTCATATGCTTCAATGTCTTGCCACTCTCGGGCTGCCTGATCAAATAAAAACAAATAATGGCCCCTACTTCATAAACAAGGCCTTAGTAGATTTCCTCCAGACCTAAAATATCAAACATTCCACAGACATCCCATACAACCCCTGGGGCTAAGCTATCATTAAAAGATATAATCAAACTCTCAAGTCTCAATTACAAAAACAAAAGGGGAACCCTTACACCCACACGACCAACTAAAAAAGGCATTATTTACCCTAAATATTTTAAATTTTTCTAACGATGTATAATATATAATGGTTATAAATCTATTGGGCACCAGGGGCAGAATGTGGAAATTTAAATAAATGGCCCCCAATATATTCAATTGTTTATTTGCTTGTAGTCTATATTCTACAGCCACCTGGCTGTAGTCAATGCCATTGTGTGGATCTAAGGTATGATGGTGGGTTTCAGATTTCAATCTAAATATATGCATAGTGTGCCTAGCAGGAGTTCCTGAAGTGTGCTGTGGCTTTTGGCTTTAGGCTTGTACTTTTAATGTCTAAGTATCCTTCATAATCACAGCTTTAAAGTAGCTCCTGAGAAAGTTCAAACTGTGCCTCCATTTAAGATTTTGGGCTCAATCCTTACCCTAGATACAGTTTTACCTGTTAGACACTGTATACTAGGGCTGAAAGTTAGAAGTCATTTGGAGTGTCATGTAGATTTTCAATGGATTTATGTTACTTCTAAAAAATATAATGACAGTCAACAGTGCTGGGAAAATGCATTTAGGATATATTTGACATAATGATAATATTTCCTTGGATGTGATTCAGTTACATTCAGAGATTTTGTCTTTGCAAAATAATCATCTTACATTTGATGCAGCTAAAACTGCTCATGACTTAATATCTGCTTTTAAGTCTGCCTTGCCTGGGTGGAATTCTCTCACTTCTTGGATTGGAAGCTTTACTGCTACAGGTGTTTGTCTTTTGCTCATCCTGTGTCTGCTGCCCATACTTGTTGAATGCCTTTTGAGATCCATTATGGATATCCATGCAGAAGTACATGGGATACAGCTATGGACTGACCCCGGTTTCCTGAGACATTATCTTAAAGCCCTGAAGAGGCTGGTAGTCAAAGACGGGTAAGATTCTCTCAAGTTAGGTCAACCTAAGACAGGGCATGAATGATGGAATTCATGTACTGGTGACAGGTAAGGCCTAAATATCATAGAGGACAACCTAAGACAAACACAGTCTTTCTGCACTGAGGCCCAGAAGGGCCCAGTTCATAAAAAAAAGGGGGGGGGGAAGGAATTGTCTGGAGCCATTTGGCTGGCCTTGTATCCATAGCTCTGTGCCATTTGACAGCAAGACTTTAGCACCTACATGTAAGCAAGATTATACACATTCAGTGTTACTGATAAGAGCTGACCATTCCTTAAAATTTGTGTTTGTGTTGCTGAGATCAAAGAGTTTGTTTGTTTCCCTACCTTGGCATAATCTTTTGTACTGAGAAGTGATTGAATGCAAAAACTCTGTAACAGAAAGGAGTTTTTTGATAAAAACTTATATGAAACTCATAAATTTTTGTCCATGGGAAAACTTTGTAAAAAAAAAAAAAAAAAAAAAAAAGGAAAAGACCCATTTGGGTACCAGCTAGAGACCTAAAATATATGGGCCTCCCTGGATGCTTACAGTACAGTTGCCCATACGACCTTAAAAAATTGCTCAGCCACCTTCCCCATCCCTGTCAATCTTTTCCCATTGTTTCCCTGGAACTTGCATTTGGGCCCTGCCTTCCCCTAATAACTCCAGTATAGATGTGGGGTACACTCATCCCTCCTTATGTACTTTTAACACAAATGAGCTCAGTGCTCAACGCTGCCCGTATTCTGGACTGGTTTATGTTTGTGGAGGTGGGATGGCCTATGACATTCTGCCCACCAATTGGATGGGCCTTTGTGCCACAGCCACCTTAATCCCAGATGTAGATATCATTCCCGGAAGCTAGATTCCCTGGCTGAGGCAGTCCTACAAAACAGGAGGGAACTAGACCTACTAATGGCCAAAAAAGGAGGTATATGCTTGTTTTTACAAGAAAAATGCTTCTTTTACACCAATAAATTGGGAATCATCCAGGACAAGATTAAGAGGAAGACTTGGAGAGGAGGTGACGGGACCCCCAGGACAGCCTACTGTGGTCGGGTTTACATGGCTTCTTACTGTACCTCCTCCCTTATCTTAGTCCTCTCTTTCCCCTCCTCTTTATTCTGTCAGGCCTTGTGTAATTAACAAAATTACACAATTCATTCACCAGCGGCTAGAGAAAATGAAACTCCATCAGATTGAGATATATTACCATAGGCTGGCAACTCAGGAATTAAGTTCCTCAGATGACCCACTGCCACCTCATCTGCCCTACATGTGACCAATGATGGGTAAGACCTCAGACTGACTGAGACAACCTAAGACAGGCCATGGAGTGGGTTCTCAGTGAGCTAAGCATATGGTACCCAGTGAGGGGTAAGATCCCCAGAGGGGGACAACCTAAGACAGGGGCCATGATGACTAATGCTCTTACAAAAACAAAAGGGGGAGATATTTGGCCTTGAAAGGCCCGGGCATGAGGCCTAATGGAACTTTGTGAGCCTAGCTAAAGTTTGGTGCCTCGGACTCAGCAAGATGCCTAATGGCTTCTGACCTGCTACTTCCATGCAGGAGTTGGAATTATCATTTCAATAGTCACAGTTTACTATTGGCCCTTACTTCTTCCTCCATCCTAAAATCCCAACATTATATAGGCAACTGCTTGTAACAATAAAGCGAGTTCCTGTGAGTCCCTGCTTCCACAAGACTCCCGACTGTGGGTTTTTCTCCAGTGAATAGGAGAGATTTTGAGTTGCCCGACGCTCATTCCTTCTCCTCAACCCTTTGGGAGGAACCAGCGGGCCTGGTCCTTCATTCAGCACTACCTACCTGCCAGGGAGGAGCCCAGCACATACACATAGAGAAAATCAAGCATGTTCCATGCTAACCTCCAAAGGTTGTGAATTCATAAAATGACAAGGAGAAATTGAAATGCAGTAAAAGTGTGAAGAGCATTCAGTTAAGAACTGGATGTTGCCATGATTTAATGTTCATATATTTGTATTCTATTAAAATTTCTATTGCATTCTAAATAATGAAAATATAGAATTGTCAGGTGTGTTTCTCAATGATAATGAAAATATTTGATTATCTTCAATAAGCTAAGCATATAAAAATGACTAATTCTTTCCTTTAAATATACAGGGTTTCAAGTTCCTACTTCAGCACCATTTGTATAACATCATAATACTAAGGCAAGACAACCTATTCTGGAAAATGTTAAGAAATTACTTTACATTCAAGTTATATCAAAACACATAGTCAACATTTTATGACTGACCAAATCAATTTTACTTACACAGACATGTTTCTTAAATGAAACAATAAGAAGCACTGTGTTTTATTTTTATTCCTATACAAGCAGTTCCTCTAGATTGTGAGGGAAATAGATCAAATCAACTTAGAAAGGACAAAATTAAAACAAAAAAATTAGCTTCTTGTGATTTATTAAAGTAATTTTACTTTACAGTTAAGTTTTCTTCAATGTTAAGGATGATTCATTATTTTATATAGTCAATTAAAATTATAATGCATTTATTAAGTGCATGATTTTCATGTATATAAATGTACCCAGTCCATCTTTTAGATGTAAACTAAACATAAAACAGTAATATGAGCTCTGAACACCTCCTAACTTGAGAGGTTTTCTGTTTTACTTATGCTAATAACTCTTTGTTTAAACTTAAGACAGATAAGAACAAATTGTGTATCAAGTGGTTGGGTATTGAGCAAAGTCTCTGAATGCTATATATGAAATCAAAGGCAGTCAAAAATTCTAAAGTATAAAGTGAAGAATTGTTTGTGGATGGAATAAATGAACTTGGCTTTGTGGTACAACAATATGGTATAATTAACAAGTTATTTTAGGATCATTTCTTGTGGTCAGCAGAGCATGAGAATTAAAGCCCCATTGAAAAAATACCTTCGTATTTTATTGAGAAGCTGTAATTCAGACTTCACATTCAAAAAACCAGATAAATATCATATAGAGGGATAGGAGCAAAAATAGTGAATACAACTGCATCTTTCAAGACACTGTAAGTGAAATACAGGAGAGGAAAGTAAAAACTCTGGGAACTAGGAAAGAAATGGTAAGAAAATCAAATACAGAGAAGCAGAAAGGAAACCCAGAGAAAAGTACCATGTCTTCCTAGTGAGTAAAGGGAATCAAAGACTATAAACATAACTTAAAGCGTGAAAACAATCCTCATAGTAGCAACAAGCATGTGATCATAGGTGTAAAAGCCCCATATTCTTACAAGTTTCCAATATTTTAGGGAGATAAAGTTTAAAATTAAGTCCTCCTGTGTTATAATCACTTGAGAGTAAAAATTTGTGACATCACTCAGTAAATTGCATATTATGCTGAGAAGAGTCTGACAGGGACAAAAGAACCCTGAATGAACATAACTCAAAATATAATTAAATTTCAAGGGGAAAATCCATGTCACAGTGTAGGAGTATGAAATAGCCATGAATGGCACTCATGGAGAAGGAAGTGTGTCAAAATCCTGTAGAGAAGTTTTGGCAGCAAGCAGTGAAAGCTGTGGAGTGGTGTAGTACAATATGCCCATTCTCTGTGACTGCGGCTAACAGAAGCAAAATGTAGTTTCTCATAGTGGTCAGTATTCAAAGTGCTGAGAATGGTGTATTGCTTAATTTCCAGCTTTTCCTCTATCACAGAACTAACTGATTGTACTGCTTCTTTGGATACTACATAGGAAGAGAATTTCTGAATCCCACAGTCACCCAAACTCTAGAGTGAATGTGGACCTGGCCAGAAGTCTCCCATACTGCCAAACCTATCCTGGGAAATATGCGTGCTGATAACTCTGACTATGTCCATGCCTCTTGAAGTGCCATTATGAATACTGTGGTAAGAATGCAGATAAGATAGGGACAATATCCACTTAATCTTTTAGCCTGCCTACTGCTCCCAACCAGTTAACGAGGAGCTGAGAGTACAGAGAGTTGGCTTTCTTTTGCCCTCCTCACCCCATACTCACAACCATATCTGGCAAAGAACAATGTTGGAATACTCAAAGGAAATGCCCCCACACCAAATATCACAGCTAGGTAGAATTTTTGAGTCTTTTTTCTCATTTTTTATCTAATTTGTTGTTTTTATCAGCTAATTTGATTTTTCCACACCTCACATTCTCATATTTTCTATTTTGAAAATATTTTTTCTTTAATTGTCTTTACCTTTTCTCACATTGCTTCCCTCTTGTTATATGTGTTTTAATTAATTTCACAAAAATAAGTAGCCTTCCTGTAGGCAAAAGACAAATATGCAGAGAAAGAAACCAGAGAGGCTGTCTCATTCTCTATAGCCACAGAAAATCAGATACCTTGGAATAATACTAACCAAGGTAGAGAAGGACCTATATATTGAAAACATAAAATCATTCAACATTCTTTACTTAATTTTATAGATTTTTTCTATACATTTTTCATTTCTTCTCTATTTTATGGATATTATAGTTACTTTAAATGTTTTTTTCAACATCCTGCACATCTTGTATCTATCATGTTGTTCTTACTGTTGTTTGTTCTACCTCTCTAAACTTAGGTTGTAATAGAATCGCAAGCAAGTTGGATGGATGCTTTGTCACTAAGGTATGCTCCAAGCAATATTGACAGAAATTGTACCCTACTCCAAACTTAATATATTATGTGCAAAACTTGGAAAATATTTAAATTTAATAATTATACAACCAGGGGCTAGTGAGATGACACAACAATTAGAACAATTTCTAAAGTAAGCATGCAGGCCTGAGAGGGACTGAGACCGTCTGAATGTGCTTCCCTAGCATACACATAAGAAGCTGAGCGTAGTCATTTATGCCTATAATCAAAGCACCCCAGAGAGTTGCGACCTTAGAATTACTGTATCTCAAAATTACTGGTACAGATTTATGGAAATTTATGTCTCGAGTAAATACACACATGAGGAAGAGAAGGACATCCAATGTTATCTTCAATGGCCCCACATCTATGTTCAAAACACACATATATCTGTACACATACATGAATATACTACAAACATATCACATCTTTTTTTAAAAAATTCATTCAATTTTTATTTACTCATTTGAGAGAGACATAGAGAGAAAGAGGCAGAGAAAGAGAGGGAGAAAGAATGGGCACACCAGGGCCTCCAGCCACTGCAAACGAACTCCAGAGGAGTGCGCCCCCTTGTGCATCTGGCTAATGTGGGTCCTGGGGAATCGAGCCCGAACCGTGGTCCTTAGGCTTCACAGGCAAGCGCTTAACTGCTAAGACACCTCTCCAGCCCACATATCACATCTTACATACAACACACCATGCAACCTATCCTATCCCAATTACAAATATAAAACAGTATAATCAAAATCATCCAGAGTCCCAAGGCACAACTAGGAATAGTTAGAAAAATTGAAACTATAGTTCTAAGAAGTATACATAGTGAATAATAGCAAATAAAAGCAATAGAACTGAGAGAAAACTCAGCAGAGGCTGCTGAAACATCATTTCAGAAGACACAATTTTCACAATCATAGATAATGTATATCATATTCTCCAGTGGCTACCACTGACCTGCTTACATTATCATAAGTATCCCACCCTGGGAGACCTAAAGAGAACATTGATCATGAAATCTAGAAAAAATATGTACAAGGTCAAAACTAAATAATCATAGACAAATGAGTCATCAGGAAACTAAACTGTACAACACTATAGAACAAAACAATATCCCAGGCAACAAAATCAAGGGAAACTTTTGCATGTATATGATTCTTACATAGAAGTGAAATAACCATTTATCTGAAATATATGCATGAATCTCAACACATAAATAAATGATAAATCAAAACTTACAATAAAGGATTTTAAAAACACTGAAGTTGGTGAACTACTAAAACAATAATAATTGATTTTGAAATGATCAACAGCTTCAAAGAAAAAAAGCTACACAAGTGAATAACATAATTGATAATGCAGAATATGAAAACAGTTAAAAAACAAAAAATAAACATATAAACATGCTGAAAAAAATCAAAATATTTGAAATGAAATCACAACAACACAATATACCAAAAAAAAAAAAAAAAAGCCTGAAAGCATGCCAACCTGGCCAATAGTTTAGATCTAGGAGAAGAAATACTTTACGACTTGAAGACAAAATGGTAAATCATTATATTCAAAAAGTAATAAAGAAAAAAATTAAAAAAGGAACAAAGATGCCACACATATGGCATATCTCTAGATATCTAAATTATATATGTATATATGAAATATATATATATATAATTTCATATATATATATATATATATATATATATATATATGAAATAGTTGAGTTATCCAAATAACATGCTAAAAATAGAGAAAGCCTGTTCATTAAGGTAATAGTAGAAAACTTATTAAATTATGGAATAGATATGACCTTCTATGGACAGGATGCATGCAGAACTCAAAATACATATGCCCTAAAAATAATTTCTATACAACATACACTTTATTTAGCAAAATGGCAAAATAAATATTCATAAAACTATAGGAAATAAGCACCAAGTCACTCCCATCTATATCACAGGAAATTCTCAACAGAAAATATTAAGCCCAGTAGAACATAGACTGTGGTCAGATAAGCACTGAGACAAAACCACTACTAACACAGGTTAGTATAACTTGCATAATTATGTTTCAAAAATCATAAATAGAGCTTTTATGAAAAATAAACTCAAGAAATTGATGACTTCTTGATCAACATTAAAAAAAGATACTCAAAGTAATGTTCTTTCAATAAGAGGAAGCAAAATAAACACAATCACAAGACCACAGGAATGGGGGAATAATTAAGCAAATGAAATTTAAGAAACAGCCAATAATGGTCAATAAAATTAGCCACTTTTGAAACGTGAAATTCCTTGTATATTTATGGACTTATAATGATTATTGTTTACTGCGCAGGACCTACATAATATTGGACTCATTAACATTTAAACACGGATAATGAAGAAAGGTTAAAAAAAACTCATTAGAATGCCTTTAATCCCAGAATTTGGGAGGCAGATGTAGGAGCATCGCTGAGAGTTCAAGGCTACCCTGAGACTACCTAGTGAGTTCCAGGTTAGCCTGAGCTAGCATGAGACCCTATCTCAGAAAACCAAAAAGAAAAAGAAAGAACATAAACAAAAGTAAACCTCACTGGGATGGACATATACAGACTAAAATGTAAATAGTAGAAAAGTGATATACCAAGCAAAAGTAATCTAATAGCAATCAGAAGTAGTTTCAGTCATATTCAAAAGGACCACAAGATAAAATTGGTGAGAAGAAACCAAGAAAATCACTACTTATTATCAATATGGAAATCCATTAAGAAGTTTTAATGATTGTGAACATATAAATGCTACAGAACAAATTTTATCAAACATTACAGAAAAAATATATAAGAAAAGAATAGCCGGGTATAATAATGGGTGAACCCAATACAGCACTCTCACCAATAAACAGTACCTAGAGAAAATATCAATAAAATGTGTCATCAGATTAAAAATATATTACAGGGGCTGAAAAGAAGGCTCAGTAGTTCGGGAATTTTGCCTGCAAAATCCTAACTGGTTTGATTCCCCAATGCCCATGTAAAACCAGATGCACAAATTAACACATTCATCTGGAGTTGGTTTGCAGTGGCTGGAGGACCTGGCCCACCTATTCCTTCTCTCTCTCCCTGTCCTTGCAATGAATAAATAAACTAAAAAACATATATTACAGGTCAAATTGAATTAACTGGCATTGATCAAATAGCTTTGTAATTCAAATGCATTCTTTTCAACAGGGCTTCAAACTATTTCTAAAGTAAATCATCTTTTAGGGTGTTAAGTCAAGTCTAAAGTATTAAAATGTTGAAATTATTTCTTGTACCTCTTCATTTTATTACAGAAAGAAATAAACCAATAGAAAGAAAAATGAAATTACTTATACAAATATATTTGACTTATTAATATACTTGGGATAAAATGTGTGTCAGGAGAAGAATTAAAAACTTATTGAATCAAGTGAAAATGGAAATATTATTGTATAATCTGTGGGCAATAGTCAGTGCAGTTCTAAGCAGGCCATTTGTGAGCACCTGTATTAAAATCAGAGATCTCTTCTGGTTAAGATGGTGGTGTAGGTACCACGCCAAGCAGCATAGGGGGGAAAAGCCAAAAAAAAAAAAAAAAAAAAAAGCAAAATACACACTTTTACTAAAAAGGGAGGTGTATAGGAAATTGAAACAGCAGTGGAGAAGTAGGAGAGATCCAGAATATCCAGAGCTCACACAGGCCTTCAGAAGCTGCTCGGGCAGGGCTGGTCCATGCACCAGACTACAATGGCTGCACTCAGCTTGAGCCATAGGAAAAGTCAAGCAAGGGGATATTCCACTCACATTGGAGCTCTCCGCAAATTCAAGAAACATGAATGGAGAACGGCAGTGAACAGCTGAGGAGCAAATCACAAGGTAGAATGCGTGAAACAGAGGGCGAACTAGAGCAGCATCTGCAGCCTCCCCTTCCCCACTGTCAGTGCCCAGCCCTCCAGAACAGAGCCGCAGTCCAGGGACCCAGCCATGCCTACTTGAACTGACAGAGTACCAAATAGGGACCCAATAAAGAGCTCAGCTGAGACCAAAATCATCCCAAAAGTTAACTGGGATTACACCAGGTCAGTACCTGCTTAATAAACTAGGTATATATGCCTGTACCAGAAGTGCTGATTGAACCTTCTGTATCAGGATAAATTATATGTTAAATCGGATGGATGATCAAATTTGCCATTATTTTTTTTCTTCAAAATATATGCAATTTATTAATTCTTAGCTTTCATTAAACTTACAACAAGTTACATTAAAATTAAGGCTTATGAAAATGCTTCAACATTAAGGAATTGTGACCATTTTCAGGGACCTTAACGACCTCAACTGTCCTTAAGGCTCATAACATGGCATCACAATTGCCAGCTCTCAACATTTCTGCAGAAACACATTCAGATAAGCAGACCAATTAATTAGCTGGCTTAAATTTGCCATTCTTAAATAAGCTGTATTTTGGGCCTGTTATTTGTTGCTTCTTGAATTATAATGGCTTTGTTTACTCTTCTGTTATACATTAGGGAAGGGTCTCACCTGGTCACAAGCTGACTTGGAACCCTCTACAGACCAGAAATCTTAACCACCTTGTGGTCAGGATTAAGGGAGTAGGTGAGGCACCACACAACCTAAGGAACAGACAGAGGATCTGGTTGTCATAATACCTACTCTTGGATAAATACTCCATGGTGTCTTTTCTTGACAGTGTACATTGTTTAGTTAAATTTTAGAATCTGCCTGTATTTAGCCTACTTGAATACTCTCATAGCAGGCACACCAAACACCTAGAGTCACTTTTGTAGATACTCTGAGAATCTTCAGAGCCATACTTGGTGCCTTAAGCTCCTACCCTGAAGATACATAACAACACATTGATTGATAAATCTCATAATACCCATCTAACTGGAAAATCCAATCATTAAATAATCCTAGATGCAAAAATATATACATTATAACACAAAAAACACCAAAAATCAAGACAATATAAATCCACCAAAAATTATTAATGCATCAGAAATGACCTCTAGTGAGAACGAGTTAGAGGACATGTCTGAGAAAGATTTTAAAAGAATGATTATAAATATGCTCAAAGAACTCAAAGAAGAAATCAAAGGAACCAAAGAAGACACAGGACACCAATTTAATGTAATAAACAGGCCAATACTAGCCATAAATAAGGAAATAGAAATAATAAAGTAAAAACAGTTAGAATTACTAGCAATAAAGAACACAGTTAATGAAATAAAAAAACTCTGTAGAAAATCTCACCAGTAGAATGGATAAAGGAGAGGACAGAATATCTATCTAAGCTAGAAGACCAGGTGGTAGATCAAATACAGTCCAACAAAGAGAAAGACAAACTTATAGAAAAGTATGAGTGGGAATTTCAAGATATTCGGGACACTATGAAAAGATAAAACATAAGAATTTATGGCATAGTACAAGGAGAAGAATTTCACTCCAAAGGCATAGTTGGCATCTATAACAAAATCATAGAAGAAAACTTCCCCCAAATTGGGAAAGAGGTGCCAATGCAGATACAGGAATCCTTTAGAACACCAGCCAGACAAAGCATGGAAAGAACCTCTCCTCGCCATATTATAATCAAACTACCAAACACACAAACCAAAGAAAAAATATTGAAAACAGTCAGAGAGAAAAATCAAGTTACCTACAAAGGCAAGCCTATCAGGATTACAGTAGATTACTCCACACAAACTTTAAAATCCAGAAGGGCATGGGGTGATGTTTCCAAGTTCTGAAAGATAACAACTGTCAAACAAGGTTACATTATCCTGCAAAGCTATCCATTCAAATAGGCAGGGAAATAAAGACATTCCATGACAAAAGCAGGCTAAAGACTATTTGAAGACAAAACCAGCTCTATTGAAAATACTTGAAAGAATCCTCCATGCTGACGAAAAGGAAAAGCACACATATAAGGAACCAGGAAAAAACAAACAATACTCAAATACTAGTTAACACCAAGAGAGCAAAGGTAAAACTGGAAGAACTACAAAAAAAAAAAATGGCAAAAATGAATAAACCACTTTCAATAATATCTCTTAATATCAACGGCCTTTATGCCCCAACCAAAAGACATAGGTTTGCAGACGGGGTTAAAAAGCAGGATCCTTCAATTTGTTGCCTACAAAGAAGCCCTCCATTCTACAAATGATAGACACTATCTTATGGTGAAAGGTTGGAAAATGGTGTTTCAAGCAAATGGACCAAGAAAACAAGCAGGGGTTGCTATCCTAATATCTGACAAGTTAGACTTTGGTCCAACATTAGTTAAGAAAAATAAGGAAGGTCACTCTATATTGATTAAAGGCACCCTCAAACAGGAAGACATTACAATCCTAAACATATATGCACCTAATATAGGGTCCCCAAAATTTATCAAACAAACACTATTAGAACTAATTCCACAGATAACACCAAACACAGTGGTAATGGGGGACTTCAACACCCCACTCTCATCAATTGACAGGACATCCCAGGAAAAAATAAACAAAGAGACATCTGGACTAAATGAGATCATAGGAGGAATGTACCTAACAGATATACAGGACATCTCATCCAAATAATGCAGAGCACACATTATTTTCAGCAGCACATGGAACATTCTCTAAAATAGACCATATATTAGGACACAAAGCAAATCTTAACTAATTCAGGAAAATTGAAATAATTCCTTGCATTCTATCTGACCCCAATGGAATCAAACTGCAAATCAATAGCAAGAAAGGCCATAGAGCAAAATCATGGAAATTAAACAACAAATTACTAAATGATGAATGGGTCAATGAAGAAATCAAGGGGAAAATAAAAAAATATATATAGAGAGAGAGAGTCAAACAATAATTAGAACACAACATACCAGAATCTCTGGGAAACAATGAATGCAGTCTTAAGAAGTAAATTTATAGCTTTAAGTGCCTATATTAAAAAAAATATAAAGGTCACAAGTGAATGAGCTAATGCTTCACCTTAGAGCCTTGGAAAAAGAAGAACAAGGCAAACCAAAAATCAGCAGACAGGAAGAAATAATAAAGATTAGGGCAGAAATGAATGAAATACAAACTAAAATAAAAACAATCCAAAGAATCAATGAAACAAAGAGTTGGTTCTTTGAAAGGATAAACAAGATTGATAAACCCTTAGCAAATCTGACCAAAAGAAAAATAGAAGAGACACAAATTAATAAAATTAGAGATGAAAAGTGTAGCATCACAACAGATGCCAGAGAAATTCAAAAAATCATAGGGACATATTATAAAAGTGTATACTCCACTAAGTATGAAAATCTGAACTAAATGGATGATTTCCTTGATTTATATGACCTATTTAAAATAAATCAAGATGAGATTAATCACTTAAATTGACTTATAATAAGCATGGATATCTGAACAATGATCAAAAATCTGCCAACTAAAAAAATTCCAGGCCCACATAGATTCATTGCTGAATTTTACCAGACCTTCATGGAAGAGCTAACACCATTGCTTCTTAAGTTTTTCCATAAAATAGGAGAAGAAGGAATTCTACCAAACTCCTTCTATGATGCCAGCATCACCCTGAAACCCAAACCAGGCAAAGATAGAACAAAAAAAAAAAAGAAAAGAAAATTACAGACCCATCACCCTCATGAACACAGATGCAAAAATTCTCAACAAAATATTGGGAAACAGAATACAAGGATACATTAGAAAGATCATTCACCCTGACCAAGTTGGCTTTGTCCCAGAAATGCAGAGATGGTTCAATATACACAAATTGATAAATGTAATACATTATATAAATGGATTGAAGGACAATAATCACATGATCATCTCATTAGATACAGAGAGCATTTGACAAAATCTAACATCCCTACATGATAAAAGTCCTACAGAAACTGGGAATAGAAGGAACATATCTCAGTATAATAAAGGCTATTTATAACAAGCCTGCAGCGAACATATTACTAAATGTGGAAAAACTAGAAGCTTTTCCACTCAAATCAGGAACAAGACAAGGGTGTCCACTGACCCCAATTTTATTAATATAGTACTGGAAGTCTTATCCATACCAATAAGGCAAGAGACACACATAAAAAGAATACTAATTGGAAAAGAAGAAATCAAGTTATCATTATTTGCAGATTACATGATTATATATATAAAGGACCATAAGGGCTCTACTAGCAAACTGTTAGAGCTGATAAAACTACAGCCATGTAGCAGGATACAAAATAAATACACAGAAATCACTAGCTTTCATATATGCTAACAACAAACACACACAGGATGAAATCAGAGAATTACTCCAATTTACAATTCCATCAAAGAAAATAAAGTACCTTGGAATAAACCTAACAAAGGAAGTAAATATCACTACAATGAAAACTTTAAAACACTCAAGTGAGAAATTGCAGAAGACACTAGGAAATTGGAAAACATCCATGTTCCTGGATTGGAAGAATCAATATTGTGAAAATGGCAATCCTGCCAAAAGCAAGCTACACATTTAATGCAATCCCCATCAAAATTCCAAAGACATTCTTCATGGAAATAGAAAAAAAATCAAAAATTCATTGGGAATCACAAAAAACCTCGAATATCTAAAATAATACTGAGCAACAAAAATAAGGCTGGTGGTATCACCATACCTGATTTTAACCTATACTACAGAGCCATAGTAACAAAAACAGCAAGGTACTGGCACAAAAACAGACATGTAGATCAGTGGAACAGAATAGAGGACCCAGATGTAAGTCCACATAGCTATAGCCACCTGATATTTGATAAAAATGCCAAAAATACTCATTGGAGAAAAGACAGCCTCTTCAGCAAATGGTGTTGGGAAAACTGGATATGTATCTGTAGAAGGATGAAAATAGATTCTTCTCTTTCTCCATGCACAAGAATTAAATCCAAATGGATTAAAGACCTTAATATCAGACCTGAAACTCTGAAAATGCTAGAAGATAAAGTAGGGGAAACCCTTCAACATATTGGTCTTGGCAAAGACTTTCTGAATACCGCCCCAATTGCTCAGGCAATAAAAACACAGATTAACCACTGGGCCTCATGAAATTACAAAGATTTTGTACTGCCTAGGACACTGTGAATAAAGCAAAGAGGCATCCTACATAATGGGGGAAAAATATTTGCCAGCTATATATCTGGTAGAGGATTAATATCTAGGATATACAAAGACCTAAAAAAATTAAATAATAAGAAATCAAAAAAGCCAATTAAAAATTGGCTATGGATCTAAATAGAGAGTTCCCAAAGGAAGGAATACAGATGGCATATAAGCATCTAAAAAAATGTTCTTCGTCTCTAGTCACCAGGGAAATGCAGATTAAAACTACCTTGAGATTCCATCTCACTCCTGTCAGATTGGCTACCATCATGAAAACAAATGATCATAAATGTTTGTGGGGTAGTCGAAAAAGAGGAACCCTTCTACACTGTTGGTGGGAAGGCAATCTGGTCCAGCCATTGTGGAAATCAGTGTGGAGGTTCCTAAAACAGGTAAAGATTGATCTACCATATGACCCAGCTATAGCAGTCCTAGGCTTATATCCTAAGGACTCATTTTCTTAGAAGTACCTGTTCAACCATGTTTATTGCTGCTCAATTTACAATAGCTGGGAAATGGAACCAGCCTAGGTGTCCTTCAACTGATGAGTGCATAATGCAGATGTGGAACATTTATACAATGGATTTCTATTCAGCTGTAAAGAAAAGTGAAGTTATGAAATTTGCAGAAAAATGGATGTATCTGGAAAGGATCATACTAAGTGTGGTACTCAGGCTTAGAAAGCCATGCACCACATGTTCTCTCTCATATGTGGATCCAAGCTACAGATGATTGGGCTTATGTGAGAGAAGGCAAAAACTCAGTAGCAGAGGCCAGTAAGCTGAAAAAAGTGATACAAAGGGAAGAGAAGGGAAGGGTGGAGGGTACTTAATAGGTTGGTATTGTACATATGTAAGAAGAAGAGCAGATTAACGGGGATGAAAGGTCTCAAAATGAGGTCAGGGGAGGAGATTTAGTAAAAGAAATGTGGAGAAAGGGGTAATCAAAATCGGAGAGGATATAAATAAATCAAATGGAATCCTTCAGTTTTGGACAATGGAATGCTCAGGAGCTGTAGATCATTGCTAGAAAATTTTCAGTGCCAGGGATGGGATACCTTCCAGTGAGTTGTTGGCCAGGGAGGTCCCTGATGTCTCCAAAACATTATAGGCCATTGCCAAAGTCCTTGGTTTCCCACAAGTATCGATTGTAAGACAATATTGCTGAAGATTCCACATACTTGGGCTGCAAGGCCACTAAGAAATCCTGCTGGAACTGAGCTGATAACCTCCTCCATGTAGGATAGCTGACAGAAAGATGGAAGAAGCCATTCTACATGCAGTTCAATGGGGAAAGATATACCACCGGTGAAGATACTCAACAGTGGATACTGCAAGCCTTATAATTGGCCAACCAGGCCAAATGAGCCACACTGGGTGCAATTGTGGCACATCTGTCATGGTGGGAACCAACTGCCCTCCAGTTGGACTGGATGCCTGTTCCATGGGAGGGAATACATCCCTGATACTGAAAACTTAAAACAGGGGTAGTCATGAGCCCCAGGGGTGTAACATCTGCTGCTATCTGGATAAGTGTACATACTATGCTTATCAAACTGCCCAGTAAGCACTTCTCTTAATATTCATACCCTTATACGAATGTTACTTTCACTTTTGGTAGAGAATCTTCTCTTTACAGATGGCAGTGACCTTGGGATGACTCAGAAGGTATGGTGCTGGAAGGAAGTTACTAGAGTACCATCTCGATCACACCTTCCAAGGCTCAGAGTCTAATGCGGAAGAGGTGGCGGAATGAATGTAAGAGCCAAAGGAAGGGTAGGACTCCTTACAACGTGCTCCCTCCAGACAAAAAATGGCCTCAATATCCATGACCTCACAGTACCTGACACTACCTACACAAGACCATCATTAGAGGAAGGAAGGATCATGGCATCGGAATAGAGGAGAGACTTATTGAGATGGGGAGGGGATGTGACGGAGAATAGAATTTCAAAGGGGAAAAGGGGGGGAGGGGAAGGAGGGTATTATCACGGGATACATGGGATAATTCTTATAATCATGGAAAATGTTTAAAAAATTGAGAAAAAATAAAATTAAATTAAATTTAAAAAAAGGAAAATAAAAATCAAATAAAAAAATCAGAGATCTCAAACACATAATGTGGTGATGAACTTTAAGACCACAGAATATCAAGTAAAGACACAATAAGTATATACATGATAAAGACCTTAGAAGAAACACATGAATTGAGATATGCAACAGTATAACACTCAGCATCAATGAAACAAACAGCTTTCTCTATTAAAAAAAAATGGACCCTTAGCCATAACAAACAAAATAGAAAAAATATACAAATAAACAAAATTATGGTAGTAAAATAAGTTATTATAACATATAGCACTGAAAATTAGGGAATCAATAGGCAATATTTTGAAGGCAAATTGAAAAATTATATTCTAAGAAATTAGAAACTCTAGATGACAGATAAATTTCTTTTTATAATTAATATAATATATTAACACAATATACAATACACTAATGTAAAATAGGTATAGCTTCTTTACAAAAAAGACACACTGTAATATATTTAAGCATGGAGGTAAAAGACCTCTACAAAGTAAAGCACTGAAAAAATAAATTGAAGATGTGGCAAGATTTCTCATATTTATTGATTTTTGAAATGAATATTGTTAAAATAATCATGTTGCCAAAAAGAATTTATTAATTGCATATAATTCCATCCAAATACCAAGGAAATTCTTTACAAAAGAAATAATTCTAAAATACTCATAAAGTCTTTGAATGTCTACAGTATTATTTAAGGAAAAGAAAAATGATAGGTATCAAACCTCTAATTTCAAATTGTGCTACAGGATAGTAGTCAGAAAACCAATATGTTGTTGGAATAGAAACAGACATGAAGCCGGGCGTGGTAGCGCACACCTTTAATCCCAGCACTCTGGAGGCAGAGGTAGGAGGATTACCATGAGTTCGAGGCCACCCTGAGACTACGTAGTGAATTCCAGGTCAGCCTGGGCTAGAGTGAGACCCTACCTCGAAAAACCAAAAATAAAAAAAAAGAAACAGACATGAAGACCAGATAAATAAAATAGAGCAGTCAAAGTAAACGACTTCTATACCATAGATTAAAAAAAATACCAATTACAAATAATGCAAGGTCTTCAATCAAAGCTTCTTGGAAAACTGAATATCCTTTGTTGTAGTTACCTTAGTGTTGCTGGACAAACACTGCACCAGAAGTACCTTATAGGAAAACATGTGTAATTTTGGATTACAAACTAGAGGGAAACTCCATGATGTCAGGGGAAAACATGGCATGAGCAGAGACTGGACATCACCTCCTGTTCAACACTAGGTAGACAACAACAATAGAACATTGTACCCAACACTAGCAAGGGGAAGCTGGCTATAACTCCAGTAAATATGTCC
Source organism: Jaculus jaculus (assembly GCF_020740685.1). NCBI lineage: Eukaryota > Metazoa > Chordata > Mammalia > Rodentia > Dipodidae > Jaculus > Jaculus jaculus. The sequence goes on from NC_059125.1 coordinate 123,611,461, forward strand.
CCAACAACACACCTCCAGCAAGGGTCCAATTCCCTAACTGCAAACCACTTAGAAGCTAGCATTCAGAATACATGGGTCTATGAGGGACACTTAATTCACACCACCATACTCTACCCTTGTTCTTCATATACTCATAACCATATAAGTTGTAAAATGAGGACTGGAGGGATTTCTCAGTGGTTATGGAGCTTGCTTCCAAAACCAAAGTACCAATGTTCAATTCCCCTGGACCCACATAAGCCAGATGCACAAGTTGGCACATGCATTTGGAGTTTGTTTGTCGCAGCTGGAGGCCATGGTGCATCTGTTTTCTGTCTCTCTCTCAACTCTCTCACTCTTTCTCCTTCTCTCTTAAATAAATAAATTAATTAATTAAATGCATCCATTCCAACTTTAACAGTACCTACACAAGTTCTCAGGACATAGGCAGACAGTAGGCAGGAAGCCTATAACACAAACTGCTTCAAAACCAGATCCTACAAAGTTATTTCTCACCATCATAAGCTATACCTCACAGTACTTACTTAGTTCTTAGTGCATTCAGGTGTTTCAACTCTGACAATGAAACTCTGCTTACAGCAAGGCAAGGTGTCTCTTAGACCAAGGTTTCAAATATTTCTACATTCCTTCCTCAAGTCAGTTCCAAAATTCCAAAAGCCACAGTCAGGTTCCTAGCAGCAGAAACTTCATTTCACTGGTACTAATATACTGTTGCAATTACTTCCACATTGTTGGCACAAAATACTTGACAACATGTAGCTGTGGGAAGAAAGGGTTATTTTGGCTTACAAACTCAAGGGAAAAGTCCATGATGTCAGGGAAAAAAAATGCTGTGAAATCAGAGGCTGGACATCACCTCCTGGCAAACATATTAGATGGACAAGAGCAGAAGATAGCTGTCAATTGTACCTAGAAGCCCATGCCCATCAACATACCTCAGGCAAGGCAGCAATTTCAAAAGAGCTGTTAGCTGGAGACCAAGGGTTTAGAACATGTGAGTTTATGAAGGACACTTAATTTGATCCACAATATCCATTCACATGCAGAATATTGAAATTACAAATTTCTCTGTCCTTGAACAAAATCTAAGAAAATAAAAATAAAATAATGGCATTAATATAAGACTACAAACATTGACGATATTAGAGGTAAAATTTCTATTAAATAAATAAATAAGCTGGGTATGATGGCTCATGACTTTAATCCCATCACTCAGTTGGCAAAAGTAGGAGGATCATTGTAAGTTTGAGGCCAGCCTGAGACTACATAGTGAACTCCAGGTCAGTCTGGACTAGAGCAAGACTGTACCTCAAAAACAGTAGGTAATAAATGAGTAAATAAATACCAAGTGCTTGTGAGAATGTAGGGAAAATGAGCCCCATTTCACTTTTTTAGATATATATATATTAATAAAATCACCCCAGAACACAATATTGAATATCTTCAAAATCTAAAGATTGAAATTCCGTATGATATAGTTGTAGTCTACATGAATATATATCAGAGATTTATAGATATCCACATAAAACAGTGCATCCATATGTTCATATAATATATGTAAATTAAGGACAATAATTTTGTCATTGTGTTTACAATTATATCTGACAGCCCAAAACAGAGTCTTCCTAATAAAGAGGAGCTGTAAGATACTTGTAAGGAGGAAGAAGGAAGCATGGAAGGCAGGAGGGAGGGAAAGAAAGAAGGGAGGAGGAAGCAAAGAAAGAAGTGTGGAAGGAGTAAAATATATAATGGAATATCCCCTATGTACAAAATATGTGCTCTAAAACATTTTGTCAGTTCAGTAGTGGGTATCTACAAATATGTATGTAGAATGGCTACTGAAAATTTCTAAATTGCATAAATAAATCATAATAAATATAAATAACATAAATAAAGTTTGACTTTAGTTCTTTACTTTTAATTTTTAAATTTTTGTTATTTTTATTTTAGAGAGAGTGTGTACATGAGAGAGAGAGATAGATAGATAGAGAGAGAGAGAGAGAGAGAGAGAGAATTGGCCTCATCCATTGAAATCGAACTCTATATGTTTATGCCTCATGGGCATGTGTGACCGTGTGTTTGCCTCACCTTTGTGTATCTGGTTTAAGTAGGGTCTGGAAAGTTGAACATGGATGGTTAGGCTTCACAGGCAAGACACTTTACCGCTAAGCCATCTCTTTAGCCCAACTTTAGTTTTAATGTTATGTTTACTTGTATATAATTTAGTCTTGGTAAAATTTACAACTTTTAGGTATGCTACATGGTGAATCTGGCATAAATTATATAGGCAAATAAGGCACTCATAGTTTGAAAATTATTATCATTAAAAAATAACAAGTACATTATTTTTCAGTAAATATTCTGTAAAACAGTTTTAAACTCCACTTTCGATCTGTTACCAACTTTCTGTTCCCAGAGCCTTGACTTTCCTGAGTATGTAAATAGAATAATCTTGTACACAATGTCGGATTTACCATGATGTTTTCCCATCTGTCTATGTTGTTGTACTAGTATGTCATCTCTTTTATTGTCAAACGGTATCTCAATGCAAGTGTGTGTTCACTATTTTATACTGTTTACCAAGTGATAAGCTTTGAGGATGAGCTTTTAAAAACTGTATATAATGGGTGCAATTAATTCTCTTCACAGACGTTTTCATTTTAATTATCATCTAATTAGGAATAGGATTTTCTGGTGATCTGATTCATGCATATTTTGCTTTATTATAGTTTGCCAAAACATTTCCAAAATAACCACATACTTTTTACATTTTCATTCCTGGTGCATGAGCAATTTAGTCTTCTGCTACTCATTCAATCATTTACATGTTAATTATGTGAGAATTTATACATGTGAGTCAAAATATAGTGATACATCATTTTGTTGATTTTATTTTGAAATTCTTTACAAATTAATGGTGTTGAACAAGCTGGATATGGGCTCATTAGATAGATTATAGACAGATAGTTATCCAAAGTCTATTCAAGTTTCTTAATAATTTGATTTTGGAGTAATTTTATTATTTAATTGAAAGGAATATTTGTATAATCTCAATACAAAATATTCTTCCTCATATATGTGTGCTTTAAGTATTTTTCTAGGTTACAACTTTTTATTTTATAATGAAATTTTTGAAGTGCAGCAGTTTTGTTTTAATATGGGTAATATAAGATGTATCATTTATATTCTTCAGTGGTTCATATCCTGTATGTCACATTTAAGAAATCGTTATTCTAAATCTTGGCAACAAAATTTTTCAACTGTATTTTTATTGTCATTGTCAAGATAATGATTAATACAGTCCAATATTATCAAAACTTTCAATAATGCATCATGAATGTAATGTTGTAGAATTGATTAAAATGTTTCATGTTTTGTTTTCATTCTGTCATGAAAAATGTTAAATACATTTTATTAAATTGTCAAATTGGGTCTTAAACTATGCATATTTATGTTTATATATTTTACAATATCTATTGATCTTATATTGAAGATTAAAATTTAAATATGATTGTAGTAGTATGACTAAACATAGAGTTTTGAATGGAAAAATATATTTTTACCTTTCATTTTACTGTATAATCTTCAAACCAAATTTGAGCCAGTTTATCAATCAGGAAAAGCTTATTTACAAGTCACAGATAATATCTAATTATTTTATTGGAACTAAATTGCATTTAAAATTCAATATGTTTCCTGCCTGTTTATGATATATCATTATTTTTTAATTTTTATGTATTTATTTGAGAGCAACAGACAGAGAGAGAAAGAAGCAGAGAGAGAGTGAGAGAGAGAGAGAGAGAGAGAGAGAGAGAGAGCACAGAGTGGGTGCACCAGGGCTTCTATCCACTGCAAATGAACTCCAGATGCATGAGCCCCCTTGTGCATCTGGCTAATGTGATACCTGAGTAATCGAGCCTCGAACCAGGGTCCTTAGGCTTCACAGGCAAGTGCTTAACTGCTAAGCCATCTCTCCAGCCCTGTTTACGATATATTATATATATCTGTGTGTTGGTAAATGTACTCATAGCAATTTTCTATATATTATGTTTAACTTTATTATATGTAATTGCTTTCTTATTTACATGTCTGTCAACCTATTTTCAGGACCATTATACCAAAAATCCTCTACTTACTGCATGAGGCAAATACTTAATTCCTTTTCTTGAGCTATTGTTTCAATTGAAAAAAAAATAGTTGGTACCAATATAATCAATTGGAATGTATCTTTTATTTTTATTGACAACATAATATGTATAGAAAATATACCATGATAATAATCTCCTACAAACACCGCCATTTCCCCTTCCCAAATCTGACCTCTACTGAATAGCTTCTTTTTCCATTTATTTTCTTCTATTTCAAAATAATCATTTTTTTCTTAGTATTATACAAATCATGTGTAGGCTGTATCAGCCATTATGAGTTCATGAATATCAAGGCCATATAGTGTCTGGAAGACAGAATTGTAAGCCATTCTCCCCTTGACTCTTACATTTTTTCTTCCACATCTCCTGCAATGGTCTCTGAATCTTAGATTGTATGATAGGGATGTCTCAGTGCTGAGAATTTAAGAATGGCTTTTTAAGTTAATTCTTGTCACAAGAATGAGGTAAATGAAGCTTAGCTCTTAAAGGTTCTTAAAACTCTTTCTTGGTTTTATCTAGATAGGGATGAAAAGTTGTTGTTTGTGCCCATTCCTACATACAATTAAATTTATAGACTATTTAAATTATGTTCATTTCTATCACCTCTCAAAACAGTTCCACTGCTTGTGTAAGCCAGGCAATCTGTATTCTTAACATACATAGCAAACAGTAAGTGACATGTATAATTTCTTTCTCTTGAGGTACAGACATTTCTTTTTATATATGATCCATTTTAAAATTATTTACAAGTATTTATTTCACTTGTTTTGTTACTGTGCTCGTGAACAACTGTAATCTTTCATTCAAACTGCATTTAATTCACATTCTGCTTTGTAATCATGTATGAGGTTGTCATGCATTTTTGTTTGTGTATATGTAAGCATGAATAAATTTTTCTTTCTTTTCTTATTAAGTAGATACTTTGTGTGGACACAGCATTGGTTGGTACCATCATTTCCTTCCGACCTACCCCCATTCCACTGAGGGCCCTCCTTACTGGGATTGCAGGAATTCACCATGGTATTGACAGTTATGAGTTGTGAGAAAAGTAGTCAGTCATTGTTGTGGGAAGGATGAACTGCCTGTGGATATTGCCTCCCAACCTGTAACTCTTACATTATTTCTGTTCCCTTTTCTGCAAAATTCCCTGAGCCACGGAAAGTATGTGTTTAAAAATCGATTTTTGTGTTGAACTGTCAGCCAGCCACTTCTGAATTTCTGCTTTGGTATGTTTTGAGTATCCTCAGTGTCTATCTCCATCACCCTGGGGCAGCTTGCCAGGATGTCCATTGAAGCAGTACTCTTGTTCATCTTTCCAATTTCTCTGTAGTTTACCTGGGCCCCATGTGACATATGAGAGGTAGTTCATCTCCTGCCAGAGAGTCAGCTAATTTTATTATCTTGTTTATAGATTTTGGTTGTCCTTTGTGCTCACCACCCTCTGAAAAAGAAAAACAGATTCTCCAATAGACAGTGATATCAGCATAGATTTAAGGGGATAAGTACTGTTAATTTAGAGAGATTTTGATGGCTGTAGCCTCTCTTGTGGACAAAATCCTGTGTGGGATTCTCACTGGAGTCCATAATTTTGAATTTCATAGGATTCTGACTCAGTTCCTAGGTATAGTTGTTGGTTCCTTTCCAGTGAGCGGATCTCTTAGCAAATCAGAAAGCCACTGGTTACCCACATAGGCTGGGTGTCACCACTACATAGGTGTGTGTTTCTTGTCAAGCTGGTTGACATCTTGTTGGCCATTTTCCCCAGCTGCTCAGGTAGCCCTTTCCAGCAATATACAGGCTAATCATATTGGAAATGGCTTCCTGCCAGATTCTAGCTGGATATCTCCATAGTTTGCGTAAGCAGAATGTGGTGTCTAAAGCATTTGGGTCTTACTTTTCACCTCAGGTGATTAATCAAGTGTTTTAACAGAAGTCTATCTTGTTTTGGGGACCTTGTAGGTTTCTCTGGTCAACAGCTCAATATGGGTTGCAACCAATTTCTTGTCCTGGGGGTCTTAAGCCAGAGGCAAATGTTTTAGTTTACACTTAATCCTACCTTTTCCATGGCCCTTCTTACAATATGATCCCCCATAATCCTAATGAATGTTATAACTTTAGTGTATTATGAAGAAGAAAGGTATATATGGTACCAACTCATTTGTATTTAGTTTTGTGTTTATTTCCCTCCACCTTCCTATTCGCCAACCCCCAAACAATTCCATCATTGTTATCTGTCCCTGGAGTTACCTGTCTGGTATGCCTCCAACTTAAGCTGTTTCCTCTAAGAATCCATAGATGAGGGAAAACACGTGGCATTTGCCTTTCTGTTCTTGTTCTTGTTCTTGTTTGAGTTTGCTTAGTATGATATGCTCCAATTCTGACCATTTTCCTGCAAATTTCATTATATACAATTTCCTTACTGCTGAGTAAAATTCAATTTTGTATATGTACCACATCTTCATTATCTAATAGCCAAACGATAGGCATCTCTGTTTGTTCCATATTTCAGTTATTGTGAATCTATAAGGATGGTTGAGCAAAGATCTCTACTGTCAAGTGTGGAGCCTTTAACATAGATGCCCAGTAGAGGAATAGCTGGGCCAGTTGGTAGTTCTAATTCCAAAATTTATTGTCATTTTTTTTTTTAATGATTGTCATTCTGAGTAGAGTAAGGTGGAGTCTCACAGTTGCATTAATGTGCATTTACCAAATGGTTAATGATGATGAAAATTTTTTAGGTCTATATTAACTACTTTTATTTATTATTTAGAGAATTACCTGTTCAGTTCTCTGCCCCATTTTACAAGGAATGTTTGATTTTTCATGGCTTACATTTTTGAGTTCTTTGTAGAATCTAGATACTAGCCTTCTCTCAATGGTTAGGTTGGTGAAGATATTCTCCCATTCTGTGGGTAGTCTGTTGGCTTTGTTTATGGTATGTTTGTCTGTACAAAATGTCTTAGCTTCATGAGCCCCCATTGTTTGAGTGATTGCTTAATTTCTTGGGCTACCAGGGTATTGTTCAGGAAGTCTTTCCCCACTTCTATATTGTGTAGAGTTCCCCCCTATTTTTTCTTCCAGTTTTTTAAGAGTTTCAGTCTGACATTGTGGTTTTTACTCCATTTGGATTTGATTTTGTGAATGGTGAGAAGAGTGTGTCTAGTTTCTTTTGTCTATACATGTTTATTCAATTTGTGCACCACCATTTATTGAAGATACTGTCTTTTTACTGGGAATCACGTTGGCCCTTGTTGAAGATCAATTAGCTGAACTAAGTGCTGGGTCTTCAATTCTGTTCTATTGGTCTATATGACTATTTTTAATTATTTATTACCAAGTAGAAATAGACACACACACAAAGAGAGAGAATGTACAAGCCAGGTCCTCTAGCTACTGCAACTAAACTCCAATCATGTGCAACTTTATATTGAATAAAACCCTGGACATCAGGCATTGCATACAAGAGCCTTGACTGGTAAGCAATCTCTCTAGCCCAAGCACCATTATTAAAAGGAATACCTTTTATTAATAATTTTCTCCCCACTCCTATTCCTCTTCTTATTCCTTCCCTTCTTCTCTAATTCATATTTTTTTTGTTTTTTAAAGTGATTTATATTATTTTTATAATGCTTTTTTTTCTCTCTTTAGCTCTTTTTAATGATTGATTCCAAAGACACACTTCTTCCAGCAAGGATCCAAACACTAAAAGTTCTGAAACCTTTCCAAACAGTATCATCAACTAGGGAAAATTAGAGGTCATTTTACATCAAACAATAATACATCCCTTAAAAAGAGACCTCCATCTGTTGTTTGGACCATGTACTCATTGTTTACCATTCCACTATAGTACCAGATGAAGTCATTCTGTTCAATACAGAGAACTAAAAAGAAATGACACTATGTTATTGAAACCAGGCTGTAAAGTTTGTAAAAAGAGTTTGATCAAATAAGTTAGAAAATTAGAAAAACAAATTAAGAAATCAATGGCATACACTTATCATTAAAATTAAATTATTTAGTAGCAAATTTACCTGAGGAACCAAAAAGCCTCTTTACTGAAAGTTGTAAAGAAGGTATAGATGATAGGAATATATGGAAAGATACACAGTGCACAGGTATTAAACATTTAATATTGGTGTAATATCTATATTACCCCAAACAATTTATTGGTCCAGTGAAATTTCTATCAAAATGTTAAGCTCATTTCACATGGAAATCATATTGAGGCCTTAAATTTGTGTGATATTACACAATGCCTCAAAAATTGAAAGCAGAGGCTGCAGAAATGGCTCAGTGCATAAAAATGCTTGCTAACAAAGCCAGATGCTGGGATTCAATTACCCAGTACCCAAGTAAAGCTAGATACACTAAGTGGTACATTTTTCTGGAGTTTGTTTCTAGTGGCAAGAGGCCCTGGTGTGCCCATTTTCTTTTTTATTCTCTCTCTCTCTCTCTTTCTCCCTTTCTCTCTCTCTCTCTGATAAATAAATAAATAAAATAAATAAATAAATAAAATATTTAAAAATTCAAAACATTGTTGGATAGAGAATTCAAAACTTGTTCTATGTATTTATGGTCAATTGATTTTGACAATGGTGACAGCATAGTTTCTTTAATAAATATTGATGGAAAAATGAAACATTCACATTCAGAGGAAAGAATTTGGACTTTCGTCTTATGGCATACACAAGTCAACCCAAAATCAATTAAAGCCTTAAGTGTAAGACCTGAAATTGTGAAATTACTTGAAGAAAATTTATGAGAAATATATTATGCCATCAGTCTTGGCAAAGATTTCTTGGATATTACAACAACAGGCAAAAGGGGTAAATATCAAAATGGGATAACATCAGTATAAAAACCAAACTGTATGCACAGGAAAAGAAATAAATGATACAATGAAGGTATATCACACATTTGGGAAACTTATATGCATTGCAAATCAATCATACAATAAGGGAATGAAAACCTAGACATATAAGGACTTCAATATTCCCTGTAGTGATAAAATGAAATGTCAAATGTGGGAAAAATGTAAAAGAACTAAATGCACATACAATGAAAGAAAGATACAATCACCAACAGACACATGAAGAAAAAATATAATTACTAATAAGTTCTTAGATCCCAATCTCCCTTAAACAGACCCCACAATTTGAGATTTTCACCTCAATAAGCTTAATAATTCAAAATTTATCCTTCTTGAGTACATCTTTATTAACTCTTTATTAAAGGTAAGACTGAACCCAAAATTGGAGTTCATAAATTCTGCTGAACTCCTCCTGAACCCCCAAACCCTACATCAATACCAATGATGGAAACATGTTAAACAAAACTTGGAGATCTAAAAATACCATTAAAATTCTAGCATGGTGGCACATGCCTTAAATCCCAACAGTTGGGAGGCCGAGTTAGGAGGACTGTTGTCAGTTTGAGGCCACTCTGAGACTACATAGATAATTCCAGGTCAGTCTGAGCCAGAGTGAGACCCTACCTCCAAAAAAAGAAATATATATATATAATATATATATATATATATATATATATATATATATATATATATATATATACATACACACAATTAAAAAATAAAAATACCATAAAACCTACTACTTTGGAAACCTAACAAAGTGATAAAATGATACAGGTATAGAGTAACTCTATGCAGATGGATAATTTTGCTCTCAAAAGACATGAGATATAAAACAGTAATGCCTTTGCCAGGCATAGGAAAATTTCCTGTTCGCGTTAGTCAAAGAAGCCCTGTAGGTCTTCAAAACAATAGAGGTTATTTTCTTTGCACTTATTTGCCCATCAGATGAATAGTAAGAAATTATAACTGAAAATAGGCTATCCTTTCGTTGAAGCACAGAGAAATCAAACTACACCCGACCTAGAAGCTTTTTCACTGCTGGCTACTTTTCACAGAACCAGAAGTTGCTATGAAGTCTGCTGGCTGAGAAAAGAAATCAATAATTGCATCAAGTAGTGTATGTTGCATGCTGCTTATACTAACCTAAAAGGCAAGAGGTGCCCTTTAGTTGTATTATTGCCATGGGGAAAACCAACTGTACTTTGACTGGATTTGAAATCTATTTTGCAAATTTGAATTCATGCCTGGTACTTACAAACAGGTGAAATGCACATAGGCCCTAAGGGAGAACCACTCTTGTTGTTTTACTAAATATATATGTTGTCAAACTGCCTTCTTAAATGTTTATCTTTATACCCAGGAGATAGTTCTGCTCTCAGCCCTGGCCAGAAAAACTTTCTTTTTTTTTTCCTCATCAATGAGAAAAAGTCAATGCATAGACTCATAACTGGTGAAAAAATGTAAAAAAAAAAAAGTGACTAATGAAAGCTCACACCTACAGGAAATATATTATATATTATATATCATATATATTATATATCATATATTATATATTCCTTTCCCTCTATGACTCAGGAAACATTACAGAAAAAAAGGATAGAAACAAGAGAAAAGTTGGAGGAAGGAGAACATTGTGCAGCTCATAATGGTTTTCAAATATATGGTTTTCTTTTAATACTACTATGATTAGAGACATTTACATACATTCCAAATGCTTTATGGTACTAATTACACATGATCAGAGATGTCTCAATCTGTGTTTTACATCCTATCATTAGAATATTACTTCCAAGTATATCATGTAAATGGATGGAACTTTAGGTCTTCATGTTAAGTGAAACAAGCTAGTCCCAAAAATTCAAGTATCAGTGTTTTCTCTCCTATGTGGAAGCTAATAAAAGAAAAGAGAAGGAGGTCAGTGATGAACATATATCTCAGTAGGTAAAAAGGGTTTATTGTATCACGAGCTTGAGTGTGGATCCTAAGAACATACACAAGTACCTGAATGTGTTGGTGGGCTCATATAATCTGAGCACTGTGGAGACAGAGACTGAACAATGATTGGGTATCTTGTCTAGCTTAATGCATGAGCTTTGTGTTCAATGAAAGATATTGTCTTGAGAAAATATCATGGATAACAATAGAGGAAGACACCTGGCATTGCCCTCTTTTATCTGTACACATGTACACACAAATGCATATGCTCCTGCACACACATGCCCATGCATGCATGAATATGTATTCATGCATACTATAAAAACATACACATGCAAAAAAGGAGATGAAGCTAAATGTGAAACTAGTATATATGTGGTAAGAGAACAGTATGGGTGAGGAGGTAAAAAAAAATAGTAAAAATGCAATAAATATGTCACAAGTATCCTATATACATTTATGAAAATATCAGAATGATTCAGATTATTTGGTAAAGAAACATGCACGGAAATGTCTCCCTAATTGATTAACAATTAGTTTTTGATTACTAGTATCATTTTGAAAATATCAGTTATATAAACCAGATATTCAAATTAATCATTATATAGCCGCCATATTTGTTGAGCATTAAACAGAGATTATACCATGTTTTCAAATCTTAAATAATATTTTATTGATTTGTCATAAAGGGTGTACTAATGCTGAGAAAAGTAAACAGCATTATGTGGAAGGGAGAACATTTTAACTTAATTTTAATGGAATCAAGTTATATATTTAGTTTCAATACTAAGTAAACATTAAGCCCTGGTAAAATCAGTTCATTTACTATCATCTATTACATTTTAATATAACAACCAGGCAGTATGCTTTTAAACATAGACATAATTGTCAACAATCAGACACAAGAGTTGTGACTGTCTGTACATTGTCATGGTTAATAGTAGGGGTCAATTTGTTTACCTTAATGATGTTTGATAGTTATCAAGCACTATATCCAAGTTTATCTGTGAAGATACTTCTGGAAAAGAGTTCCATTAAAGTCATTGATATGAATAAGAAAGGCAGATCTACTTTCCCTCAGAGTAAATGGCTAAAGGCTTGAACAGAAAAAAAAAAAAAAAAAAGGTACAGGAAAGGGGAAACATATTTATCTTCTGTGTGTAACACAATTGCTTTTATTACCTGGCCTTAATCACCAGAACTTCCTGTTTTCCAGATAATACCCTCCTTGTGCTTCCCTTTGACTGATGCTTAGACTTGCTCAGTGGCTTCCCTCTCTCTGAGTCCTTCAGACTGACCTTTGATTGTAGCTTCCTTGATTTTCCAGCATGTGGATGGTTGCATTTCTATCTAAATCCATGTGACTAAATTACCTTAATAAATCCTTTAAATGCACCTATATATCTATAGATAGCATATTGGATGTGTCTTTCTAAGGATACCTCATTTACAAGTGTGGATGTTGTCATTTTATGTATGTCCATGTGTGTGTACATAGTCATGTGTATAGGTGTATGTAAAAATGTCCACCTACCAAAAGAAGTAATTTTTAACATAAGAAAATGGAAAATATTTTCAAAAATCCAATATGTGTCATAAGTGTTTCAAGATATAAATAATATAAAATGCATGTATTCTTCAAATTACACTTCCTTTGATGATTGAAGAGCACTGATTATTTTATCAGTGCTAAAGTGGTTGGGTCTAATGGCACAAATTTCAAAATGTCTGAAATAATTATTCATTTGTAAGTTTTTTCTTCAGTAAAAGGCTCAGATTGCATGCATGTCTGCTCAAAAATATCTGTCAAAAAATTGTTCAACTTCCTTTAATCAAGAGGTCCATGTCTACTAAATCTACCTTAACAACTAAGAGTTATTTCATTAATATCTAGTTAATTCAGCTATTGAAGTAAACTAGCATTCAAGAAGATACACCATATATATATATACATACACATACATACATATACAAAGGGATATATCATATACAATATGAATACTACAGTGTTATTTTTACAATAATAGTGTATGCATTTACTTCAATATCATGCATCAGTAGGCAGATCAATTTCAGCTCTGGTTTGTTCAGATTTACATGTATTAAATTAATTTAATCCAAATTATTTCTAGTATTGCAGCTTTAGTGTCCACTGAGCATCACTATAATACTACAAACACCCAGTAATTTTTTTGTACTTTTATTCAAAGTAAGATCTCATTCTAGCCCAGGCTGACCTTGAATTCACTATTGAGTCTGAGGGTGGCCTTGAACTCACAGCTATCCTCCTTTGGCCCCACTAGTGCTGAGATATAAAGTGTGCACCACTATGCCTGGCTAGCACCCAGTATTTTTCAATGTATGAAGTATACAAACATTGTGTAGATCAGCCAAAAATTAAAATAAATACTTAAAATTCCTTAACAACCTTGTTATAGAACAATACCACTGATGTAGACATCAGTAATAAAAAATTATTAGGTATTTCATTTTTATCCAAAATAATAACTATGCTTTATTTTCAGTATAAACTACCTTCCAATGTATGTAATTAAATATTCTTGGGGAAAATCTGCTTACTTTTCAAAGGCAAGTTGCCTAAATAGTTAATGCATACTGGCATTCATAATTAAATTATTTTTCTATTGATCTTTTTATTGCTTTATTTCATATTTCACTATATTATTTATAGCACACAGTAATGAACTTACTCGTCTTTATTGCATTATTTGGTAAACAATGTAACAAACTAGAGAACCAGAGTAATAAAATTAAGATGACTTAGCAATAAAACAATTCTGAAGATTTTAATTAAATTATGTAAAATTATATTGTAAAGATTTTAAAGCAGTACTTTGCAATATGAGTCTAGGGTTTCACACATTTAGAAAGAAAATGCTGAAAATGCAAATCATCTATAATATAATGCTAATCTTGATTGTACTTTTAAAAGGTAAAGAGAAGAGATTAATAATTTCTACAAACTTCCTTTATCTATAATTGGGAACCCAATAACACTTAAAGGTCTTATGTTGAAAGTCCTGGCAATCAGCTTAAGTGTGGATACTTAAGAGCCTTAAATGACAGTTCAAAAATATAAGGTTGTAATTATGGAACTATTTTATTTATTTAGTGTGTGTGTGTGCACATGTGTGTGCCAGGGTATCTTTCTTCTGAAAATGAACACCAGATTAACATGTCACTTTTTGCATCTGGCTTTACATGAATGAGCGGGGAGATAAACCTGATCCTGCAGGCTTTGCAAGAAAGTACCTTCTACCACTGAGCCATCTCCTTAGTTCCCTCATTTATTTGATAAATCAATTTTGCTTAGAAATGAGACAATAAAAGTTTTGCATAGTAGACTGTGATCATACTGCAGGAGTAGACCACTTGCCTAGCATGTAAGAGTCACAGGATTCTTCATAGAGAACCATAGAACAAGTTGTAAATAATAATGGGGGTACCACGCTATATTAGTAACTTTCATATTGTTGAGAAACAAACACCAGACAAGAACCAGAATAGAATGAGAGGGTTTAATTTCTCTTACAGTTTCAAAGGGAAGTTTCATCATGGTGGATGGCATTATAGGCAGATCCAGAAGTCACTCTCTATCTCATCATAGAGTCCTTTAATCTGGGCTATAACACCTCAAATGTGGTGCTTAGTCACACACTTTGTCCATTAAGGCTCCTCATCCTATGGATTTATAACCTTTGGAACAGTGTTACAAACCAGGGATTGATGATTCAAGCACATGCTATTGGGGGCTTTGTGTATTCAAACCAACACACACACAATGCTCAATACATGTAAACACTGTATGTTTAAAGGAGGAAGAATATTACTCACTTCACCAAATATTTAAGATTTATTCATTATAAAGTCTTTCAAATATACTATCATCTAGCTCTTTGAAGCTTAAAGTACAAAAATATTATCTACTGGGGTTATGCTGCTTTAATAATAGGTAACAGAGCAGAGAGTTCTCAAAGGAAGAAATAAAGGTAGACAATAGAGATCTAAAAAGATGTTCAACACCTTTAACCATCAGTTAAATGCAAATTGAAACTACTTCACAACTCCCTTTTAATACTGTCAGAGTCGCTATCATTAAAAAAAATCCAATGACAACCAATGTTGGTGAGAGTGTGAGGAAAGAGGAACTGTCATCTTCTCTTGATGGGAGTGCAAACTTGTACAGCCAGTATGAAAATCGGTATGGAAGTTTCATAAAAATTTAAACATAGATCTACTATTTGACCAGATATACCAGTCCTGAACATATACCATAAGGATTCTACTTGGCATGACAGAGACATTTGCTCAGTTATGTTTGTTACTGCTCAGCTCACAATAGCTAGAAACTGAAATCAGCCCATATGACCTCACAACTGATAAATGAAAAAATGAGGATGTGGTACATAGGCACAATGGGATTCTGCTCATCAGTTACAAAAATGACTCAGTGAAATTTGCAGGAAAATGGATGGACTTTGAAAAAAATCATACTAAGCGGGGTTACACAGGTTGAGAAAGACAAATTCCATATGTTCTTTCTTATATGTGGTTTCTGACATGGAACATCTTGATTTGTTTAAATATTTTAGCAAGCAACACTAGTATTTTCAAGGAACTAGAATGAGACTAGGAGAGAGGGGAGTCAGGGAGGGTTGAGAGGAGAGGATGCTTGACAGGCAAGTGGAGAGACAGAATACAAGGGAGGAAGTCTTGAGGACACTGGGGTAAGAGAAGGTGGGAGAGGGAAAATATACAAATCTAATGATGGCATGAATCAGTACCATATAAACTTTCCTCCTTGCTATCTAATTAAATCTATAACTCTTAATAAGAAAGGGGTAAAATTATGAACATTAGTACACTGTAGGAAATGGAGAAAACTTAACCTTAAAACCATAGGCTCTTGCTAGTAAATCCCAGTAGCAGAACTGTGTTATATAGTGAGCTATTTGTTAGAGAGGCCCTTGACACCCCCAAAATAATGCAGGCCATTGCTAAAACAATTGGTTACACACAGGATCTAAATGGCAATACCCTATTGCTTAGGACACCACAGGCTGCAGTCATAAGACATTGAGAGATCTTGCTGGAACTGACATAGAAGCTTGCTCCCTGTTGGCTAGCATTCATAGTGCAGGAAAATTACATGTGACCTGCTGGGGTATACTCTTTCTTATGGATGGGAGCATACTTTTCACAGATTGAAGTGAATATCATGGAGGCCCAAGACCCATCCAAATGACAAGAAAAAAAAAAAAAAAGGTTAGTGCCTAGAAAGAGATGAGTTATTCCTGCCACCCTTGTCATGGCTTGGGAAATGTAACAGAGGAAATAGTAGATTCTTTTTGAGTGCTGTTCTTAAAGATAGCTGTAGATCCTCAGTCATGGAGATGGTGGTAGATACTGAGGAGAAACACAACTCGGTAAAGAGTAAATTAGAGATTTCCAAGAGCTCAGCACTAAAGGATACTTATACTATGTTTTCTAAAGGTCAAAAACATAGAAAGGACATGGTGGACAGAATGTAAGAGCCACACATTGGGAAGATGTACTCTGAGGCACTGTCCCACGCCCACAGAAACTTTCTGATGTATACATAACCCCACATTAATTACCAATGACCCCCACTGACCAGGGTCCTCAGTAGAATGAGGGCAGAGGAGAGGGCACATAAAATTGTAACTTAATGTCAATGTGACCAATTTCCAATATGTTCATATATTAAAGTTCTCATTAAAAATCTAAAAAGTAGTTCCCTAGATTTTCTTATCCTGTATATTTGTTTATTAGAATTTATTGGTCCATCTTTCCCATTGATCCAACCTCTTATAACTGGTAATATTTCTTTAATTTTATAATTAAACTGTTTTAGCTTTGACATATGAGTGAAAATCAACAGTACTTGTAATTTTGTATCTAATATTTTGCTTAATATAATATTCTTCAGCTCCACTCATGCTGTCAAAATGGCAGGATTTTATTATTTTTGCCACTGTATAATATCCATTCTATATGTGAACACTGCTTTATTCATTCATTTAACAGTTGGTATATATTAAGTTCTCTCTATTTTATGCCTATTGTAAACAGTGATGCAGTGAGTTTGTGAGCATACATGTCTTTTTGATATACTGATTTAATTTCATTTGTACATGTATTAAGTAGGGAAATTGTGAGATCATATGCTACTTTATTTTATGTTTTTGAGGAACCTCAATACTCTTAGTTACTGTGTTGCTGTAATGAGATGTCTGGCCAAAACAACTTAAGAAAGAAATTGTTTATTTTGGCCCACAGTTTGATGGTATAGTCCATCTTGTCTGGATTAGATATGTTGACAGGTACATGGAGGGGATAGTCACATTCAATCTACAGTCAGGATGCAGAAAGTGATGAATGATGATATTCAACTTACTTTCTCTTTCTTATGAAGTTCAGGACCACAGCCCATGAAATGGTGCTATCCATATGTAAGATGAGTCTTCCATCATTAATTAACCTAATCTGAAAACTCCCTCACTATAAATGCCCAGAGGTCTGTCTCCTACATAATTGTAGAGCCTATAAAATTGACAATCAATATTAACTATAATAAATGTTTTATACAGTAGTTAAATTCAATTACATTTCCATAAACAGTGGCAAACATTTCCTTATCTTCACATCCATACTAGCAATTAATAGCTTCAGTCATTTTTTTATTTTAATTTTTTGGGGGGTAGGGTTTCATTCTAGCATAGGCTAACTTGGAATTCACTTTGTAGCTCCAGGGTGACTGTGAACTCATAGAGATCCTCCTACCTCAGCATTTCAAGTGCTGGGATTAGAGCATGTGCCACTAAGCCCAGCATTTTAGTCACTTTAATAATAGCTGTTGCTACTGGCATATGGTGGGATCATAAACTAATTCAATGGCTACGTAAATCTGCATGCAATAGTCAAAAATCTAAAAACAGAGTTAGCATATGTCCCAATTATATCATTTCTGTGTATATACTGGAAGAATTTTTTCAACACCCACAGTGATACTTACAGATATATGTTTATTGTGGCAGTGTTCATTATAATTAAGTTATGAAATCAGCCTAGTGTCAGGAAACTGTTGAATGGACTAAGAACACATGACATATATACACAAAAAGGGCTTTATTGAGATATAAATTTAAAAGGTTACATCATTTCTTCATGGGAAAATGGATCCAACTGTAGATCATCACATTAAATAAAACAAGCCAGATTCAAAATGAAAATATTACAAGTGTTCTATTTGTGGATCCTAGAGTATACATAGCTAACCAAAGTACAATAGTTCATCCCTAGTAAACTATTTCCTCCAACTAGGTTTCACCTATTATAGTTTCTATTACTTCCAAAAATATCATACACATATATATATGAATATATATACATATATTCATATATATATGTATATATATGTTCATATATATATATATATATATATATATATATATATATATACACATATACTATATGCAAGTGGAGAGTGGAGGATATGGGATGAATATTATCAAAATACATGATATAATTGAAATTGTATAATGTAACCTATCATTGCAAACAGTGAATATGTGCTAATTATAGAATAATGTTCAAAGTTTAAACACTATTAGTAATCAATATAAAAATTAACCAAGGATATGGAAAAATAGAAGACTTTCATACCATTACAAAACAGCTATACCAAATTACTTATAAGATATATTATTATACAATAGCAAAATAACATGTTTTTTTCTAAAATTTGTATAGCATATTTTCCATGAATAACTTTGGCTAAAAATCAAATTTAAATGCACTTAAAATGTTGAATTATTAAAAATATCTTTAATAAAATATGTAATAAAATAAATGAGAAATTTGATTAAGAGCTGTGCAAAAAATTAACTATAGGTACAAAATTTGGCTGTGATTTGTATACAAATAAAATATATTAATTTAAAATTCCATTATCTCCATCATAACTTTCTAGCCATATCTTTGGCTCTGATGGCCTCCTAAAGGTTTCCATTTCTTCATTCCCCTCTATACAAGAATGCACATCTAGTAAAAATACATGCAATGTTACCCATTTTTTTTCTCTTATCATGTCTAGTCTCTCTTCTCTTATGGTAATTGAATTTGTGTCCTAAGATGTACATGCAGTGTTAGAGTATGAGCATTATTTTGGAGAAATTATTACTTGTAGTGTAGTTATCTTATTTTAATTGTGCATCATAAGTGACATATATCTGATTCCAAAATGCGTTATATTTTCATAGAAATAGTCATGCAGAATAATAAAGTATATAAAAAAAGATTATCGAATTTTGCCTGGAGCCAATAAACATAGGAATCCCAGTTATATGTATTTAATTATGTCTGATCTTGAATTCAATATTGTTGATTCCCAATACCCATGCAGACCCAAATATCAGTGTTCCATGCATCTGGAGTTCATTTGCACTGGATTGAGGCCCTAACACAACCATTCTCACTTAGAGCCACCATCAATACTGACAAACTGTGCTGATATGTTTAATGTTTGTGATAAAAGAAGTATTTTACCTCTCTTTTCTTATACCTTCAAACCACATTATTCTACTCTATCCATGAGAGCAAATCAGACAACTCCCAAATGAATAGCCTTCTCTGAAATAACTAAGCAGTACTTCTCAAAATTGTAAAGGTCATTAAAAATATCTGAGAGACTCTCTTAGCCAAGAGGTTAATGAACTCATTTGATGACTAAATACTATGTGGTAGCCTAGATGGGAACCTGTAATAGAAAAGGACCATTACATAGATAGATAGATAGATAGATAGATAGATAGATAGATAGATAGATAGATAGATGGACAGATGGTAGGCAGATTTGTAGAAATATGTCAATCATATTACTATTCCTGTAAAAAAAAATGATGGAATTCCATCCTTCTTTTATATATCAAGAAAATAATGTAGTTTATTTTCACAAAATCACATGCAGAATAACTGGTAAAATAAAGCCTGGATTAGTAAGAAGCCCAGGTTCATTTTACCTTAAACCGAGGCCTTTTCTAGGAAGTTATTTTTTGTGTTTAAAATGAAATATTATTAAATGTATGGTTATTCTAAAATAATTTCATCATTATCAATACATATATGGATTTCACAGTCTTCTTTGAAATGTATTTATATTTTGATTTAAGAGTTGGAATAGACTTCCTAAATAAAACCCCAGTAGCTCAGGAATATAAACAATCATTTAACCATTGGGATCTCAGAAAGCTGAAAAGTTTTTTCACAGATAAACATAATAAGCAGAACCAATAGATTACCACAGAATGGGAGAAATTTTTTGCCAGCTATACAACTGACATAGGCCTAATTTCTAGAGCCTACAAAGAACTCAAAAACCTAAACAATAAAGAATCAAACAACCTACTCAGAAAGTGGGGCATATAGAAGAATAGGGAGCTCTCAGTGGAAGAAACAAAAACAGCAAAAACACATTTTAAAAACTGTTCAACATTCCTGTCAGGGAAATGATTAAAACAACTGTGAAATTCTACCTTGCCCTTGTAAGGATAGGAAATATTTAAAAAAAAACTAAATGAAAACAAATTTTAGAAATGACATTGAGAGATAGGAAAACTCATTCACTGTTGGTGGGAATGTAAGATGGTGCAACCACTATGGAAAGAAATATGGAGGTTCCTAAAATGGTTTACTGTAGAGTTACCAACAAATCCAGTTATTCCATACTGGGAATTTACCCTAAAAGCTCCAAGCCTCAGTTCAGAAATACTTTCTCAACTATGTTTATAGCTGCCCAATTCATAATAGCTAAGAATTGGAACCAACCCATATGTCCATCATTGGACTAATGGATTACCAAGCTTTGGTATATCTACATGATAGAATTCTACTCAGGAGTTAGAAAAAATGATACAATGAAATTTGTAGAAAAATAATTGAACTTGGAACAGATTATTCTCAGCAAACTCACCCAATCACAGAAAGACAATCATTTCATGGTCTCACTCATCTGTGGCTCCTAACCTGGGTCATTCCAAGATGCCAACATACCTAATAGTCATCTTGAGGACAAAACTGATAGGGAGGGTGGGGTGGAGGTAAATGGAAGGGTGGAAGAGACACAAAACTGGACCCAAATGTAACTGGTACCACAAAACCCTATATCCTCAAAGACAGACTAAAAGGTTGAATATTCATCAGGTCTTTCGAGGAACCACCTGAATCAAAGGGCTCTAGAGAGGGTCTGATGAAGATGAACCTTAATTTTCTCCTCTCTCTCTCTCTCTCTCCTTTTCTCCTTTTTATATTTCCCTTTCATATTACCTCTCTTTTTCTTCCTTATTTTCCTTTTGCACTGCCTGTAACTCCATGTTTCTGGATGTAGTTAACAGCCACATTGTGCTGTTTTTAGAGAGACCTACAGGTTTCTCAAAAGAAGACAGACTTCAGTCAGAGTACTTGTTTACTCACCAAAGGTTAATAGTAAGACCCTACTGCCAAAGATAATGTATGCTGTTGGTACAGAACATGGAGAGACTTGGCTGGAATCTGGAAGAGAACCAGTTCCCAGACAGTTAGCTACTGGGGAAAATGGCCAACATCTGTTCAAGCAACTTAATGTCTAAGCTACTCCGTAGAAAACAAGCTGATGTGAAGTTCACCCAATTGCAATAGTGACATAAAGCCATGACAATTGCTCTTGGATTGGCTAACAGATCTTCTCAGTGGAAAATAACCCATAGCTGGAACTGGGAAACAAGTTAGAATCATATCCAAACAATGAGTCCTCTCTCCAATATCAAGCTCCCAACAATCTTGGACTGCAAGAGGGCCAACACATATTTAATTCTCCCTAAACTAACAGTGGTTATCCCATATATCAGGTGCTGAGTTCACTCTCTGTCAGAGAATCTGCTTCTTTTATTTTTCCCAGATGGATGCAAAATCTGAAGAGAGAATCAGCCTATCACACTTTGCAAGGAACCCATCTGAAACCATAGAGTAACTGGGGAAATTTGTAAGAGTACTGCTTTCTTGGTGAACCTGGTACCAGCACAACGGTGAAGGAGATAGACACAAAGGGCACTCAACTCCTACCAAATCAGAGATCCAGAGACACAGAGGCTCTCATGAGCCCATCACTGAAGTAGACCTAAAATGAACCCAACTTGGCTCAGGGAAATTCGTGGAAGAGGGGGCGGAAAGATTGATAGAGCCACAAGTTGGGACATTACACACCTAGATATTGCCTCTTCCCCATAACTTATGGCTACCACCACAATGCAGCACCTACAATACCCATGGGAATAACCCTATCCCCAATGAGGAAATTCCCTTTGGGGGGACAGGGATGAGGGTAAGCATGGTACCAACCTGTGCTGTTTACACACTGAGTATGTCCATAACATCTGAGCATCTATCATCTGTTTTTAGTTCTCACAGGTTTTTTAATGTCTTTAAGGAAATTGTTAAGATATCCGAGCCTCAGTCATTCTACTTTCTTAGAAAGAAAGGTTAATATTTTCCTAAAATTGTCCAAGTAATTGGGATAAAATTAAATAACTGACATAAAAATTCTCTCACATAGAATTTCTGTATTATTTTAGCAAAGATTATTCAGTTACTTTTGAGAAAGAGATTCAATCATTGAATGTGGTAATAAGAATACTTAGACTCAATTTATTAAAATACAAAATGAACAATGTATGTCCTAATTTTATGACTTCAGAGTCAAAGGCTCTAACCTCTAAGCCATTTTCCGCTTATGTCCTAATTTTATGATAACTTTTGGTAGTTGTCTTCTTTATTTTATTAAAGTGTGCAATGAGGCAAGCAATCTATTCTTTTTATTAGTATGACTTCTGGAAGAGAGTTGCCCACTTTTTTGGATGAATTTGCAAACAAGAGAAAGGCCTGATACCTAGCAACTACAAGTTGATATAATGCTTACTGTAACATAAATGACAAAGTGTCAGTGATGACTGTGATGACAAATGACAACATGCATATTAATAAGCACTAGATGACATTCAATCACTGTCCAATATTCTTAGTCACATTGAAGGACAATACAATCTTCAAATGCAGAACCCATAGGAGAAGTGTGACTGTCATGAAACAACTTTATATAACTTAGAAAATCAGCAGAAAGCTGGCAAGGTTATCCCTACCTTCATGGAGTGGTGAATGGCACTGCATAATTTTTGTATCCATATTAAAGGACAACAACAATGCCCTCCAAATGAATGTTTAGAAGCCATATCTAAGGTATCATCAGTTTAGGAATTTTAGCTGAATTTAGTAACAAATAAAATTTGAAATTTATGATTGTGCATGCTTTATGTGTCTATACCCATCTAACCACTCCTCCCCTCTTCATTCTGAAACTATGCAGTTATTTGACTGATTTGTTTGTTTGGTTGATTAATCAATAATGTCAGTGTAGTAAATCTAGTAATAATTTATGGTATCCTTATTATTAATTCACTTATGTTATTTAAGACATACATATGTATATGGATATATTCATACAAATAGATGTATCATGTTGTTAACAAATTTTAGATTTCAAATGTCCAGAACATTTATGATATCCAACCAATTTATATTTTACAGGACTTTTTAATCTTCTTTTACAGAGAGAATGCTAGATATTTACTAAGGAAATCATTTTCAACATATAATCAAACCAAATAATGTTTGTTCATAATACTCAGTGATACAACATGGAAGCCCTGAGGTGGACAGTCAAGTCCAAAAGCTTATTTTTCATCAGTGTTGGAAATAGAGATTCCCTGAGGCAGTGAATAAATGAGTAATAGTGTTGGGTGTTACAGTAACAAAGTTATTCAACATGTATCATGAAGTCAATATGAAAATTCATCAAAAAGCCTGTTTATGTGACTGAGATTGAATATAAATGTGCATAGAAAACTTACTCCTTTAGCTTTGGTGTTCATTAATTCCTTTTCTATAGAATATCAATATTATTTCTAAATAGGCAACAGCAATCTGTGTTGCATGTAGATGGCTGTTACTGAATTGTGAGAGTTTGAATGATTAGCATGAAACTAACTGTTTGAGTCCCTAACAGTAAGACCTCTTTTACAGGGTGGCATGTCACATGTGGTGGATCATGGAGTATAGCCCTAAGGTGTGTTTGGGAGCATATGTTAAGTACAGCCTAAGGTGTATGGAGAGCAATTTTGGAACTCTGGGTTTGTATTTACTGGCTTGGTTTTTCCTGCCTCTTTGATGATATTTCTCTGCTTATATCTATGAAAGTGAGCCAGCTTATTCCATTACTAATGGTGTTTCCCTGGATTCTGTAAGCCTGAAACAAACCCATTCCTCCCATAAGCTCTTAGTGATTGGTTGTTTGACATAGCAATGAGGAGCTAACTGCAATACAAATGTACTTTTTTGCTCATATTATTATGTTTTTATAATTATAAAAATAATTTATTTATGAGACAGAGAAAGAGGGAGAAAGAGAAAGAGAAAGAGAGAGAATGAATGGGTGTGCCAGGGCCTTTAGCCACTGCAAACAAAGTCCAGATGCATGTACCAATTTGTGCATCTGGTTTGATGTGGGTACTGGGGAACCAAATCCAGATTGTTAGGCTTTGCAGTCAAGTGCCTTGATAACTGAGTAATCTCTCAAGCCAGGTGTTAACTTTTTAAATTTATTTTTTTGTTATTTTTATTTATTTATTTGACAGTGACAGACAGAAAGAGAAAGAGGCAAAAAGAGAAAGATAATGGGCACACCAGGGCCTCTAGCCATTGCAAACGAACTCCAGACATGTGCACCCCTTTGTGCATCTGGCTAATGTGGGTCCTGGGGAATTGAGCCTCAAACTGGGGGTCCTTAGCCTTGACAGACAAGTGCTTAACTGCTAAGCCATCTCTCCAGCCCAGATTTTAACTTTTTATTGACAACTTCCATCAATATATTCAACTTCCCATGCTCATAATCCCCTCCTAGTACCCTCTTTTGTCATCTCTCCCCACCCTAAATTCATTGAATTCCTTATTCTTTTCAAACTTATCCCAGTTCTATTTGATGTCAAAATTGTCTTCTTCTGTTATAAAGGTCTTATATAGGTACCATCAGATACTGTGAATTTATGAATGCTATGGCCTCTTTTTGTGTCAAAGACAGAATTTCAAAGTACTGCTCCCCTTTTCTTTGGCGTTTACATTCTTTCTGCCACCTCTTCTGCAATGGTCCCTGAGTTTTAAGGGCTGTTGTAGAGATACCTCACTTAGTGCTCAACACTCAGTTGTCTATTCTCAGTTCTTTAATGAGTCTCCCCAGTGGTCACCATGATCTGAACAGAGAAGCTTCTCTAACTAAATGTGAGAATCAAGTTAATATATGGAAATAAGATAAATATTTAGTGGACAGTTTGGTGGGTATTGCAGTTACCTACTCAATCTGGACACAAAACACCTGACCAAGAGCAGCTTGTGGTAGGAAAGGGTTTATTTTGGTATACAGATTCAAGGGGAAGCTCCATCATGGCAGGGGTTAAGGACAGCATGAGCAGAGAGAGGCTGAATTTTACCTCCTGACTCACATCAGGTAGAAACTGTGTTAGGAGAGTGTGCTCAATACAGGCAAGGGGAAACTGGATATAAGAACCAATAGCTCACTCACAACAACACTCCTTCTCTAGTAAGACTCTAGTTCCTAAACTGCCATCAGCTATGGATCCTGCATTCAGAACATATGAGTTTATAGGGGACACCTAATTCAAACTACCATATTGGTCATAATATATCCAACCAAATATGTATTCTTATATGAATGACATAAGAATGTTGATACTCCTAATATAGTTATTCTGCAATTCAATGGTTAAGCAAAAATATAAATTTAAACTTCAAATTTGAAAATCCTGTTTTAAATCTCTCTTCTCCCCAAATTAGAACATATTTGTTCCATTTATAAAATTTACAAATTTTCTGTTTCTATAGTGATATTATGCTAATAATATGACTTGTGTATTTAAGATATAATCACCTGAATTTTATTTAATTTCATTATCTACTGTGTTTTAGAATAAAGTTCTGTGATTCCTTCTGGAAAAAAATGATGATATTAACTAAAACTCAATTTACCCTTATAGTTAAGAACTAACTTAAACATAATTTAGAAATAATTGCATCTTTTCTCCTTATTTATTTTAGCATAGTACACAAGTCTGATTGAATACCATCATAAACTACTTCAGACTTAATGATTTAAAAAATAAATTTGTATTTGTCGACTTTGGGAAGACCAGAATGAGTTGTCCTTAGGAAGAATTTCTCCAGTAGCCTCTCGCTTTGGCATGTTAACCAAAACCATCTGGTGAATTTTCTTTGCTTGTCCTCTCCTACTATATCTACTCGAATACTTACACTGACTAATCTAACTAGATTCTGACCATACAACCTCATTTAATTTTAGTTACTTTAATTAAAAGACTTTATTTCCAAATTCATTTACATTGGCATCAATATATGAGTCTGCAATGAGCCCAGTTCAGTGTACCACAAAGTACAGAACTGGATGTATAAAAAATAAACAATATATAATTGTCCACTAAATTAAATTTAAATAAATGAGTAGCCAATGTTTAATCTGTCAAATGTCTTTAACATTTAGACCTTTTTGTCAAAATAATTTGCATTTATTGTGTGTGTGTGTGTGTGTGCGAGAGAGAGAGAGAGAGAGAGAGAGAATGGGCATGCCAGGGCCTCATGTTACCACATATAAATTTCCTACAGTGAATTACTTTATGTGAGTGGCTTATTTTAAATGGGCACAGGGGAATTGAACTCAGGCACACAGACTGTTAAAGAAAGCACATTTAGGGCTGGAGAGATGGCTTAGCGGTTAAGCGCTTGCCTGTGAAGCCTAAGGACCCCGGTTTGAGGCTCGGTTCCCCAGGTCCCATATTAGCCAGATGCACAAGGGGGCGCACGCGTCTGGATTTCGTTTGCAGAGGCTGGAAGCCCTGGCGCGCCCATTCTCTCTCTCTCCCTCTATCTGTCTTTCTCTGTGTCTGTCGCTCTTAAATAAATAAATAAATAAAAATTAAAAAAAAAGAAAGCACATTTAATTACTGAGCCATCTTTCCAGTCCTTAACACATTTTTTTAAAAATATTTTTATTATTTTATTTGAGAGAGAAAGAGGTAGAGGTGGGGAGAGAGAGAATGAGAGAATGGGCATGCTGGGGCCCCTAGCTACTGCAAACAAACTCCAGATGCATGAGCCACCTTGTGCATCTGGCTTTTGTGGGCCTTGGGGAAATGAATCTGGGTCCTTTGACTTTACAATCAAGTGCCTTAACCACTAAGCAATCTCTCCAGCTCCTTAACACATTGTTTGGTAACAGATTATAAGTAGGAACTATTCACCTGGTACAAAATGCAAAAGAGAAGATTTTTAGTCAGACAATAAAATGTGTTTTCATGTGTAGGTGAGAGAAAGAGAGAGAAAGAGAAAGAGAGAGAAAGAGAGAGAAAGAGAGTGAAAGAGAGAGAAAGAGAGAGAGAGAGAGAGAAAGGGAAATGACTCAGGCTTTCAGCCATAAAAGAATTTTAAAATGTTGTAGAGAGGGAAAGAAGGCAGCCATATAAATTGAAATCAAGAATAATGTTTAATTTATTATTTTAAAATTTTAAAAGTTCACTAATAGTTTTGTTAAGGGAAAGGAGAGACTTCTCAGAAATTTCTGAGGACTCTTGAAAGCATTGAAATTGTAATGGGTCTTCAATACAAACTTAAAATCCCAGGCCTCCCCTACAAAAATAAACCACATTTATTCATTAGTAAAGACACCAGGTTGGAAATGAGCATAAGACGTTACAAAAGGTTCACCTAGAACCAAGAATAGGCTTATATATGGCATTCAGCCACTCAATTATAGTCATCACTAACCTCAGATATTCTGAATGAAATACTATTTTCAAGTAAAAAGTACACAATTTCCATGCTGTTAAAGCACCATGTATTCCTGAATCTATTATTTCTTATAAATTTTCTATAAGTCATCTATAAAAACTCAGTGATGTATAGAAAATAGCCAGGCAAAAACAGTATATCTAGCAATACACTGAGGCAAGGCCATTAGACTGCTACTAATCAGGGAGCTGAGATTAAACTAGACACATGTTTTCTAAATTCCGAAATATAAATTTTACTTAAATATCACACAGTCTTTGATCAAAATTGCCAAAATATAGATAAAGCAAATTCTGATCATTAAAGAAAACATGTGTACATATTCATGTAACTAAAATTTTAGTCTGAATTGTCCATCATGTAAAAGCAGGAGGCTGATATTTAAAAACTAAACTGTTCATCTGGAACTAGAGAATTACTGATCATTTCCATATGCTACCATGATAACTACACTGGAACAATATTTTCATTTTGCATATATTCCATTATGAGATCACTTGACAGAATAGGTGAGAAAGGATGAAATTTTATATCATAGAATGTTTTGCTTTTTGTAGAGCAATTATATCTGAGCCATCTATCAGATACAACTCAGATTTTTCTTTCCCCTTTTAGGAAATTTGATTTTATACAGAGACACCAATATTCTAAGTCAAAGAGTGTTGGATACTTGAAATTAGAATATAATATCCACCAGATAATAATACCCATATTAACAATAAACCACAAGCAAGGGGAAATTTGGAGCTCGGTTTAGAAAGTTTATCTATAGAGAAATGGATAGACTGTGTATATGCAGAGCCACGAGAACACAGAACAAATAGAACATAGTGAGAGTCTCACTTGCAATCTATGTTTTCATTAAGGCTATGATTCTGTAAACTATATTCTGGTGACTTGAAATACTACATGCTTATAACCTAGACATTTTAAAACTTCCCTGTAATTAGAACAGTTTTCAGTCTTATTCATATGTGTTTGTATATGTAAATAACTACCCTGGAAATGAAGATGCTTACATTGCATAGAAGAGAGTAACACAACTGTCAATTGTATGATGCAGAGCTTAGAATGAATGATGTGGACATTAAAATGATAGTGAATATATTCAAAAAGGTTTAGAGGTTGTAGTCATGTAACATTAACATAAACTTAATAAGTTAAATTATGAAAATGTGTTATTTAATCTTAACATAAATTTACATATAAAATGATTTAGAGGTCAGATAATTTTTTATAAATATTTTTAGTCCATTTTTTATTTATTTATTTGAGAGCGACAGACACAGAGAAAAAGACAGATAGAGGGAGAGAGAGAGAATGGGTGCGCCAGGGCCTCCAGCCACTGCAAACGAACTCCAGACGCGTGCGCTCCCTTGTGCATCTGGCTAACGTGGGATCTGGGGAACCAAGCCTCGAACCGGGATCCTTAGGCTTCACAGGCAAGCGCTTAACTGCTAAGCCATCTCTCCAGCCCTGGTCAGATCATTTTTTATTTTTGTTATCACAGCTGTATGGATGATAATTCTTACTTCATACAAAACTATGGAATAAGATTCATTCTTTCTATAAATGGTCATACTTAAGCTGCATTTCACCAGCAAAGAAAGAAGTGATATGACCTAAGTACTCATATTACAGTCAATGACTAGCTTGTTATATATTTGAATTTAATGTTTATTGAATAAGTGAAGTTCCTTAAAAATATAGATCACCATTTCCTTAATTTCTCCATCATTTGCATTTATAAGTTTGCATTGTGTTTCTGTTTATATGAATTCCTTCACAGAGAAGAAAAGTGTAGAGTCAAATTCTGTTAATCCTTTTTACATTCTGTCTTTAGATTTATACTTTTCCAAAACAAATGTTCCAAATGTATAAGTATCCAGGAAAGGTACCACTTATAACTGATTCCAATTGATAAAACTTTAACAAGTAGAGTGAGAGTAGAATATTATACATTTTTGAGAAAATAAGCAGTTATAAATTAATGATAAGAAGGGATCCTTAGGCTGAATCAAGGTCCTCTAGAACTTGAAGGCTTCGAGATAACTTGGTGTGAAATGTCTTGCATCACAGATAAGGAAAAGTGAGATTTATAAAATGTAAGGTATTGACTTTAGACTGTAATTTTGAATTTATGGAAAGTGCAGATGGTCCTTCAGTACCTTCTTGTTCTATAGGTCTTGTACAAACTTCTAAATCATTGTTGTGTGGTTGCTACAATGAACAATTTTGTCCATTGTTTTCCATCCTTCTCATTCTGATAAAACTTCAAGGACAATATGAGACATCTTGGTAAACTTTGGGAATGGAGACTCCACTAGGTATAAAAACATATTTGAAGAGTCACAAATAGCATCAAGAAGTTATGTAACTCAGGCTACTTGATTCTAGTGAATAAATACGCTTTTAAAACTACTATTTGCTTATTATTGTTATTGATGTAAAAAATAATGGGCTGTAGTAGATATTCTCATACATGTATATCATTGTACTTGCCTTATCTTCACCTCTCAATTCATCTTCCCCATCACCCTTCTTTCCTCACATTAGTTCTTTGCTTCCTATGCAATTCTGTAACGTCTGATTTAATATCATATATTTAAAAGTAGGGACTGGAAAATTCTAGTTAGTTTTCTACTATTCCTACATGAATCTATTCCTATTTCCTAGTGAGTTATGATACCAGAGGTTGGGACAATGTCTAACAATTGGGGAGTTGTCAATAGACGTTGTTGTGATCTAAGATTCATCCATTACTCCCATTTTTTTCCTTCTCCTAAATTCATCCAGCAGTGAATCTTACTAATTTTATCTCATGACATCTGTACTATTGAAGTTCTCATATTGTATGTTCTATGTTGCTTTATGGCCTTAATGATTTCAATCATGTCGTCTTTTCTAATTTAAACTTTTTTTTTTCTTATTCCTTTTAAGGGAAACCAAACTTTCACATAGCCTGAAGGTCTCATTTTTCTGGTATCATTTCACATTTCCACATTACTTACTGAGCTTCCAATTATTACATCCTAACTCCATTAAATTCTAGGAATGTTCAACATCCCCTTCTCTAACTCTACAAAAATGCTTCAAACTATGAATAATTTTGAGTAATGTTCTTTTAGTATTTATTTATTATTTAATATCTGCCATAATCTTTATTATTTCTTGACATCTACTGGGTCTGGGATTAACTTGTTATTTACATCAATGGATTATTAATTCTGAATTATTCAAGGAATGAAAGGTGTATTTGAACTTGCAGTCCATCATGGTGGGAAAAGCCTGATAACACTGCATTAACAATGAGCCAGGAGAGAAAGAGAAATAGAGAGGGGTGGGGAGATATGAGGAGAAATCCTGTGCTCATTTAGCTTTTTCATTTATTCAGTTCAGGACCCCAGCTTATGGGATGGTACAACCACAATTAGGGTGAATCTTTCTACCTCAGATAGCCTAATCAAGAAACTCCAAAACAGAGTTGCCCAAGAATTTGTCTCCCAGGTGATTCCAAATCCTGTCAAGTTGACAGTGGATGTTAAGCATCACAGTGAGTTGCTGGTTTTTAAAGCAGGTGCTCTCTACTTTCTATTGCCCTCAAGATGGTACTCGACCTTCCCAGAACGATGTAACAGATCAGGTCAACTTGTTCGGGAGCCAGCTTACCAAACTTCATTCCTCTGCTCTGTAGCTGCCATTTGTGCTATCCAACACCTATCTTTTTTCCTATTGTAACACCTATGCCCAGGAGACCCCTCCCTTGCACTCCCACTGCTCACTATCCATTTCTCTGTTTGAAAAATCTATGAAATCCCTTCTAGGAGATCTCCAGGGACTCTTCCTGTCTATGCAGAACATTGCCAAGGATATCTGGATCCCTTCACTTCAGAGTTAAAGGTTCCTGCATTCTCAATTGGGGGTTAGTGGTTCCACCTCCACATCTCAGGCCCTCCCTGTCCAAGAGCACAAACGTAAATGACATTACAATCATGTTCACATCATCTTCATAATTGTATGTGTGTGTGTGTGTGTGTTTGTGTGTGTGTGAAATTGTCCCTTTGTAATAGTGAAAAGGACATGCAGAATTTTTAGACTGTTTTCCTATAGGTTGCTAAGTAGGGACTTGCTGAGGCCCAAAAATAAGACTCCATGTGCCTCCTTCATATTACTTCCCAAAAGGTCCAAGTGCCATCCCTCCATGCCTGCTTGGCAACTGCTCCTGTTTCTTTATTACCTACGTCCTGCTCCAATTTTTAAAAATATATTTAATTTATTGATTTACAAGCAAAGGGAGAGAGAAAGAGAGAAATGGATATAGTTGAGCCTCCTGACACTGCAAAGAACTCCAGATCCATGTACCATTTTATGTATGTGGTTTTACGTGGGTACTGGGAAATCTAACAGTGGTCATCATATCTTGCAAGCAAGCACCTATAACTGCTAAATTATCTCTCCAGCATTAATTCTGAATTTTCAATGTTGTACTTATGGTTATAAACTTTCATCTTAAAAGTACCTGGGTTGTATCCAAAAGAGACTGGTAGGTGTGTTATTTCATTTGTTTATTTATTTATTTATAGTTTCTTGAGGTAGGGTCTTGTTCCAGCCCAAGCTGATCTGGAATTCACTATGTACTCCCAGAGTGGTCTCAAATTCACAGAGATCCTTCTACCTCTGCCTTCTGCGTGATGGGGTTAAAGGTGTGCGCCACCATGACCAGCTTGTTATACCACTGTTGCTTCAAAACTGCATTGTTACTTCCAAGCAAGATGGCTTCACAGGAGTCACACCAATCCAGCCTAGGAAGGGATTTAAGCAAAACCATAGCAAAATACACTCTTTATATGAAAAGTAAAGCTGTATGGGTATTTATTGGCCACAGAAGAGAAGCAGGAGAGACTAAAATCTATCAGGAAGGAGGAAGTTGGCCAGAATCCCACAGAGGAGTTTGCAGACCCAGACCCAGACCCAGACCCAATCCATGCAGACCTGTGCAGAACCACATGGCCACCCAATGTCCAGCTGAAACAAGGGGATTTTTCAATCTCATCAGCCTCCTTTCAAAGTCAAGAAATCTGAAGTAATGACAGCAGAACACAGGCAGGAATAGCTGAGCAGTTCTAGTACATGCACTCTCCCATTCCCCAACTAACAGAACCATGACCCTCTGGAGAGGGCATTCAACTTTCCAGGACAGGGCATACAACACAGCTGATCAGAGCACCAGGTTCACAGGGATCAAGGTGGACACACAGCATTGGTGAGATTTGAATCCACCCAAAAGGTAACATAGGTCTGCACAGGAAGTGTTACTCTCTCTTTCTATGTCAGGGAAGGTTATCAGTTGGTTACATATTCTTGGTTGGCTTTAAAATTCTCAATTAAGCTGTATTGGGGGATTAAATATTATTGCCTTTAATGATTTCGGATTCGTAAGGCTTTTGTCTTTTTCTGCTGTCATTATTGGGGACAGGGTCTGATTCAGACACAGGCTGACCTGTAATGAATTTTAGAAAAGAAATCTCAACCTCCAAGCTGAGAGGATTAAGGGTGTAGAACAACACACACCCTTAGGGATTGTGGCTTTATAAGGTTATCTGTTTGTTTCAATCCCCACACTTGCATATTCTATGCTGGTTTTCACTGGATGTGTATATTGCTCAGTTGAAGTTAGAATCTGCCAGTAAATCACTCCACACAGCCCACTATAATACTTACATAGCAGGCAAACTCAATACCTAAGATTACATCTGCAGTTGGATTGGAGTACAAGTGGTACACTTGGCACCTTAAATGCCTATTCTGAAGGTACATGAAGTTGGATTTACAAATCTAAAAGTTTTGCACATTAATACAAAACCCAAGCACCAAATCAATTCAGGATGAAAAAAATGCAACATTTTCATACAAGAAACACAAGAATCAAGATAATACAATCCCACCCAAAATTGTAAATCCATCATAAATGGCTACCAATGAGACTGTCTTAGATGAAATGCCTAAGATTTCAAATAAATTATTTTATCTAACTCAAAGAAATAAAAGGAATCAAATAATAAAACCAAGGAATTAAAGAAGAAAACAAACCCGTGAAGGAATTCCAAGACAACACAGGAAACTAGCTTATTGCAATATGGAGGTCATTATAAGACATGAGTAAGGAAATATAAATACTGAAGAAAAACTAGGCATAAGTTCTAGGACTAAAAAACTGAGTCAGGGCCTGGACAGATATCTTAGTGGTTAAGCAGTTGCCCCTGAAGGCTAGGGACCCTGGTTTGAGGCTCAATTCCCCAGGACGCACGTAAGCCAGATGCACAAGGCGGCGCATGCATCTGGAGTTCATTTGCAGTGGTTGAACACCCTGGCACACCCATTCTCTCTCTATTTGCCTCTTTCTCTCTCTATTTGTTGCTCCCAAATAAATAAATAAAAATAGACAACAAATATTTTACAAAAAGAAAACACAGTCAGTCAAATAAAAATTCTGGAAGGTCTCACCAATAGAATGGATGAAGGAGAGAACAGAATATCTAAACTAGAATACCAGATGGCAGATCTAATACAGTCCAACAAAGAGAAAGGAAAGCTAATAGGAAGGTATGAGTGGGAATTTCAACATATTCAGGACACTATGACAAGATCAAACATAAGAATTCAGAGTATAGTAGAAGGAGAAGTTTAATCTAGAGGTGTTTTAAACAAAATCATAGAAGAAAAATTTTCCTCAAATTGGGAAAGAAATGCCAATGCAGGTACAAGAAGCTTTTAGAACACCAACCAGACAAAACCTGG
This sequence comes from Jaculus jaculus, assembly GCF_020740685.1. Lineage (NCBI taxonomy): Eukaryota > Metazoa > Chordata > Mammalia > Rodentia > Dipodidae > Jaculus > Jaculus jaculus. Next base: position 123,646,216 of record NC_059125.1, read on the forward strand.
AAAGAAACTCTCCTTGGCATGTTATAATTAGATGAGTAAACATGCAAACCAAAGAAAATATATTGAAATTTATTAAAGAAAAAAAAGGAAGTCACCTATAAAGGTAAGCCCATAAGAATCACAGTAGATTATTCAACACAAACTTTAAAAGCTAGAAGGACTTGAAATGATAAATTCCAAGTTCTAAAAGATAACAATTATCAACAAAGATTATTTTCTCCTACAAAGCTATCTATCCAAATTGAAGATGAAATAAAGACATTCCACAACAAAAACAGGCAAAGTAATTTGTGACAATTAAGCCAGCTCTATAGAAAATACTTGAAGGAATCCTTCACATTGAAGAGAAAGCAAAACACACACATGGGGAAACAGGAAAAAATAAACCACACTCAAATAACAGTTAAAACAAGAGAGTATAGGGGAAACAGGAAGCACTACAAAACAAGGAGAAAGGTGAAAATAAACACATAACTTTCAATATTAATTCTTTTTTTTTTAATTTATTTGAGAGCGACAGACACAGAGAGAAAGACAGATAGAGGGAGTGAGAGAATGGACACGCCAGGGCTTCCAGCCACTGCAAACGAACTCCAGATGCATGCGCCCCCTTGTGCATCTGGCTAACGTGGGACCTGGGGAACCGAGCCTCGAACCGGGGTCCTTAGGCTTCACAGGCAAGCGCTTAACCGCTAAGCCATCTCTTCAGCCCTCAATATTAATTCTTAATATCAGTGTTCTCAATGCCCCAACCAAAAGACAGAGGCTTGCCAAGTGGATTAAAACACAGGATCCTGTTGTTTGTTGCCTCCAGGAAACTCATCTCTCAATAAAAGATAGATACTGTCTTAGGATGAAAGGATGGAAAATGGTATTTCAAGCAAACAGGCCTAGGAAATAAGCAGAGGTTGCTATCCTAAGAGCTGACAGGATAGGCTTCAAACCAACATTAGTGAGGAAAGATAAAGAAGGTCATTTTATACTGATTTAAGGAACACTCCAACAGGAGGACATTACAATCATAAATGCATATGCACCTAACATGGGGGCTCCCAATTTCATCAAACACTATTAGACTTATGGTCACAGATGACACCAAACACAATTGTAGTTGGTGACTCCATACCCCACTCTCATCAATTAACAGGTCATCCCAGTAAAAAATAAATATAGTGATGTCTGGATTAAATGATGTCATGGAACAAATGAACCTAACAGATACCTACAGAACTTCCCATCCAGATGCTGCAGAATATACATTTTTCTCAGCAGTACATGGAACACTCTCCAAAATAGACCATATACTAGGACACAAAGCAAATCTTAACAAATACAGGAAAATTCAAATAATCCCTTGTACTCTGTCTGACTACAATGGGATTAAACTGCAAATCATCAACAAGAAAAGCTACAGAGCATACAGAAACTCATTTAGACTAAATAGTACACTATTGGATGATGAATTGTTTATTGAATAAACCAAAATGGAAATCAATAAATTCATAGTATCAAATAATGAGAATACAACATACCAAAACATATCGGACACAATGAAGGCAGTCCTAAGAGGAAAAAATAGCGTTAAGTGCCTATATTAAGAAAGTAAAGAGTTCACAAGTAAACAATTTACTGCTTCACCTCAAGGACTTGGAAAACAAAAAACAAGGCAAACCCAAAATCAGTAGATGGGAAGATGTAATAAAAATTAGGGCAGAAATTAATGAACTAGAAAACAAAATATAATCCAAAGAATCAATGAAACAAAGAGTTGGTTCTTTGACAGGATGAACCAGATTGATAAACATTTTGCAATTTTGACCAGAAGAAAGAGAGACTAAATAAAAATTAATAAAGTCAGAGATGAAAAAGGCACAATTACAACAGACACCAAACAAATTAAAAAATCATAAGGACATATTTTAAGAATACACACACTGAAAAACGTGAAAATCTGAACAAAATGGATAATTTCCTTGATTCATATGACTTAAATCAAGATGAGTTAAACCATTTAAATGTGCCTATAATAAGTACAGAGATCCAAGCAGTTATAAAAATTCTCCCAACTGAAAAAGTCCAGGCCCAGATGGATTCACTGGTGAATTTTATCAGACCTTCATGGAAGAACTAACACTACTTCTTTTTTTAAAATTTAATTTATTAGTTTTCTTTTCAACAAATATAGGCAGTTTGGTACCATTGTTTAGGCTCATCTATGATCTACCCCCTCCCATTATGCACCACTTCTTCTAAAACTTTTCCATATAATAAAAACATAGGAATCCTAACTAACTCCTTCTATGAAGCTAACATCATCATGATACCAAAACCAAAGACATAATGAAAAAAATAAATTACAGACTAATCTCCCTTATGAGCATAGATGTAAAAATTCTCAACAAAATATTGCAAACAGAATACAAGAATATATCAGAAAGATTATTCACATTGGCCAAGTAAGTTTTATCCCAGAGATACAGGGATGGTTCAACATATGCAAATAGATAAATGTAATATTCTATATAAATGGACTAAAGGACAAAAATCACATGATCGTCTCAATAGATACCAAAAAAGGTGTTAAAAATGCAACCCTTCATGGTAAAAGTCCTACAGAAACTGGGAACATAGCTCAACATAATAAAATCTAATTATGACAAACCTACAGTGAACATAATACTAAATGGGGAAAACTGAAAGCTTTTCCATTAAATTCAGGAACAAGACTAGGGTGTCCATTGACCCCATTTTTATTTAATATAGTACTAGAATTCCTAGCTATAGCAATAAGGCAAGAGACACTCATAAAATGGATACAAATTGGAAAGGATTGGATCAAATTATTATTATTTGCAGATGATATGATTCTATATATAAAGGTCTCTAAAGATTCTACCAGCAAGCTGTTAGAGCTGATGAATACTTAGGAACATAGCAGGATACAAAGTAAGACACCGTTTTTGTTGCTATGGCTGATATATTGTCTTCAAATCATATTCTGTGACATTTTAATATTTTTTCTTTTAGTTTATTTCTATTTTGGATATTCCTGTTCTTTCATATCTTTATATGATTTGGGGGATTTTGTATGAAAAAAATGTATTGGTATTCTTACAAGACTGCATCATTATCTTAAAGGTCTTACTTCTTAGCTATGTGTATGCCTGAGGTTATTTTTTTTTCACTTTTATAAATGCAAATTGTTCTTAGTGTGTTAAAAACCTACATATGTGGGTTCATAGGTTTTGTTCTCTGCTAACTTGTGGTATTTATCAGTGGAAATAATATCAACATAAGGGTTTATGTTACCCAACATATAGAACAACATTATTTATAAACATAAGTGATTTAATTTATCCCTTCCAATTTGCATGCTTTTTATTCCTTTCACTCGGCTAATTACTGTGGATAAAACTTTTAGTACATTATTGAAAAGTAGCATAAGATTGCACACCCTATTGTGCTCCTGATTTTAGAGGAAATGTTTTAGTGTTTCCCCATTCACCATGATGCTTTCCGTGTGCTTGATGATTTTAAACTTTATTATATTGAGGGATGCATGTTTCTTTTAACCTAGCTTATCCAGATCTTTCATAATAAAGCAAGGATGAAGTTTATCAAATGTTTTATTCTTCATCTATTGAGATGATTGTAATTTTATCCAGTATTTGATATAAAATTTGATTAGAATATCACTTTCTATGTATTTTTCTTTAAATCTATGTGTGTCTTCACTTGTAAAGTTAAGTGCTTTTTAGGTAGCATCATTTTGGGTCTTGAACGTTTATTCATTTGCCAACTCTGTTTTTTGTAAACTCAGAGAAATTAGTCTGTTTAAATTCATATTTACTAATAATATATAATGACTTAAGATTATTTTGTTGTTTTTCTTCTAGTTAGTTTGATTTTTCCCCCCTTTTCCTTATTCATCAAATCTCCTGATTAGGATATCTATTTCCTCTCCACTCCTGAAGGAGCTAGGTCTAGATAAAGTACCCTTTATTTTCAGTTATATCCTTTCAGATACTGGAATATATCATTCTATTCATTTCTGATTCACAAGATTTCTTATGAGAGATCTGTTGTAAATTTTGATAGGGTTACCCTTAAATATGATCAATGTTATTTTTTTTTTGATTGGTCTTGCAGTTTTAGAAATTCCTTGTTATCTTGTAATTTCGATGGTTTGATTGTAATACACTTTTATAATTTTTTTTCTTCTTCCCATGTATATTTGTAGTCCTGTAAGCCAAAGTGCATGAATATCCTTATCTTTCTCAAGATCAAGTAGATTTTCTGCTATTACTTTGTTGGCAATATGGAATGCATTGCCTTTATTATCCCACCTCCAAACCAGGAAAGGGAAACGGTACCATCTACTTGAAAAATGAAACTGGGAAAAATATATCATGGTCCCTAACACTAAACTAGTACATGGACAGAATATCTATGTCCATTCTATTTCGAGGTAGAAACCCATAGCTCCTTACATATGGCCTCATGTTTTAACCTGCATCAGTGCCAGTGCTTAGTACAGTATCCTAAGTAATGATTGTAGATGTAAACTAAATATACAGAAAGCAAGTAGAAAATAACTCTGGAAAAACAATGCAATTATTTTCTCTACAAAATATATTACTTATTGAGAAATTATGCAAAGAGACATTGCCTCTCCCCCATAATTGACTGCTTCTCCTACAATGCATGACCCACAATCCCCATGGGGTTGACCTGCATCCCCAATGAGGAGGGCCTCTTTAGAAAAGGGACAGGGATGAGGGAAAGGATTGTATCAACATGTGTTGTCTACATACTAAGTATGTCCATATTTAATAAAAATAAATTTAAAAAATATAAATAGGCAAAAAATTATTTAGGAATAATTTTCACCATGTGAGTGAAAATTCATTATATTGAAAATCACAAACATTCACAAATAAAATTATAGATGACATAAACAAATAGAATGATGTCTCATATACATGAACTAGAAAATTAAACAATTAATTGTTAACATTTTCTAAAGTGTACAAATACTCAATGTGATGTTTATCTAGATGTTAATGGAAATTTTCACAAAATGAATGAATTCTGAAATTATATGTCAATGCAATAGACCCTGAAGAGCCAATGCAACCATAAGCACAAATAATAGAGCTAGGGACACCACACTACCTTATGTCTTCTAACACAATGTGGAAGATTTAAGCACAAGTACTTCATTGTGTAAAGTGGCAAAAAGTGCAAGTAAAAGAATTCACCCAAAGGTGATGCTAACACTTTTAGCTGGCTTGAAAGAGAAGGTCAAACTATATATGTGTGTGTGTGCATGTGTGTGTGTGTGCCTGTGATTTATATAACAAATGTATCTTAAATATAAAGAATACAGATGTTAGAAGTAAAAACACAAGGAAGAGCTGGAGGGATGGCTTAGGAGTTAAGGCATTTGCCTGAAAAGCATCAGAACCCAGGCTCAGTTCCCCAGGAACTATGTTAGCCAGATGCACAGGGATCACATACACCTGGAGTACATTTGCAGTGGCTGGAGGCACTTGCATGTCCATTTTTTCTCTCTCTCTCTTTCTCTGTTATAAAAAGGGAAATACTTTATCCACTAACTCTTTTCAAGATCTTATTAACCACACTAAACTGGTTTTATCTGCCTCTAAATGAGATGAATTTCGAAATTAACAGAATCAACGAAGAATATATACATATGTTTACCAGAATGTTTGATCAGAATTTAATAAAACTGCTGGCCTTAATATCTTTCTCTCACACACACATACACACACACACACACACACACACACACACACACAAAATAGAGTAGTGCATTGGCCCCAAATTGAAAAGCCAAATGGGAATAATCAAGCCAATTCAGAAAATGGAGCATTATATAAAAAAAAAAAAAAAAAAAAAAAAAAAAAAACTGATGTAGGCATGATTCAAGGACTAATCCATTAGGGAAATGGGGAGTCTTTTAAATAAAATGAAGATACAAAATAATCAAATGCAAAGTATTGGTATTTTTTGGACACTCATTCAAATGTTCTAACAATAGGTGTTATTTCTGGCAAAATTGAAATAAATGAAGAGATTTTATATGAGGTACCAAAAATAAAGTATTATTTATGTTCTAAGGGTTTATAATGATATGCTGGAAATACAGAATGAGGTTATTCTTGGTATAACCATTCTGAAATATTTATAGAAAGAGCACAAATACTAAATATTTGAAAGTATGCCTAGTTTGAAGGGTTCAAACTTTTTTCTTTGTTTAAATTATATTGCAGAAATTAAATATGTGATGAAACCTATTATGTAGATGATGAACTATAAAATAATCACAATATTAAATAGGATATAAGATACTATTTATATGCATTACTATACATTATTTCATATATTAAAATGTCTTATAATATCATATTCTACTTTTACATAGCCTGGAGATTATCTATGTTGATGATGGTTATGGTTAGCTTTTATTTTTTTTTGCATAAAATAGAAATTTAGATTCAATGAATAAGTGAAAATATTTATCATTTAAAGATTTTATTTCTGTATTCTTGTGTATGTAGGCACATATTTATCTGAACTGAAATGAAAATTTATAAATGATAAAATATTTTTATCATATAGGCTCTTCAATTTTTTAATAGGAAAAGGTAATCTTGTTTCAATTTTCAAGTTATGATAATGAGAACATAAGTGCTTAAATTAAGATGCATTGTGAAAAAGGTTATTTCCAAATGTTAGCCTCTAACAATTGTCACTAAGGTAAGAAAAGTTCAGTTTCATAAGTCTGAACTTGGTTAATAAAAAATTTAATCAGCTATAATTGCATAATGATTTTTCTTGAGGACTGACTATTTCAACACCTAGCTTCATTTTTGAAGTTCTTATGTTGAATGAGTTCTATTTGTAGAAAAATGTGACAATTCATTTCAAACTACACATATTGGAAACTACATAGAACACATAAATGGAAATACTAATGGGTGGAGCCATGAACATCTTCCCTTTAAAATTTTTCACAATAATCATTTTATTTTTAAAATTTTTTGTTTAGTTTTTATTTATTTGAGAGTGACAGACAGACAGAAATAGAAGGAGAGAGATAGAGAGATAGAAAGAGAGAGAGAATGGGCATGCCAGGGCCTCCAGCCCCTGCAAACGAACTCCAGATGCATGCGCCCCCTTGTGCATCTGGCTAACGTGGGTCCTGGGAAACTGAGCCTCAAACCGAGCTCTTTAGGCTTCACAGGCAAGCGCTTAACTGCTAAGCCATCTCTCCAGCCCACAATAATCATTTTCTATGCATAGATATGAATGAGTTCTACATGCATTTGTAGATTCCCTAATAATCACATTTATACTAGGAAAAGACTTGAAATGTTATATATTTATCATTAATCAAACTATAAAAAAACTAATTATTAGAATATTGTGTTTATTCATAGCAAAATTTGGACTCAGGTAGAAATTTCTTTTAATAAAATTTCATGTAATATTTTCATTCTCTATCACAGTCTAGGGTCTCTACAATGTATATTTTAAGAGCTGTGCATGAATGGGATTTATTAGTTATTTCCTGTGGTTGATTGTATGTTACATGTTCTGAATGTTAGGACACCCAGCTGGTGGCAATTTGGGAATTGGATCCTCCTCAGGGTGGTTTATTGTTGGTGGTGGACCTATGGGTGTTATAGCCAGTTTTCCCTTGTCATTGTTTGGCATACTCTCCTGTTGCTATTGTCCATGTGAATTGGCCAGGAAGTGATATGCACCCTCTGCTCATGCCATCGTTTTCCCCTGCCATCATGGAGTTTTCCTTTGAGTCTTTAAGCCAAAATAAATCCTGTCCTCCCACAAGCTGATCTCGTTTGGCTGTTTTCTGCCAGCAACCTGAACGTGGATGCAACATTGCCTTTATAAGAAACATATGTAGAAAACAAAGAGGGTAAGAGTGAGACTGGTTAGAACATTAAGTGTAAGGATTTACTTGTTGGTAGTTCTGAAGTTAGAATGACCCTGGAGGATTATTCAGAGGAGAAAGTTACTAGTCCTTTGTATTTCCATGCCTATAATTTCATAGGGGTTCATGTCTAATGCAGTGTTAATATATGAAGCCCACCATCACTCCTGAAAATAGAACTAGATGAGTAGATGAGGCACCAGTGCCTCCACCACATAGCTCCACATGAAATAAATAAACAAATAAATAAATAAATGTAGATGTATGAGTGGTAGCAAACAATTTAGGAACATCTTCCCAAAATTTTCAAAGAAACATATACTGGAAGTATCATGTACTCTAATAGAGCCAATAATGTAGACTGGAGAAAAGACAGCATCTTCAACAAATGGTGTTAGACAAATTGTATGACCATATGTAGAAAAATAAAATTAGAATCACTTATTTCTCCATATATAAAAATCAAGTCCAAATGGGTTAAACACCACAATATAAGACCCGGACCTCTTCAAGTACTGGAAGAAAAACTCAGAAGGACTTTCCATGATATCAGACTAGGAAAAGACTTCCTAGTAGTCAAGGAAATTAAACAAGCAGTCAATCAATGGATGGGATGTCATGAAGCTAAAAAGCTTTTTTTTTTTTTTTTTTTTTTTTTTTTTTTTTTTTTTTTGAGGTAGGGTTTCACTCTAGTCCCCACTGACCTGGAATTCACTATATCGTCTCAGGGTGGCCTCGGGCTCATGGTTATCCTCCTACCTCTGCCTCCCAACTGCTTGGATTAAAGGAATGAACCACTATACCCGGTTTGCTAAAAACCTTTTGCACAGACAAATATACCATAAGCAGAGCCCATAGGTTACCCAGTTAGTGGGAGAAAATCTTTTCCAGCTATACCACTGACATAAGCATAATAACTAGAATCTACAAAGAACTAAAAACCTAAACAATAAAAAGTCAAACAACCCACTCCAAAAGTGGGGCAGAGAACTAAATAGGGAGTTCTCAGAGGAAGAATTTGAAATGGCTAACACACGCTTAAGAAAATGTTCAACATCCCTAACCATTAAGGAAATGCAAATTAAAACAACTATGAGATTCCACCTTACCCCAGTAAGGATAGCAAACATTAGGAAATAAAATGAAAACAAATATTTTTGAGACTGCAGAATAACAGGAACCCTAATTTGCTATTGGTGGAAATGTAAGCTGGCTCAGCCATGGTGTAAATCAATTTGGAGACTCCTAAAAAGGATGAATACAGAGTTACCAACAAACCCTGCTATTCCCTTACTGTACAATTACCCTAAAAGCTCCACATCTCAGTTCAGAAATATTTAAATATTTGCTTAACCAACCATGTTTATAGTTGCTCAGTTCATAGTAGCTAAAAATTGGAATCAACCCAGGTTCCCATCATTGTATGAATGGGTAACCAAGATGTGATATATCTATATGATGGAATTCTGCTCAGCAGTAAGAAAAAGTGATACACTGAAATTTGTGGAAAAAATGGTTGAACTTGGAACAGATCATTTTAAGTGAATGCACACAATCACAGAAAGACAATCATCACATGATCTGACTCAGCTTCAGTTCCTAACCTGGATCAACCCAAGTTGCTGGCGTAACTGAATAGCATCTTGAGTCTTGGACAATTGGGAGGAAAGGGCTTGTGGAAATGGAAAGGGTTAGGGAACATAAAATCTTAACCCACATTGAACTGGTAACATAGAATCTTATATCCTGGAAATCAGTCTAAAAGGTGGAACCCTCAAGTGAACCTTACTAGGAGCACCTAAATCAAAGGTTCCTAGAAAGAGTGAGACAAAACCCAACCTCCAATTTCTCCTGTTTCGCTTTCCTCTCTGGCTTTTTCTTTCTTCTTTTCCCATGGCTCTGGCCTTTAATTCCCTCTACCAGGAATGTGGTCTACATCCACAATGAGCTGTTGATCAGAGAGACCTACTAGATCTCCCAAAACAAATAAGACAGACCTCTATTAAAGCACTTGATTACTCACCAGAGTTTAATGGTGAGACTCACTGCTGAAGAAACCAAACACTGTTGGCATGGACCATGAGGAGACATAGTTGGAATCTGGAGGAGAGCCAGTCCTCAAGTAATTAAAACATCTAGTGCTGGAAGGCACTATATGAGCTACCAGGGGAAAATTGCCAACATCTGTCCAAGCAACTCAAAATCTAAGAGACTCAGAAGCAAACAACCTGACATGATGCTCACACAAGTGCACTAGTGGCACATAATAAAGGTGGGCAAACAAATGCTCTTGGATTGGCTGACAGATCTTCTCAGTGGAAAGGAAACCATATCTGGAACTGAAAAATAAGTCAAAATTATATCCAGATGATTCTGCTTTCCTTTGTTAAGCTCCCACTAACCTTAGACTATAAAATTGTCTAAAACCATTTAATTGTATCTAAATTCATAATGGTTATCCCTTTTATGTGGTGCTGACTTCACTCCTTATTGGAGAATATGCTTCTCTCTTTCAGATGGGAACTGGACTTGAGAATATAAATGACCCAAGACACTTCACCCTGGCCCAGCTGAAACCACAGAGGAATTGGAGAAATGAGCAAGAATTCTGATCTCTTAGTTAAGCTGGTATCAGCACAAGAGTGATGGAAAAAGATACGGAGGACAATCAACACCTACCAAACCAGACATCTAGATCCTCCTAAATGTCCATCACTGAAGTAGACAAAATACTCTCAGCATGGTTCAAGGAATTTTGTGGAAAATGGGGTGTAATGTTAGAGCCCCTAGTTGGGAAATTTTGCACAGAGACATTGCCTTTCCCACATAACTGACTACTGTTCCCATAATGCATGACCCACAATCCCCATGGGGTTGATCAGCATCCCCAATGAGAAAGGCCTCTTCAGAAAAGGGGAAGGGAGGAGGCAAAGGATAGTACCAACATGTGATGTTTACATGCAAAATAAGTCCATATCTAATAAATAAATAATAAACACATAAAAAGTGAGTGGCCAATGCTATGTGGGTTTGTTTGTGGATCTTGTATTCTGTTCTGTTAGTCTAAATGCCTTTTGTGGACCAGCACCATACTGTCTTTGTAACTGTCAATTTGCAGCACAATTTGAGTTCAAGGATTATGATAACTCCAGCAGTACTTGTTCTCCTGAGTACTTGGATTTTTTTTTTTTTTTTTGTGCTTCCATATGAATTACTAGGTAGTTTTTCCCAGTTCTGTGAAGGATTCCACTAGAATTTTAACAGAGATTTCAATTTATCCATAGATTACTTCTGAACATACTTTTTTAATTTTTACAATATTAATTCTGTAAATCCAGGAATATGAATTTTTCAATCATCTAATATTATTGGTTTCTTTCCCAGTGTCCTAAAGTCCAAAATGAGTTATTTTCTCTATAATATCAGTAAATTTAAAGAGATTAAATGTATCAAAAGATAAAATAAGGTAGGGTAATTGCTTAGTTGTAGAGGATGCACACAGTATTGCGCATATCTTGGTTTAATCACCATCATAAGGCTTGCAGTTTAGCTCAAGCGGAAGAATTCCTGTCTTACTTGCAAATCCCTGTGTCCATCCCTGAAAAATTTGTCCCAAAACTAAAAAGAAAAAAAAAGTATAATCACCATCAACAAAATTTAAAGAGAAATATACTATAAAGGTTGTTTTAATATTGCATAATGCTTATATACTACTTGTCATAAAAATGTCCACATTAGGGCTGGAGAGATGACTTAGCGGTTAACTGCTTGCCTGTGAAGCCTAAGGACCCCAGTTCGAGGCTCGATTCCCCAGGACCCACGTTAACCAGATGCACGAGGGGGCGCTCACCTCTGGAGTTCGTTTGCAGTGGCTGGAAGCCCTGGTGTGCCCATTCTTTCTCTCTCTCTCCCTCATTCTCTCTGTATGTTGTTCTCAAATAAATAAATAAAAATAACATTTTTAAAACAAAAATCCACATTATAAAGGTACAATTTTAAAGTAAAACGATGGAAGAAATACATTATGGAAAATATAACCAAAAGAAAATAATTGCCTAATTATGTAATATTTTTGGGAGTAAAGCATTTTTTATTTTATTTTATTTTTTAAATTTAATTTATTAGTTTTCTTTTCAGTAAATACAGGCAGCTTGGTACCATTGTTTAGGCTCATCTGTGATCTACCCCCTCCCATTGGACCCTCCTTGTTGATGTGAATGGGTCGTGCATTGTGGAGTTAGTCCCCAGTTATTGGTAAGCTAAATGTCTCTGCAAATCATGACCCAACATGTGACTCTGACATTCTTTTCGCCCCCTATTCCACAAAATTTCCCTGAGCTTCAGTGCTGAGGTGTTGGGGGCCTCTGAGGCTCTGGCTATCTGATTTGGTAGGAGTTGATTTTTCTCTGTGTTGGTCTCCTTCCCCTTTGTGCTGGTATCTGGTTCACAGGAAAACATCACCCTTGTTTGTTTCACCAATTGTCCTTAGTTTCAGTTGGGCCCCTTTTGAGGTATGTTGGGGCAGCTCTCTCCTTAAGATCTGCATCTATCTGAAAAAGAGAAACAGATTCTCCAATGGAGAGTAAGTTAGCACCCGGAAAATTGAGATAACACTTACTTTTTTGATAGACAGTATGGTAGGTTTAGGCCCTCTTATACCCCGTGATTGATGGTAGCTTGATATTGTAGAGTGGGCTTGTGTGTTGGGTATGGTTCTGACTTGTTTCCCAGCTCCAGGTATGGGTCTAGTACCACTGAGGTGATCAGTTAGCCAAATCAAGAGCAGTTGGTTCCTCACCATGGCTGTGTACCATTATTGCACTTGTGTGGGCATCACATCAGGTTATTTGTTGCTAATTAGGTTAAACAATGAGTTGCTTGGACAGATCTTGGTCATTTCCCCCAGTCGCCTATGTAGCACCTTCTGGCACTAGACACGCTGACTGTCTGGGGACTGACTCTCTCCTGGCTTCCAGCCATGTCATTGCATTTTACGTGTCAGCTGCGTATGGAGTCTTCAGCAATAGGGCCTTACCACTGGCCTTTGGTGAGCCATCAAGTACTCTGACAGAAGTCTGTCATTGCTTTGGGAAACCTTGTAGGTTTCTCTGATCAAAAGCTCATTGTGGATGGTAGCCCCAAGCTGGAAATGGGAGTTACAGGTCAGTTTCCACTAACAAATTGAGGAAGAACATAACTAATATACAAGAGTTAGAGATGAGAGAGATAGAGCGGAGAGGAGGAGAGGGAGGGAGGGAAGATGTAGAAGATTTAGGTTAGTCTTGATCCTAATCTCTCCAGTGTCTTGTGGTTCAGTTGTTTCCTGTAAGGTTCTAGTGAAGGTTCAGCCATTTGGTCTGTCTTTTAGGAAGTAGAATTTTATGGTACCATTGCCTTTGGGTCCAGATTACTGTTTTCCACACTTCGATGCCCTCCACGCCCTCATATCCATCCTATTGTCTAGTCCATGAGGTGCTTGCTGGTTATGTAAGGTATCTTGGGTAGATTCAGGTTAGGTGTTGTAGATGAGTGAGACTATGTGTCCATTTTTTTTCTGTGATTGGGTAAGTTCGCTGAGAATGATCTGTTCCAGGTTCAACCATTTTTCCTCAAATTTCTTTATGTCGTTTTTTTTTCTTACTGCTGTATACAATTCCATTGTGTAGATATACCACATCTTTGTTATCTATTTTTCTAATGATGGACATCTGGGTTAATTCCAGCTTTTAGCTATTACGAATTGAGCTGCTACAAACATGGTTGAGCAAATCTCTCTGGTCTTTGGTTTGAAGGTTTTATGGTAGATGCCCAGTAATGGTATAAATGGGTCTGTTGGTATTTCTATAGTCAGCTTTTTCAGGAGTCTCCATATTGCTTTCCAAAGTGGTTGTACCATCCTGCATTCCCACCAACAGTGAATGAGTGTCCCTAATTCTCCGCATCCTCGCCAGCATTTATTTTCATTTGACCTTTTGATGTTGGCTATCCTTATTGGGGTAAGGAGGAATCTCATAGTTGTTTTAATTTGCATTTCTCTGATGATATGGGATGATGAACATTTTATTAAGTGTGTATTTGCCATTTCTATATCTTCCTCTGTGAACTGCCTTTTCAACTCTTGCCCCATTTTGTGAGTGGGGTATTTGTCTTCTTATTGTTTAGACTTTTGAGTTCTTTGTAAATTCTAGAGATAAGGCCTCTATCAGTTGGATAACCTGCAAACATTTTCTCCCATTCTGTGGGTATTCTATTGGGTTTGCTTATTATATGCTTGTCTGTAAAGAAACTCTTCAGCTTCATATGATCCCAATGGTTGAGTGACTGTTTAAGAACTTGAGCCACTGGGGTTTTATTAAGGAAGTCTTTTTCCATTCCTATATCATGGAAAGTACATCCTAAATTTTCATCCAGTAGTATTCGAGTATCTGGTCTTATGTTGAGGTCCTTGATCCATTTGGATTTGAGTGATGTGCATGATGAAATGTGTGGATCAAGTTTTAGTTTCCTGCATGTGGTTATCCAGTTTGTCCAGCACCATTTGTTGAAGATGCTATCTTTTTTCCAGTCTATATTGTTTGGGCCTTTGTCGAATATCAAGTAGGTATAGTTGCTTGACCCAAAATCTGGGTCCTCCAGTCTATTCCATTGGTCTATACTCCTGTTTTTATGCCAGTACCATGCTGTTTTTATTACTATGGCTTTGTAATATAGCTTTATATCAGGTATGGTGATGCCACCAGAGGTATTTTTTGCTGAGGATATGTTTGGAAATGCGAGGCCTTCTGCCTTTCCATATGAAATTTGAGATCATTTTTTCTATCTCTGTGAAGAACACTGTAGGGATTTTAATTGGAATTGCGCTAAATCTATATATTGCCTTTGGTAGGATTGTCATCTTCACAATGTTAATTCTGCCTATACAGGAGCATGGGAGGTCTTTCCATCTTTTCATGTCCACCTCAATTTCTTTTTTGAGTGTTTTTATATTTTCATTGTATAGATCTTTCACTTCCTTGGTTAACGTTATTCCAAGGTATTTTTTTTTGTTGTTGGTATTGAAAATAGGACTATGTCCCTTATTTCCTTTTCTGTGTCTTTGTCATTTGCATACAGAAATGCTACTGATTTTTTGTGTATTGATGTTGTATCCTGCTACTTTGCTATAGTAGTTAATCACCTTCAGGAATTTTGGGATGGAGTCTCTCGCGTTTCATACATATACAACCATGTCATCAGCGAATAGAGCTAACTTAACGTCTTCCTTTCCAAATTGTATCCCTTTTATTTCCTTCTCCTGCCTTATTGCTAGGGCTAAGACTTCCAGAACTATATTGAAAAGCAGAGATGAGAGAGGACATCCCTGTCTTGTTCCTTATCTCAATGGGAATTTCTCTAGTCTCTCTCCATTAAGTATAATTTGGGCCTTTGGAGCTTTGTATATTACCTTTATTATGTCAAGATGTGAACCGGGCATGCCGATTCTCTCCAGTGTTTTGATCATGAAGTTATGTTGTATCTTGTCAAAATCCTTTGCTGCATCTATTGAAATGATCATGTAGTTTTCATGTTTAAGCTTGTTTATGTGGTGTATTACATTGACAGATTTTCGTATGTTGAACCACCCTTGTGTTCCTGGGATAAATCCCACTTGGTCAAGGTGGATAATGATTTTGATGTGTTGTTGGATTCAGTTTGTGAGTATTTTGTTCAGGATCTTTGCATCTATGTTCATTAGGGAAATAGGCCGGTAGTTATCTTTCCTTGTGGCATCTCTGCCTGGTTTTGGGATTAGGGTGATACTAGCTTCATAGAAGGAGTTGAGTAGCTTTCCCTGTTCTTCAATTGTGTGGCACAGTTTTGGAAAGTTTGGTTTGAGTTCTTCCATGAAGGTTTGATAAAATTCAGCTGGGAATCCATCTGGTCCTGGACTCCTCTTTTTTGGGAGGTTTTTTTTATTACTTTTTCAATCTCTGTGAGTGTGATGGGTTCATTGAGGTGATTAATCTGCTCTGAGTTTAGCTTTGGTAGATGATATGCATCCAGGAATTTATCCATCTCCTCCACATTTTCCAGTTTTGTGGAGCAGAGGTTTTTGAAATAAGTCCTGATGATTCTCCCAATTTCACTTATGTCTGTTGTGATCTCTCCTTTTTCATTTTGAATTTTGTTAATTTGGAGTATCTCCTTTTTTTGCTTGATCAAATTGGACAGAGGTTTGTCAATCTTGTTTATTTTTTCAAAGAACCAGCTCTTTGTTTTGTCAATTGCCTTAATTGTTTCCTTGGTTTCTAATTCATTAATTTCTGCTCTGATTTTTATTATTTCTTTCCTTCTGGAGCTCTTTGAGTTGGATTTTTCTTGTTTTTCCAAAACCTTTAGGTGGATGGTTAGGCTATTGATTTGGATATTTCTGTCTTTTTTATGAAGGCATTGAGTGCTATGAATTTTCCCCTGAGGACTGCCTTCATTGTGTCCCATAAGTTTTGGTATGATGTGTTATCATTGTCATTCAATTCCAGGTATTTTGCAATTTTCTTTTTTATTTCATCCACTATCCATTTATTGTTTAAGAGTGTGCTATTCAGTTTCCAGTTGCCGTTTGGGTTCTTGTTGTTTTATTGTTGTTGTTGATTTCTAGGAATACAGCATTATGATCTGATATCATGCAGGGAATTATGTTGATTTTCCTAAATATGTGGAGGCTGTCTTTGTGACCCAGTACATGGTCTATTTTAGAGAATGTTCCATGGGCTGCTGAGAAGAATGTGTAGTCTGTGGACTTGGGATGGAATTTTCTTTAGATGTCTGTTATGTCCAAGTGTTCTATGGTTTTGTTGAGCTCTCTTACTTCCCTGTTGAGCTTCTGTTTGGATGATCTGTCTATTACTGATAATGGTGTGTTAAAGTCCCCAGCTATGATGGTGTTGGTGGTTATTTCTGTTTTATTGTCAAGTAGGTTTTGTTTTATGTACTGTGGTGCCCCTGTGTTTGGTGCATACAGATTTATGATTGTAATATCCTCTTGATGGATTGTTCCCTTTATAAATAGGAAGCAGCCTTCTTTGTCTTTTTTGATTGTTTTTGGTTTGAAGTCAATTTTATCTGATATTAATATAGCTACACTTGCTTGTTTCTTCTTTCCATTTGCTCGGAATATTGTTTTCCACCCTTTCACCCTGAGGAGGTTTCTGTCTTTAGTGGTAAGGTGGGTTTCTTGAAGGCAGCAGTTTGAGGGGTCTAATTTTTTGATCCACCCTATTAGCTTGTGTTTCTTGATGGGTGAATTAAGACCATTAATATTTAGGGTGATTATTGTGAGATTTGATTTGATCCCTGTCATGTTGTGGTGGTAGAAGTGTGTTGGCATTTCCTTGGAATTTGACATTTTTTTCTATCTACTCTGTGTTTGGTTGTTGTGTTCTGCTTCTTGTAGGCATTTGTGTTTGGTTATTTTTTTCTTCTCTGTGGAGAATTTCCTGGAATACTTTCTGTAGATTTGGTTTTGTGTTCATATAATTGTAGAGCTGAGTTTTGTCATGGAAAGTTTTCCTTTCACCATCTATTATAAGGTAGACTTTTGCCAGGTAGAGTAGTTTGTGTTGGAAGCCATAGTTTCTTAGAGTTTGAAGGGTTTCATTCCAGGCCCTTCTAGCTTTCAGGGTTTCCATTGAGAAGTCTGAAGTAATTCTGATGGGGTTTCCTTTGAAAATGGTGTGCTGTTTTTCCCTAGCTGCTTTTATGATTTTTTTGCTTTGGTGTGAATGTTTAGAGTCTTAATGATAATATGTCTTGGGGAGTTTCTCCTTTGGTCTAGTCGGTTAGGAGTTCTGTTTGCTTCTTGTATCTTGATTGCCCTTTCTTTTAAGAGACGGGGGAAGTTTTCTTCAATTATTGTGTTAAATAAGTTCTCCATGCCTTTGGTCTGAAATTCTTCTCCTTCTGGTATTCCAATGATTCTGATATTAGGACATTTAAGTGTATCCCACAATTCTCTCATGTTCTGTTCACAGGAACCTTTGAACTTACTGAAATTTTTGGACTCTCGAACTGTTTCTTCCATCCTCTCTTCCAGATCAGAATTTCTATCTTCCACTTTGTTGACTCTATTCTTGAGAGCCTCTAGTGAGTTTTGGACTTGTTCAATTAAGTTTGCATTTTCTACTACTTTCCTATGTATCACTTCCATCACTTTGTCCATCTCCGTTTTTGTCTCATTTTCTGATTTTCTTGATTATTCTTGGAAATCATCCTTGCATTTCTTTATGTTTTCATTTAGTGTGGCCAGCTGATTTTTAATGTCCTCTTTTTTTTCACTCTCCCTCAACTCTCTTAGCTCTCTTTGAATTCCTTCCAGTGTCTTATCATATTGCTCTAGCTTAGTGATGGTAGCATCCATACGATTATCTGTCCTTTGTAGCTTTCCTGTCAGTTCTAGCAGTAGTTTGGTCAGGGTTGCATTGTTCATTGCTTCCACTTGATGTTCTGATCCTAAACACTCTTCTATATTTTGGTTAGTTGTGATCCTTGTTGGACTGGGTGATCTGTCTGGATTTTCTTCCATTTTATTTTTCGTGTTATTTCTTTTGCACTGTGGTCTACCCATGTCAGTGTATGGGCAGGTAGGTGGGTGGAGCAGCCTGGGATCTAGCTTAATGAGAATCCAAGCAGTCTGGGGCAGTTGCAAGCAGCCTGGGTTTTTGCTCTCTTTTGCCAAAGCAGCCTATCTATAGTCTGACAGGGGCGCCAAAGTTGCCTGAATTCTCACCCAGTAATACACCTAAGCTGCCTGCCTTCAAGCTTGAAAGGGGACTGTGGTAGCAAGCCCTGAAGCTGCCCAAACTCTGGCTGGGAACACTGGGACCTGCACACAGTTTGCGCTCTCCCCCCTCAGGAGAGTGGGGGATGGGTGTCGATGTACAGGTAGGGGATGGTACCTGCACTGGCGCTAGTGACTCAGTGTGGACTTGTGTGACCCTTGCTGTGGGACTGTGCCTGCTGCACGTGCAATTGTAGTGCAGGGGCAGTTGATGCGGGTACGGGATCAGGACACAGCAGAGGCTAGCTGGCTGGCAAGTGATGGGAGCAGAGCAGCAGGTTATCTGGCTGCCACCTAATCAACACAGAAGTTGCCCCTGTGGGCATGCGAACCAAGCACCAAGTGGCTGGCCAACTCGTAGGATCAGAGAACAAGGGCGGAGGTCGCAGCTTCAGTGCAGCAGGCTGGCAGGTGTGGCTGGTGGGTGCCCGATCAGAGCACAGCCATGAGGGGCATGGGGCGTGTGGGGGTGCGCGTATGGTTTGGGGGGCGGGGGGCACAGGGCGTGACGTGGTACACCAGTGTGCGGGGTGCGACCGGGCGCCCTGGGGTGTGGGGCGTGCCAGGTCGTGGGGTGCTCAGGGCAGAGCATGTGGGGCGTGGCAAGGCGGGGGGGGGGGGGAATGGGGGAGTCACGCGGGGCACGCAGGGAGGGGGCCGGGGGCATGTGCTTCCCTGTTTTTCCCCAGTCTGTGCCCTCCCACTGGAAAAAAGATCCTAATAGCCCTTGAATACTTGCCTTTTTTTTTCCCTGGTATCTGGAGTGTAGCTAGGTGGTCGCGGTCTTGGCCCGAAGTCCTGCATTTTTTATTTTTATTTATTCATTTGAGAGAGTAAGAGAGGGTGTAAGAAGGAGAGAGAGCAAGATATTAGGCACACCAGGGTTTCTAGCCACAGCAAACAATCTCTAGGCACATGTACCACATTGTACATCTGGCCTATGTAGGTCCTGGGGAATTGAACTGAGGTCATTTGGCTTTGCAGGCAAGTGCATTAACTGCCAAGCCATCTCTGCAGCCCAAGAGTAAAGCATTTTATGGTGAAAAATAGCATAACTTCAAAATAATATTTAAATTTACTATTATATATAATGATTCTTAATTTGTATGTTTTTAACATCATATATTGATTGAGAAAATAAATGCAACATTATTCATTCAAGTCAGTCACGTCTACAATACACATTTTTTAAATTTAATATGCTATCATTCATGATGAAACAGAAGTTTAGCAAATGGTAGATAGGAAGTGATTTTTTTAGTCATGAAACCCAGTGAATAAAATGTTACAATAAATGTAATACTCATTTATAAATTTTGCAATTTTGTCTTTAAAAGTACTTAAACAACGTTGTCTTTTAAGGATTCTGCATAGTACATAATTTATAATGGGTTCATTTCCAGCCAAAACATCTAGAAATGTAGTAACATATAGAGAATGCAATGACAGAAATAAAAATTTCAGAATCCATAGAAAATATAAATAAACCATTTAAGTTATTGGGTGGACTTAATACAGTGACAATATATGAATCCATCATGTTTTAGAAGGTGTAGCAAGCATGAGAGGGAGTCGAACTACTTCTAACTGTAGGTAGGAAGCAAACCATAAGTCATATTTGGAGCAGGCTATAACACCTCAAGTTCTGCCCCTGTTCATTTACTTCCTCCAGCAAGGTTCCTTCTCCTAAAATACCCATGCTATTTCCAGACAGTGCTACTACCTGGAGACCAAATATTCAATCTCATATCTTTGGGTAGGGGTGCTGGCATTTTACATTCAAATCATCACATCGCATATACTAGAAACCTTGACTATGCGCTGAGGAAAATGGAAGACTGGCCACGCTGGCTAGAAATGGAAAATACGCAGGGTTGTAGCTCCTCAAGACCCTTGGGACCCATGGCACTCACTAGATGATGAACATCCAGCTGTGGGATTTAGTGTTTGAACATCAGAGTTTCAGTCTTGCTTCACTATTCTCTTGCTCCTCCAATTTGTAAGAGAAATATTTACTTTTTATATTAGAAACTTGTGATATGTCCATTTTCAATTTATGAGGACTTAGAGGTAAGAGTTCCTCTTGAGTCCTCAAGTACACTTTGCCTTAGGACTTTTGAACAAATCTGGGACTGGTAAGACTATGGGGACTTTTGCTGAGAGAGTAAATGTATTTTTCATTTTGAGAAGGCCATGATACCTAAGGGCCACAGACAACGCGATTATGTGAATATTAAATCCTCCCCAATCGGCTAATATGATGAATGCTTGCTCAGTAGTGCTCCTTTGGAGGTGTGTATATTTAGGATTATAGGGCCCAGTTAGAGGAAGTAGGTTATTACAAGAATTCCTTTGAATGTTAGCATTGGCTGCTGGTGCCTATCTTGCTCTGTGCTTCCTGTCTGACAACAATAAAAGAAGCATTTCTACCACATGTAACCACCTCCATGATGTTAAGCACATGGGGCCAAGCAAAATGGATTGAGCCTTCTGAGGTTATTAGCAAGAATTTTTTTTTTCATTCTTATAAGTTGCTTCTTAATATTGTTTTGGTCACAGTAGTAACAAAACTATCAAAGATACTGCCACATTAGTTTTATTCTTCAATGTTTTAAAATTTTATTCTAATCTTTTCATGTTTTAGATTATACTATACTTGGATTTACTTTATATTTACTTCCTACTCTGCAATTCTAGGACTCTTAAGACTATTACTTCAGTTCCACTGCTAGTCATTATTGTTGGTCACCAATATTCAATAATTATTTCTCCTTACGTGCACAACATTTCATGCACCTTGCTTTAAATAAGCTATTAAATCATTAAAATTAACTATTTATGTTTCTAGACTCTTACCATTCTCTAAAATTTAGATGTTTTGAACATTGTTCTTTCTACATATTAATATTGGATATTGCATCTTGAGGGGCCTGTATTTCAATGAGAGACATTTTTCTGAGTCACATTGCATTCTATCACTGTATAAAATTTCAGACCTACACAACATTTTTCAAAACTTCTACACAAAAACCATAAAAATATTTTAATTTTGTGCTCCGTTTTAATTCGCATGTCAATAACTTAAATCATTTGGGATAATGAAGTTAGCTTAGATGGTTTCACCAAGCCTCTTGTGACAAGAGCAAAAAAGTTCACTGTTATAAAACTTAAAAAAAAAAAGCCTAAAAGAGCAAAAATAGAAAGTGAAACCATCTCTGTTTTAATTTGTCCGTTTCATGGACTTTCTTGCTTAATCTATTATTTTGCCAAAAGGTAGTGTGGGTAATATTAGATTTCTGCCTGGCAGTTTTACTACATTCATTCTAAGCATTGTTTTTCTTAGTAGTTTCTCTAAAACATAATGGGATGGTGATGTTAGTGGTGGTGGAGACATATGTGGATGTGTGTATGAGGAAAGCAGGGAGAGAGTTGGGGAGAGAGAGAGAGAAGTACATGATTCATTCAAGTCTCAAATACCCTTCCAACTTGGCCACTGGGCAGAAAAACTGGCTATGTTTTCTGTAGGATGTAATAGAATAAGAAATCTTTCTAGTTTTGTGACTTCCTGTTTAAGTTGTTAGAACTTTACTTAAATAAAATACTCACATAAGCGCTGGGCATGGTGGCACATGCCTTTAATCCCAGCACTTGGGAGGCAGAGGTAGGAGGATCGGAGTGAGTTTGAGGCCACCCTGAAACTCCATAATGAATCCCAAGTCAGCCTGGACTAGAGAGAGACCATACCTCAAAAAAGAAAAAAAAAACTTCTCACATAACTATGTGATTAGGTATTTCAAATTTCTTTTATAATATTATTTCTATATCCTTTGAGTAGTTATCTATAAAAATTTTAAATTGACAAATTTGGTTAATCTTCTGAACACTTCCAAACAGTGAACTGAGCTATCTCTCAATCTCTCTCTCTTTTTAATTGTCTAATCCACCTCTCAATATGTAAAGTATACTGAAAAGACTTAGGCAAATATAAGATAAATGTTCAGCTCTGGGGTTTCAGAGGTCTTTCAGTTATTTTATCTTTAAGCGGTAACCAGAAGACAATGCATAATTTTAAGATATGTATTTGTAGAGAGAAAAAATAATCCAATTAACCTCTCATTACATTAGTATTGAGATCACCTTAATATTTTGATTTGCATTTTTGGCCTTGAAAACAACTACCCTAACACCATCACAGAAACACATCAATTACTTGGAATTAATATTAGTCATTGCCCCTCCCCTTAAACTTGTCTTTTACTCAGCCTGTACTAGTTTGTTCATAACTACTATGGAATACATATTGGAGAACTGAATTTTCCACAAGTTTTCCATTTAGTATTTCTTAATCTTTAGGGATATTTAATGTTTTCATGATTTATATGCATACTTACTATACAGTAGATTGCTTTGTAGACCTATAAGTTATATTATGACTGGTCTTTCTTTAGGAATATTTGTTTCAAATAGACACATCTCTAAAAAATGAAAAAAAAAATTAGAGTTACATACTTAGAGTTACTTTCATAGTTTCATCACACGGTAGAGGTGGGAGAAAGATGTAAGAACCAAAGGAAGGGCAGGTCTCCTTAAAACGTGCTCCTCCAGATACAAAATGGCCTGGATATCCATGACCTCACAGTGCCTGACACTACCTACACAAGACCATCATAATAGGAGGAAAAGATGATGACATCCAAATAAAGGAGAGACTGATTGAGAAGGGGAGGGGATATGGTGTAGAATGGAGTTTCAAAGGGGAACATGGGGCAGGGGAGGGAGGGAATTACCATGGGATATTGTTTGTAATCATGGAAGTTGCCAATAAAAAAATTAAAAAGGGCTGGAGAGAAGGGTTATAAGTTAAGTGCTTGCCTGTGAAGCTTAAGGACCCCGTTTTGAGTCTCAATTCCCCAGGACCCATGTAAGCCAGATGTACAAGGTGGTGCATGCATCTGGAGTTCGTTTGCCATGACTGGAGGCTCTGGCTTGCTGGTTTTCCCTCTCTCTCTCTCTTTCTGTCCCTCTTTCTCTGCCTGTCGCTCTCAAACAAATAAATAAATATAAACAAATTTTTAAAAAATTAAAAAAGAAATTCAAAAACTATACTTTTTTTTTCTATTGTTCAATATCCACCTCTCTAAGAAAAAGAAGGTAATTTACTTAATATAGTTTAAGTGAATTTAGTACAGATTTAAGTTATTGACATGCAAAAATTTTTAAGTCTATTTTACTGTGAGGTTAGCATTCATATTTTACAATTAAACTCGCATTACCTCCTTACCAAGAAGAAATATGTGATATAGAAGAAAACTATTGAGTGTTGAAACAGATATTCATTGTTGTCAAGGAAATTTGTGCATTGATGATTTAATATAGTTAATAATGAAATAATTTATTCTAATCCCTTACATAACTTACTTGGATAATGATCTTGGATGCACAATGTATAGTTTGTTAGGCATAACTTTCCTAAATAGTCCATCTAGCATATGTTCAAAGTAAACATTAAGTTTCACAATATGGTTTATATGAAACATCTATAATCTCATTGATGACCATATGATTGACCTCTTAATTGATCATCATATTGTTATTTAATTGTTAGATAAATACATCCAATGATTGAATGTGCCTAGTTTAAGATTACAGAAAATATAGTTCCACTTGAAATTCCTGATAACAAACCCTTAACATGACTACGTAGGAGTGTGTCTACAAATTCCCATCATTTATACACCTTTCCCCAGTGCTTTTCCAAGTGTTCTTAAAGAAATTTTACTGAGCTTCTTAAAAAAAATGTCCATCAATGAGACAATCTTTTCTGGCAGTCACTGGTCCAAGAACAATTATTCCTTTATCAAGTATGTATTTTAGCTCCTGCCAGGGTATGACAGTGATTAGCTATTCAGGGTATGTAATCTTGATTGCTTTCTTGACATCCATAAGTAAAGAGGAAGGAGAGGGAAGAAATTAACCCATACACAAGTGCAACCATACTCATGAGATTTATGAGAAAATTAACCATAAATGTCAGTATTAAAGTTTCAAATGTAAATAGCTAGGAATTATTTTCAAAAGTAGAAAATAGAAATCTCATGTAATCCTTAAAACTTCTGGCACTGGGCTGGAGAGATGGCTTAGCGGTTAAGTGCTTGCCTGTGAAGCCTAAGGACCCGGTTCGAGGCTCGGTTCCCCAGGTCCCACGTTAGCTAGATGCAGAAGGGGGCACACGCGTCTGGAGTTCATTTGCAGAGGCTGGAAGCCCTGGCGTGCCCATTCTCTCTCTCTCCCTCTATCTGTCTTTCTCTCTGTGTCTGTCACTCTCAAATAAATAAATAAATAAATAAATAAATAAATAAATAAATAAATAAAAAACTTCTGGCACTAACTGATCAACCCTTGTAGACTAGAATTGTTCAGCTATATAATGTATGTTTTAAATGTATACCACTTGAATGTTGAATTTATTCTTCATATATAATTAAAGATAAATGAAGTACAGATAGTATTAAGAAAATCAAATTAAATATGATAGGAAAACAAGAGTTTAGTTTGAACTGTAGGTTCTTTACTACTTACTTGGCTTTAATTTGTTCCATGACCTTCAGTCAGTAACCTCATTGTGTCTCAGAGGATATAATAATCCTGACCTGCTTCACAGGGGCGTGCTGTACCTTAATTGATGTGTGATAAGCTCCTGGAGGTACTTTAATGAAAGCCATTATTGAAATGCAATTATTAACATTTGGGATAATGAAGTTAGCTTAGATGGTTTCACCAAGCCTCTTGTGACAAGAGCAAAAAAAGTTCACTGTTAAAACTTTTTTTTTTAAAAAAGCGTAAAAGAGCAAAAATAGAAAATGAAACCATAACTGGCTTATTTGCTGACTTTAGCAGCATCAGGGCTGCAGTTTATTGCTTTGTCTCTGATCAAGTAAGTACAAAGCAATCAATGCGAATTACTATAGAGATGCTAGCAGATAATTTTACAAAATATGTCAAAAATGCAAAGTTTGGGAGAGCGAGAATGCCTAGAAATTACTATCGATTTTCTAAAGGTTGGTGAATTACTACAATGGCACCTTTCTATAAGGTAGATTGCAAATCTTGCATTTTAAGCAAGATCAACTTTAATTTTAAACTTCATGAGAAGCTTAGTGTATTATATGCATTAGTTTAATCCATGAGAAATTTCAAAGTCATGTGCTTACCTAGTAGAATTTTTGTTGTTGTTAAACTCCCAATAGAGCTCATCATTCTGCTGAACATTTCTTAGCTATCTATACATTTAAGCAGGGCTTGTCTTTTCTATTCAGAGAATAGCAAGACCAGAATAGATAGAAGTAAAATTAACTACTTATTCTCAAAAAGTTACAAAACATCAAACAAGGACAGTTTAGAAAAATGGCCTCATGAATGATCATTTGTATCACACAGACATCTACTTGTTTATTAATATGTTCATTTATTAATTTAATATTTAAAATAATGTCAATTGCATTATAGAAGTATAGTGAAACCTAGACTCAGGGTCATCCATACTGAAATTCTAAAACTTACAATACATTTCACTGAGTAATGTTTAGGTTTCAATCAGTTGTGGATAGCAGAAATGCTCCCAAAATTTTATAATCCAGTTATTCAGTGTTTAGTTTTGTCATTATGTTCATAAAAAGTTCAGAAAAACATTAAAATTACAAGAAATCCCTATGATAGCACAACACAGATATAGCAAAATTATTTATATTAACTGAAACATTTATTATTTTTCTAGTCACTTCTGTATTTAATATGGATAAGTTCCCTTATGGTTTAAATTTCCTTATTATTTTAATGACTTAGAAAAACTTCTGAAAAAAACGCATTACAAGATAAAATTATAGGTGTTTAACTATTGAAATGTAGTTCAATATTTCTAATATATAAGTGAAAAGTATACACTGTTGCTTTTATTTCCATTTTGTAAATGCATTAAAGACAATAAACTGTACCTTTCTCTACCTTGTTTTTTTCACATTATGGTGTTCTTCCCATGTATTCATGTTCATTCATATATGGCTGTTACTCTCATTTCCATGCTAATATATCATGATATTCTTGTGTATATTTACACTGATGACCTTGTAGATTGATTTTTATGATTTTGCTATTATATACAGATATTTTACAACTAATCTATATAAATATACTTATGCATATACATATGCATTTAGTTCATAATGGTTTCATTTACAAATACATACATATATGCACATATATATGTATGTATAAATATAGATATAATTGCATAAACATATAAATACACACAGAGTAAAATATTTTACAATAGCTGTCAGTACAGTCTATAACACAAGGCTTTTAAATAGAAACTAATTTTGTTATAGTTCTCAAAACTAAAACTAGGTCTGGAGAGATGGCTTAGTGGTTAAGGCTTTTGCCTGCAAAGCCAAAAAACCTAGGTTCAATTCCCCAGCACCCACCTAAGCCAGATGCACAAGGTGGCACATGTGCCTGGAGCTCATTTGCAATGACTGAAGGTACTGACATGCCCATTATCTAATTTTCTCTCTCTCTCTCTCTCTGTCTCTCTCTCTCTCTCCCTCTTTCCATAACTCTCTCAAATAAATAAAATAAAATAACAATTAAAAAAGATTAAAAATCAAAACTAGAAATAGATGCTGAAAAGATTCCCCTGAGGATGTCTTCCATGGTATCTAGATGCTCTTTCTTTATTTGTCCCTTATTCACAGTACTATTTTTTGTGTGTACAAATAACAGATGTCTCATTTTTGTTGTCAAATTTCCTCTTATTATAAGGATAACATTAACCAAACATTAAAGCTCACTTATATGGCCATATTGGATCTTAATTAAAGGAACTATCTACAAATTCTGTTATAGTCTGAGGTGTTAAGTGTAAAGTAAAAACAATTAAATAAAAATATTAAATGCTATTCACATATGAGTATATATGGAGAAGTGGGTTACAGAAATATTCACTTGGCCAGTTACAATGAAAAATTAACTTGTAATATAATCGAACTCTAAAGTTTTAAAATCATAAAATTATGGGTTTTTACTTTTTGCAAGAAAGTGTCTTCTTCTATTTTTTCAAAGCACTCCTTTTATGTGAAAAATGAAGCTGTACATATGTATGAATTACAATGTGATGTTTTTATACATTGTGTTATGACCAAATATTGTGTTAACATACTCTTCAGGAGATTTTTAGTTATGTGGTTACAGTATTAAAGAACCTTATTGTCTTTCAATTCATCTACCACAATTCTTTTAAAGAAGTTAGGAAGATCATCCAAGCAGATGATGAACACAGAAATAATAGCACCATAGACTAACTAGTCCTAAGAGACATCTACAGGACATTTCACCCCAATTCTATAGAATACACATTCATGTCAGCAGTCCACAGAACCTTATCCAAAATAGATTATACATTAGGGAATAAAGCATGTCTCCATAAATTCAGGAAAATTATTGTAACATCCTCTATCATATCAGACCACAATGTGTAAAAGTTAGAAATTAAAAAGAGAAACAACAGAAATTACACCATCCCCTGGAAACTGGATAACACACTATTAAATAATAAATTGTTTGTAGAAGAAATCTAAAAGGAAATCATAAAAATTCTAGTACTGTATGATAATGAAAGCACAACTTACCAAAACTTATGGAACACAATGAAGGCAGTCCAAAGGGAACATTTCATAGCATTTAATGACTTCATAACAAAGACAGAGAGATCTCAAGTTAATAACTTATACATCCACCTAAAGGCATTAGACAAAGAAGAACAACCCTATCCTAAGAGTTCGAGACAGAAAGAGTTAATTAAGGGCAGAGCAGAATTTAATGAGTTGGAAACTAATAAAACAAGTAATTAATTTGATGAAGTGAAGAGCTGATGCTTTGAAAATATAAACAAGATTGAAAATCCACTAGAAAATTTGACCAAATGAAAAAAGAGAAGTAGAAATTAGCAAACTTAGAAATGAAAAGGGAAAGGTCACAATTGACATCAATGAAAATGGAAGAAGCATCGTCATATTTCCCAAACTACTGCATAAAATTGGAAGTCTTTAAGAAATGGATGAATTAATTAACACATACCACCTACAAATATTTAATTCAGAGCATATAAATGTACTAAATAAGCCTATTGTATTCAGTGAGATTGAAAATGTAAAAAAAAAAAAAAAATCCCCAAAAGAAAAAGTCCAGGACCTGATGGATTCTCAGTCAAATTTTACCAAATCATCAGTGAAATACTTAAAACAAACTGGTTCACAGAATTGGAGAACACAGAATGCCCCTGAACTCCTTCTATGAAGGGAGCATCACCCTAATATCAAAATAAGACAGAGATATAACAAGAAAATAAAACTACAGACCTATAACCCTGATGAATTTAGATGCAAAAAGTTCTGAATAAAATCCTTGCAAATTGAATTCAATGACACATGAAAAACATTATTCACCTCAATCAAGCAGGTATAATCTCAGGGATGCAGGGGTGATTTAACTTATGGAAATAAAATAATGTAATACACACTATAATCCTAAATGCAAGAACCATATGATCAGTGCAATATGTATAGAAAAGACATGTGTTGCAGTCAGGTTCACAATGATGTCAGAAATCACCTGACCAAGAGAAGCTTGTGGGAAAAAAATTTTATTTTGGCTTACAGGCTGGAGAGGGAAGCTCCGTGATGGCAGGGGAAAATGATGGCATGAACAGAGGGTGAACATCACCCCCTGACCAATATGACGTAGACAATAGCAACAGGAGAGTGTGCCAACCACTGGCAAGGGGGCAACGGGAAACTGGCTATAGTACCTATAAGTCTGCTTCCAACAATACACTGACTACAGGAAGCATTAATTCCTAAATCTCCATCATCTGAGAACCTAACAGAACACCTAACTTTATTGGGAACACGTGAATCAAGCCACCACATTCCACCCCTGGCCCTAACCAACTTATAATCATACATGATGTAAAATGCAATGTATTCATCAGACTTTAAAAGTCCCGATAGTTTTTATCACTCCTGATGTTTGAACATAGAAATAGTCCAAACTCTTTTAACTGAGCCACAATGCCAAAAATAACCTCAAAAACCTATAATGGCCCAGAATAAACATTCATATTGCAAAAGATTGCATTCGGTATACAAAGAAATATTGAACCAATACAAGATGTAAACAGTGCAAACATCAAACTTTAGCCAGTAACAAGTCTCCACGTCTGATAATTCTAACCAGCAACAAGTCTCTGGAGTTCCAATTCGGCCCCTACAGTTAGGTTACTCACAGTCCTGGAAAACTACATCAGGGGCTGGTAGCTCTCCACTGGGTCTACACTGCAACCCACAGTTCATCCTCATGGCTCCATAGAGTCTCCATGCAGGCATCCAGCAAACCTCCTTCTCACTTCCCAGTGCCCTTTCCAAAACACAAGACTGCATGGCAAACTCAATGACCCTCTCTTTCCTGCAATTCTTATACTGCACAATACCAGGTAGGGTGCCAATTTGTTAATCCAGGGGGTAATAAACAGATTGAAGAACAGTACACTCCTAGGGCATTCAGTCCCCTTCAAAAGACTGCATTCTTTCTTTGGTTCCAATGCAGGTAAACTGGCCCAGTCTCAAAAGTTGCAATCGCTCATATAATTGCATCTGAATGGGCAGAAGTTTCAGCCCCAAAATTTCCTTTCTGTGCCTATCTGTCTGCCAACACCAATCCATTTCTATGCAATGCAACCCTGTGCAAGTTCTCAGGACATGGGCATATCAGCAGCCACTCACACAAACTGCTTGTAGCCCAGTCCAGGCAAAGCTCTTTGTCATTCTGATAAGCCAAATCTCAATGTCCTTAGTTCTTTCTGCATTCAGGTCTTTGAACTCTGACAGCATAGTCCATTTAACTGTACTTATATGCAAGACATCTCTTAGAACATGGTTTCAAACCCTTCTACATTCCTCTTGAAAATCAGTTCCAAAAATCCAAAGCCACACAGTCATGTGTCTAGCAACAACCGTACTTTTTGTACCAACTATACTGTTGCAGTCAGGCTCGCATTGCTGGCAGAAATCACCCAACCAATAGTTAATGCCAACCCACTGAGGCGGGTCCTTAGTAGAATTGGGGCAGAGAGAAGGGAAATGATTGTTCCAACACATGATGTGTCCATACAGTTTCTACTTAATTAAAAGAAAAGTTAGGAAAGCACTCTACTTAAAACTAAAGGAGAGTTGTTACCTTAAAATCTGAAAATGCTGCTAATGAAAAAAGTGTTTATAAGTTTTCTAGTCTTTTTAAAAAAATATTGACAGCTGTAAAACCTAAGGAAGAAGAATGAAAATATTTCAAAGGAGGCGTATATGTAAAATATTTTAATGGCATATAACATAGTGTGTTACAATGACTGAGAAATAAATTGAGGCATTCCTCCAAATGCAAGTCATGCACCTCTGGAGAATTCCATTTCTAAAGGCAAAACTTGGCGATATTTATATAGTTAAGCAAAGAGTCAGTAATTCAGCATTTGAAAAAGATGGGTATTTCCCTCGATCATGTCTCCACTTTAATTTTTGAGATAATATTTGTCATTTTACCTAGAGCTCACCAGTTCTGTAGTCTAGCTAGCAAGCTTAGGTAAGGAATCCTCCTGCCTCCACCACCCTACCACTGTGATGACAGGCACTTACCACCATGCCTGGCATGGGAATAGGGTTTCTGACCCACTCAGATCTGCACACTTGTGGAGCAACCACTTTACAAACTGAGCCATTTCTTCAGCTCTATTTTCATATTGCTAATGAATGTATAAAATGTAGAAAGAATATGCACCTCTCTCTTCTATATAAATGGAATATTATTAAACCAAGAAAACTAAACTCAGTGCAGCATGTTCATCATGAAGAACAGACATACAGGTATGAACTGATTTTTTTTAAAGATAATGAGTGTATGTGCTAAATCGAATTTATAAAAATACCATTATTCACTATTTATAATTTGTATGAATTTGATTTATCCTATATTCCATCACATTTCAAATCTCAGATGTTCATTACTGATATAATCAGATATTATTTCAAAACATAATTGATAGGTTTTTAATAATTTTATTGCATTCAACAAGCATCAGTCTTGTTTGATTTGATGACTGAGATTTTATTTGATAAAATCATTTGATTACAGACTAATCATAATTATTAGATTAGAGGAAATTAAATTACAATTATGCAAAATTACTAGTAATTATAATACAGCTTAATTTCAAACTAAGCTCATCCTCTAAAGAAAAACATTTAATTCATGTGCTTAAAATATGCCTGTATATATATTAATGTGATGCATAATAATGGCTTTGGTCATTTGAAAGCTAAAAGTATGTAATTGAACAATTATTACAACCACATTGCCTGAAGGCACTATTTGTCAAGAGAGTTATATGTTGCCCAATTATATCCACTCAACCTTGAAGGATAATTCTGTCTTCTGATGGGAACAAATTACCATTACATTTCTTTCCTTCCTCCCCTAAAGTTTTAACTATTGGCTTTCGCAATTTAATTTTCTAAAATGAACTATTTTACGTGTCAGATTTTACTTTTTAACCAAGACACTTCACATTTATTTGAATATATCATATAGTATTTTAAGGAAAAGTAAATAAAATCTCAGCTTGAAAATACATTCAAAAATCCAAGAAATAATACTAAATTTGACATTATGTAAATATTTGTTACAATAACCTAACTTTGAACTATGCATGTTTTTCTCACAATAGAGATAGTCACTTTGCTTCAAGATATAGTCTTGTTATTCAGTTTCTTTACTGTGGAGCCATTATAAGTAATAAATGAGAAAGAAAGGAGAATGAATTGCCAGAGCTTTGATATCAGCAGCAGGAAAAGAAACAGCTAATATGTTACTTCAATAATGGAAATATAAATAAAAACTCTTATGAATTATACTCTGACATAAAAACAATACATTTAATATTCATTGTGAGTCAAGAAGCAATTACATTACATTTGATGTCTTGTCTTTTATATCATGGATTAGAACAGACTTGAAAGTCTTTAAACAAAAAAAATACATATATTTTTATTTTTCTTCTGTTATCTCCAAATTTAGGAACTCATATTCTACACTAAGGTGAAATAATTTAGTATTTGTGAAAGAATATTGTTTTGTGCTATTAAGTTATTTTTCATATTTCATTATTTTAACAATGACTTTAGAGTTCCAAATATTTAATGCATTTACTTAATAAGTTCTAGTTCATAAGTGGGTTTTGTATTTTTTAAGCATATGTGTTTTTAATTTTTTTATTTGGAAACAGAGAGACAGAAATAAAGAGGAAAGAACTGAGACAGACAGACAGAGATGGGCATGCCAGGACCTCCAGCAACTGTAAATGAACTCCGGACACTACTCCTTGTACATCTGGCTTATATGGGTCCTGGGGAATCAAACCAGGGTCTTTTGACTTTGCAGGCAAACGCTTTAACCACTAAGCCATCTCTGCAGCCTGGGTTTTGTATTTTTTTAAACTGTCCCTTGTCTTGAGATTTTAGGTAACTTTTTAATTTTTTTTAATTTTTAATGTATTTATTTGAAAACAACAGACACGGAGAGAGGGAGAGAGAGAGAGAGAGAGAGAGAGAATGGGCGTGCCAGGGCCTCCAGCCACTGCAGACGAACTCCAGATGCATGCGCCCTCTTGTGCATCTGGCTAACGTGGGTCCTGGGGTATCGAGCCTTGAACTGGGGTCCTTAGGCTTCACAGGCAAGCCCTTAACCACTAAGCCATCTCTCCAGCCCATTTTAGGCAAATTTTAACAATATTAGAAAATACTCTTTATATCAAGTATGTTACCTTCTTTTTAAAATATTTTTATTTATTTATTTGCAAGCAAAGAGGAAAGAGAGAGAGAATATGCACCAGGGCCTCATGCTACTGCATTCTGGTTAAAAATACCTATAGCAGCAAATGCAAAAATGTGGTATGCACATTATTATATTAATTTATGAACAGTTTATAGTTTCATTTTTACAACCAATTTAAGCAATTTTATATTTCCTACTCACAAATAATAAATTAGAAATTTACAAGTGAGCAAAGTAACTGGACAATTGTTTCACCACAAAATGTGTATGATTAAACCTTCATGAAAAATTAAAAATTATAAAACTAAATAATTCCACATACTGGTATAAAAGTGTAGAAGTTACATACACTAAAACAAACAAGCAAAAAAAGCATGGATAGTCTTATGTAACTGTTTAAGTTTGTACATTTACCATTTAATTAAAAAGGTCACTCAAGGACATGTCAGATATAACTTGTTTCCATTTATCATGTAATACCAATAACTAGTGTTCTTAGAGAACTTTGGTGAAAGTCAAAAATGTGGAATCATTTTGTTAAATCAAAATTCTTTGTTTATAATAGTTAGTCAGTTAATTTTAATTTAATGAGCATGTTGGTAACTACACAAGCTAGTTTGGGAGACTCAGAGATAAACCAGTCCTGGCTCACATCCTAGAAGAAAAACATTTAGTCTCTTTTGCTTCTGACTGTAAGAAACAGATAAGAAATCCAAAGGTTTTTTTTTTTAACTTTCTGGTTAAGTTATTACACAAGTCTTAATGTCTATAAGGGCACTGTCATTACTAATTAAAACAATTACAATATGTTTTAGAGTGAATGAACAAATTATCAAATGGTTAAAATTCAGAAACAACGTTTTTAACATACATAATTTCAAAAGCAAATGAAAAACTCCTAATGACAAAACAATATATCTTGAATTCTATATATTGGAATGTTCGGAACATTCAAACAACATTCCTTGTGAGATGTCAAAGGGGTATCAGATACTTAAGTTTTAATTTATTCACAAGCTGGATTAGTCAAATAACTACTTTTAAGAATATAAACCCTAGATTGACTGTATTGTCATCCTGTAATCCCACATTTATTACCCATATGAGCTTAATCAAGCTATTAATCCTCTCTAGAAATCAATTGTCCTATATGTAGAATGGGAATAGATAATAAATGCTAACTTCCATGGTGTTTTTTTTTTTTCTTTAAACTACATTATTACATTGTCTGCTTCTAGCCATAAAGGCATCTCAAGAACTGCATCCTGGTTAGCGTGGAAAATTTAACTACTAACATAATACTTTGAAAAGAGACATTGATAATAGACATTATGTGATTGAAATTCCTGAAAAAGTGAAACATTCACATTGACTACTATGACCATTTTGTCTATTAGTGTTGAGACTCCTAAACCCTCCTACACATTAAAAGAGCCTAAATTGATTCCCATGGCCTTAAAAACACTGAGATGTTAGAAATAGGGGTTTTAGATACCATAGTGGTGATGCATTAAAGAGAAGTATTTCAGACAGAAAAAATTATGAAGGAAAAGCACAGTATATATTAGTGGCAGGATACATTGAATATCAAACTAAAACTTATTCTGTACACACATATTTTAAGAAACTTTTTTAAGAGACTGAACAAACATAAAACTCAAGAGAAAATATATTTGCAGAAGGAGCAAGAACAATAACTCTCCAAAATCAGGTAGCTCCAGAAATCATTAAAGATCTTAAGTTTTTCTATGAAAGCACAAGACATTCAGTAGGAATAAAAAATATACATATTATTTTATTTTGGGGAGAAATGATCCCTATATTGTAAAGTGCATTGGATCTTCCAGAATAAACCTTCCACATGCTCCTAAAATGTGATAATGAAACCCATTATTTTATACTAATTAGAATAAAGCAATCATGAAAAGGTGTTCTAAATTTTAAGTTACTGCATGCTATAAAAAGTCCAATACTCTTTAAATGAATACAACCAGTTCTGACTGAAATATATAACGTTTGTGGTTACTATTCACAAAATAAATACTATGTATGAAAAGAGTAATGGTGACTCCTAAGTAAAGGTCATTTGAAAGAGAATGGGAACTAAAGCTAGTAGACAATAGTCTTTAACATAGATATGGGAAATAAATACAGAAAATAAGTAGAAACTAATCTATTATATTTACAATATATTACATTGAAAGTTGAATGGCTGAGGGAATTTTATTTAAAAAGCAACACAACATTCTAATCTATAAGAAATTTCCATTTAAAATAAAATAAATATGGGTTAAAGCAGCATTTAAAAATATATACCAATTCTAATCATATTAATATTTGATTAGCTATACTAATATCATTCATCATAAACTTTAAAGTAATAATTATTACTGGGGATAAAAAATGAATATGTTTTAATGATATAATGAAATGGTAACATTTCATTGGTATATCCTGACTCTATAAATGATATTAGCAAAATGGAGCACAGGATAATAGAAGACTCCTAATTAACATTGCATCTACAACTATACTGGCTAAACTTTTATTCACAAATTACCTCCCTTCAAAAGATGGACATAATGTAGTTGAAATCCTCCTACACACCAGAATTAGAAAAATCCACTGCAAAACTCAGTAAGAACATCATAGGTAACTTTCATGTTGAAACTCCACCCAGAAGCAATCAACGGACCGCTTGTTCTTGTGCAGTGAGGTGCTTTGGCATGCATGCAACATCCCTAAGGTCACCATTACTGACGGAGAACTTAGCCCTTAAATCGCTTAAATCACAAGGGATAGATCTGACATTATTTCCCTGAATCACAGCAAAGATACTGTGGAGTTGAAGTGCATGACTACTTCTAGCAGCAGCAGAAGCACCCACAACTCATTGGTAGGTGTTGGCTGCACATTTTACTAGCTGCATCTTGTGATCTTGGATTTTAAATGAATCACAATTGACTGTATATAGCAAATGAAGAATAAGTCTGGAGACAAAATGGAAGGGATGAAATTCTCCATACTTTCCTCTTTAGCATGATCCATCAGTAAACGTAGTCCTTCAAGTTATTCTATAGTCTTGCAGTTTTCCCCCATGTGATACGAAAATCCACAGTTAGATACAAGGACAAAATAAGGAGGCATATTATGCAACATTCTAGGCAGGCTATTTAAAGTGTGTGCATCATTACCTTCTGCTGCTTCCCTTTCAATTAGTTTAGTGAGGAATTGGAAGAAAGGGAAGACACAGAAAGATTATATATTGAAAACCAAATTTTAGAAGATACTATTTATTTGATGGACATTATTAATTATGATTTCAATTTCAAAACTATGGTACATATAAGATCCAAATATCTAGAAATAAAATTTATGCAAACATAAAAAATATTAAAAATCATTCAGAAAATATTATGTCATATGGTTTTCTACCTGTTTAATTGAATTATCTTTAATTTATTTTCATTAAGTTGTCTTGAATATGCATGTGAAATATGCATGGATATTTCACAAGCATACATTTTCTATTATATGCATTTTGAAAACGAATAGGAAACTAAAGATAAAAAAATTAAAATGAATGACATTATGAGAGCTATGCTTTAAAAAGTCATTCTTGGAAAAAATAGAAATAAAATAGAAAAATAATATGTGGACTATGTTTTTATAGTAGTGCAATCATTAGTAAGGATTCAAATAAGTTAAATATGTAAAGGAGAAAATTTAATTCAAGTGAAGTATTTTGAGATATTAATGGAGAAAGTACAATTATGAACATGAACTTACATTAATTAGATTCTGCTTTCTCAAATATTTGGAGTAGAATCATGGACATGAGAGTAAAATACATAAAAGTTTATTTTAGACATTAAAGCAAGCTTAATAAAATGACAAGAGTAAGCAGATATTATTTTCAGTGAGGTTGGTCCTATGGTTGTCATTATAATTTTCACATTGAAAATAAGACAGAGAAGTTAAATACCATTGCTCAATATCAAAAGGTCCGTATAGTGACAAATTAGAGTTTCCTACTGGATAAACTGAATTTCAATTTTAAGGTTATTATATAGAGATGAGGATATGGCCATTTATAACTAGTGAAATAACAAAAAATAAAATAAAATAGTACATAACACAAAGAAATTCTATAATTCAGATATTTTTCATAAGCATATTTGAGTAAAAATTTTATAAAATAGAAATAATTAACACATATTACACACCATGAATTCAATTCATTCAATTAAATAATTATATATCAATATACATATTTACATATATATGTATATGTAAAATACATATATAAGCTTTACAATACATGTTTCAGTTGAATACTCTTCCAGTGTTTCAAATCCCAACAACTATCTAAAACTTAAGTAAAGCAACTTTTATTAATGTCATGTTTATAGAAGAATCATTTGATGCAATAAGTAGCCTCCAGCTTTAGAAGCAATCACAATTAAGGCTATCGATATTCATTAAGTGCTTTATGTGCTTAGTGACAAAAATAAGTTGCTAAGTAATTTGAATGGAAGAACATTCTATAGAGTACTATAATGAGTTTTTATCTATGAAAATAAGAATGGATTAATTAGGTAAGGTTGTTAGGGATTGAAACAGAAAAAGGATGAAAATCCTAGACTTTCTTAGATCTACTTAAGTTTAACCTATTGGTTGGAGGACATAGAGAAATCAATAAGAATAAAAAACAAACTGAAAGACATAGTACAAATTTTTGTATAGAACGATTAAAACAAGAAACACAAATGTACCAATAATATTTAGCAAAATTTAATTAGTTACAATTTATTTCCCAACACACAATAGCCTCCAAAGCACATTGCTGTGCTATAAAATATTGCCAAATTTCCCATTAAAATTCTCAAACTATTCCACAGAATTGTAATGGAAAGGCATCATTATTCTGATATAACACCTGAAAGACCACATGCAAATAATAATAATAATAATAATAATAATAATAATAATAATAAATGATAAATAAGAGAAACCACACCCAGGCATGGAAAGCCTACTGCAAATATATGTGATATTTGTTTACTGATTCTGGCTTATTGATTAATGTGATAATCTTTATTTCTGTTCTTTTTTTGTAATTAGAAAACATTTCATTTTGGCAGTTTAATACATAATTTCTTATTAGTGTGTGCTTTATGTATGTGTATATATATATATATATATATATATATATATATATATATATATATACATACATACATACATAAACGTATATATATCTATATCATCTATATCTGTATCTATATATCTGTATCTATATATCTATCTATATAATGTGTGTGTATTCATGTGTGATTATAGTTACATGCATTTCATTTCAAAAATCACTTGTGTGGGTCAGAGAATAAACTCCAGTGTTGCTCTTCACCTTCCACCTGGACATGAGGCAGGGCTCCTCTTGTCCATGGTTATACTCACCAGACTAGCTGCCCTGTGAGCTTACAGATACCCTGTCTCTAAATCCTTCCTTGAATTATGTGTGCTAGGATTACAGCCACACAAGCTAAGCATCCAGCTTTCTATGGGTTCTGGAACTCTAATCTGACATCATCATACTTATGCAGCAAACATGGAGATATCTGCCTAGCCCCGTGATTTTTTTTATAACCTCTAATGAAACTCCATTGTATGTGTTTATGTGTTAATCATGTTATCAGGTAGAACACACAATATTTATTGTAGCACTAGCCAAAATAGCAGAGTTATGGGTTAAAAAAATTCACTGCTGAGTAAATTGATAAAGACAGTATAATATCAATAGATCTTTAAAAATAGATACATAGATGTTAGATGGAAAGATTGCTGACAGATAGATGGTAGATAGATATATAGATTGATATAAAGACTGCTAACATCATTTTTCCATTCTAAAAACTGCCATAATAATCATGAATCTGCAGGAACTCTGTAATGTGGATTTGATATCCTCTGAGTAGTCACTCAGAGTTGGTATAGATACAACATATGGTAGTCTTAGATTTTGTATTTTGAGGTAATTCTATCCTGATTACAGTAGTTGCAGGACAAAAATATATTTCAATCAACAGTATATAAAATGCAAACAGTATTGACAAAATACTAGGAAACACATCTTTTAAAATGATTCACAATGTTCAAAATGGCATTAATCCCAGGGTTATAAATGACTGAGGATTAGTAAATATTGTATTTCATGTTAATGAAATAAAAATTTGAATTGGTTTCATCTAAAATATGGAATAAGGAAAAGATAACTTTCACCAAGGCAAATAAACATACCATTAGAAATTTTACCCAAAGAAATAAGGTAACAACTAGAAAGACAGTACATTCAAATAGTAAAACATGGCATGATTTTATATACAGCAAATCATAAAAGCTATAGCCAAAAGATGATAGATCTGATAACATAGGTCAAGAAAGCTTGAGAACATGAAATCAAGATTAAAACATAGAATTTTTATACATGACAGATGAACTTATTGATAAAGAATTTAAGAACACAATCCCAGTGAAAATATTTAGAAACAAAAATAATAGCTAACTGGTTCACAAATAAACATGATCTCTACCATGAAAATTTTAAAACTCAACAATGAAAATTCATCTCATAATGAAAATACTTAGTAACAGAGGCCAGTAAGGTAAAAAGGAGACATAAAGGGTAGAGAAAGGAAGGGAGGAGGATACTTAATAGGTTGATATTGTATATATGTAATTACAATGATTGTAATGGGGAGGTAATATGATGGAGAATGGAATTTCAAATGGGAAAGTGTGGGGGTGAGGAGGGAGGGAATTACCATGGAATATATTTTATAATCATGGAAAATGTTAATAAAAAATTAAAATAAATAAATAAATAAAGTAGAATAAAAATAAAAAAAGAAAATTCATCTCATGATCATGAATTATAAAACATAATTTCTCCATGAAACTTAACTACACATACACACACACACACAAATATATATATATATATATGTTCCTAATTTACTGTGGAAATACAAATGACATCAAACTGCCTAAGTAATCTTTTATGGAAAGAGCAAAGTTAGGTATTATAGTACCAGAATTAGAAACAATGCAATATCATAGTAAACAAGATACATAGCATTGTATTAAAATAAATATATATGCAGAAAGAATGATCTATAAACCCAGAAATGAATTGACATATTGATAAACAACATACTCCCACAGAGGCTTCTTATATATTAATAGATAAGTTAAAAAATTGAAGTCTATACAAATAAATATTTGTATGTAGAATACTGGAACTGAATCTCTATCTCACACCACATAGAAAAATCAATTGAGGGCTGGAGAGATGGCTTAGCGGTTAAGCGCTTGCCTGTGAAGCCTAAGGACCCCGGTTCGAGGCTCGGTTCCCCAGGACCCACGTTAGCCAGATGCACAAGGGGCCGCACGCGTCTGGAATTCGTTTGCAGAGGCTGGAAGCCCTGGCGCCCATTCTCTCTCTCTCTCTCCATCTGTCTTTCTGTCTATGTCTGTCGCTCTCAAATAACTAAATAAAAAATGAACAAAAAAAAATTAACTTACTGGCCTCTGCTACTAAGTATTGGGCTGGAGAGATGGCTTAGCGGTTAAGCGCTTGCCTGTGAAGCCTAAGGACCCCGGTTCGAGGCTCGGTTCCCCAGGTCCCACGTTAGCCAGATGCACAAGGGGGCGCACGCGTCTGGAGTTCGTTTGCAGAGGCTGGAAGCCCTGGCGTGCCCATTCTCTCTCTCTCCCTCTATCTGTCTTTCTCTCTGTGTCTGTCGCTCTCAAATAAATAAATAAATAAAATTAAAAAAAAAAAGAAAAATCAATTGACAATAGATCAGAGGTCTTAATTGTTAAAACAAAATGTGTGATCACATATTTTATAGTAACACTATTGTAATAGTCAATGTAAGCATTCAAACATGATACTCGTTGATTAATAAACACAGAATGAAAATGTGAGATATATGGCCAATAGTAATTCCTAAAGAAGCCTTCAAAAGCTTTGACTAGTATTTGAGAGAAGTGTCTTGATCCAAAGCAGAGGATTGTGTAGTGTGTTTCAATATGTATCACCACAATTGTAAGTTCAGTTAAAATTTGTAGGTTTTCTTACAAAAAGGAAAATTGGAATTATATTACTTAGTGAGAGCTTGTGTCCTTTGCATATGCATGATACCCTGGGTTCAATCTGAAGCACTGCAAATAAAAAGCCTAATGATGTGAGTTTGATTCCATAGTACCAATAAAGCCATATGCACAAAGTTGTACATGCCTCTGGAATTTTTTTGCAGAGGCAAGAAGCTCTGCTGTGACAAGTCTCTCTCTCTCTTTTGTTCTGCTCGCAAATAAGTTAAAAAATATATTTTTAAATATCTAGTCTGGAAGGTAACACCGTGTATATGAACACAAATTAAGACAGAATTAAGTGGGCTTTGGTCAGCATTAGCACTCACTAGTTTTACAATACAAAATACACACCTTTGCAATAGTATTGCACAGCCTAGGTGGGAAAGTAATGGAACTTTGATTGGCTGGGACATCTGATCAGTAGAAGGGAACCCATAGCTAGCACTAGGAGCCAAGTCAGAACCCTATGGAAATTACAATAATGGACTCCAGTGAGTAACACCCACTACCCTTTGGTCAAAAGTGAGGATACACACACCAAATTTCGTTAACAATACTCCTGCCCTTTAACCTACTCTGATATTACTTTCCATTGGAGAATTTGATTTTCTTTTCCAGAAAGCAGAAAGAACTAGGGACATCAAAATCTGCCAACAAGTCAAGGACAGCTGACTCCCTGGAATGAAACGTGCCACCCCTCACACAGCAGCCAGGGCTCAGGTGAAACTACACAGGGATTGGCAAGATGAAGAAATGTGTGCTTCCAAGGTGAGCCTGAGAAACTGGGCCAGAGTGATACAGACACTGAGGATACTCAAAACACAACAAAGCAGAAATTTAGAAGCTGCTGAAAACTCAACACAAAAGTAGAAAGAACACCCACCAAGAACCAGAGAAATTTGTGGAAGAGGGAGGAGAAATAAAGTATGAGTCAAAGGGTGGGAAGGACTACCCAGTGACATAGCCATCCCCACAATGATAGAATGCTGCTTTCACAACTCACAACCTACAACTATATAATGAATATCAGCAATTCCACTAAGGATGGCCCTCAGTGGAGTCGGGGCAGTGAGGAGGTTAATGATGGGACCAACATAGGAGGTGTCTATACAGTTTCTACTTAATAAAAAAAAAGTTACAATAAAAAGGGAAAACAATAAAAAATCTTCATCTGGCCAGAGAATCACTGTGCAGCTTTTAATAGGAATGAAAATATCTATTAACCCAGGTATTTGAAGGGAATTTAATACAGCATATTCTTTTTAAACTTAGGTTATTTTATTAGTATACAAAGATTTTGGTTGCATTATGCTGTGTTTCAAACAATCTTTTTATTCTACTCCCTTCCTCCACTCTTTTCGTGTCTCCCTTTCACCCCTTTTGCACACCCCTACCATAGACTCCATTATGCTTTCAAATTACATTTTTTCTTATGATCTTCACCCCCTTTCTTGCCATTTATCCCTCTTTTCTGATCTGTCTTAACTTGTAGTCTATACTCATTTTCATACCCACTTGTTTATTTGTACACAGATATTAAAAGCTAGGATATGTAAGTGGGAGACAATGTGTGATTTTTTTTTTTTTTGTCTCTCTGGACCTGGTATTCCTCATTTAGAATATCTTAAATGATTTACTCTTTCAAGAAAATGGCACTAATTTTTCTACTTTAACAAAAAACATTAGAGAGTATGTATGTAATAGAAAATTGAAGATCCAAGACAGACACTTTTCTAGTGCATTCACTCTTGGATGGTACATAATAAATTGCCATAATGTAGTCATCAGCCATTTGGAGTTCATGATAATTTGACTGCACTTGCATAAAATTTGTCTTTCTTCTCTATTTCCAGAAAAATTAAGTTCAGAGAAGTAAAAGTCTTCTTATATTTCAAAGCAAAGGCTCAAATCTTACTACTTTAGAAATAGTATTCCCAGATAGGCTTTGCTAATGAATAAAGCATGCTTAGTGTAATAACTGAATTTAGATTAAAATCACATATTGAGATTTAATCAGGATTTGGGTAATATGCACAACCAAAATAATCATGCTTTGTATACAGAGAATGGATAATAAAGTAACTATACCTAGAATTTCTTGAGAAGTTCCATGTGACAATTTTATCCTGAATGTACAATCACTTAATAGTGTTTTAGGCCATTACTACCCAGAAATAAGTGTCTAACCTGAAAAAAAAATATTGCCACATGTAACATAGGTATAAGAATGCATACTATAGATTATTGGGGTGATAATTGCCCAAGTGAGCTACAGGATATGTTTCCTATAAGAGATATGTATTTGAAAGTAGGTAAAGAGCAGGTTGTGG
This sequence comes from Jaculus jaculus, assembly GCF_020740685.1. Classification (NCBI taxonomy): domain Eukaryota; kingdom Metazoa; phylum Chordata; class Mammalia; order Rodentia; family Dipodidae; genus Jaculus; species Jaculus jaculus. The sequence continues at coordinate 123,690,431 of NC_059125.1, forward strand.
AGAACTGTGAAAATCAGGTTTTGAGGTATCTGTTATCTTATAGCCCTTTAATATATAACATTTTTTTGGTGGAAGATAATCTGATGCATCACATTCATATGAGCAATTCCTTCAAATGAATGTATTCAAAAACATATATTTGATCAAATACTCTAGATTAATTTCATTCTCTATAATACAAGAAAGTGTTTATAAATTCATATGATTATGTTTTAATGGTAATAATTCTGAAATCAGACACATTTCTTACTTATTTTTTTCTAAATAGTGTTGTCATATTAATGTTAATGATAGTATATCTCACCATTTAACAAGTTAGCTTGGATTTCTTTTTTGGAAAATAGTCATACACACACTACTGTGTGTTTGTATTGACTTATTGTTTTATTAAGAAAAAACACACCCACTAAGCCATTACAAGATTATTGTACCACACATATTATGATAAAATGTAAAATTTGGAAAGATTTGTACATAAAGACTTTTATTATAAAGAAAATAATAAGTTTATTTTACTTCATGTTATTTCCATTACAAATAAAAAGGAGGATAGATTATGCTAAAAGTTTGTGTTGAGATATTCTAAATTTTGTTAGTTTCTTTAGTTAAAGATTAGTTTTAATATCAGATTGCCCAAAGGTATAGCCACATAAATTGGTGGCATAGCCACTTTTAATCACCAAACTAGTAAATAGAAAGTTCAATCTAATGTAACCCATATTTCTGTGACTATGGTAAGCACATTGCTGAAAAAATTATGTGCTTTCATTAGGAAACTCTGAAAAACAATGAGATGGTATTCTTTGTGTAACATACCTGAAAATAATAATCTATATAAAATATATACAGTATGATTCCTTTACAAAATTAAGAATTGTTTAATGCTAAATGAAGTAAAGTAGGTATAACAAAAAGAGTCAAACTATATTTATAGTTACATAATACCAAATAACAGATCAAAATTGAACATCAATTCATTCTGATGTTTTCAAGTGCCAAATCATAAAATATCAAGAAAAATAAATGCATCTTAACTTTTCTTCTAGATGTCTCCACACACTTGGATTAAGATGGGATTTCAAAAAGTAAAAGCTACTAACTTTAATATAATCATTTGAAATGAATCTTGTGTACTGTGTATACTTTCTTCCTACAAGACAGGAGTACAAGCAAGATGAAAAAAGTTCAAAAAGAGACCTTTTAAAGTTAATAGCCTTCCCCTATGCTTAAATGATATATAACAAAAGGACATTTATATATAGACTACATAAAGAGAAAAGTAAGGTGCAGCTTAAAAATGGATATTGCCATGTTGGTTTCATTTTAGGACTATTTCAGTGATGGGAGTTCTTGGGAGTATCTGTGCCTCTGAATATCTGGTTTGGTAGGAGTTGAGTGTTCTCTGTGTCTATCTCCTTCACCCGTGTACTGATACCAGGTTCACTGAGAAAGCAGCTCTTGCTTATTCCCTCCTAACTCTATGGATTCAGCTGGTGCCATGGTGAGGTACGATGGGCTGATTGTCTCCTCAAGTTTGGCATCCACCTTTAAAAGAGAAGCAAAAGAAATGGATATTGCTTTACCCACTGACAATGGTAGAAACTATTAGTTGTAAACTAATAACGTCCTACATGTTTCTAATAAATGCTTTGAAAACAGTTCTGTGTTTTAAGATGATGAGAATACCCAACCATAATTCATAAATGAGGCACAGATAGCAAATTTACAGAGTGTAATCATTCAAATATGTAATACATTCTTTCTGACCTGCTTATCTATTTTTATTATCATTATCACTATTTATTTTTTTTATTAATTAGTTTTGTACTCAGTGAATACAGTCAAGTTGGTACCATTGTTAGCCTCCTCTCTATCCTTCCCCTTCACCCTGGCCCCTCCTTGTTGAGGTATATGGGTCATGCATTGTAGGGTTATCCCTCAGCTATGGGTAGGAGGACATGTCTCTGCGTATCATGACCCAACATGTGGCTCTGACATTCTTTCCATGCCCTGTTCCACAAATTTACTTGAGCCATATTGGGTTCATTTCAGGTCTGCTTCAGTGATGAGGTCTTGGGAGCTTCTGTGTGTCTGCATATCTGATTTGGTAGTAGTTGATTGTTCTCTGAGTTGATTTCCTTCACCCTTTTGCTGGTACCAGGTTCACCAAAAAAGCAGCACTCTTGCTTGTTTTGCCAATTATTCTTAGTTTTAGCTGGGGCCCTTTTGAGGTATGATGGGCTGGTTCTCTCCTTAGGATCTGTGTCTATCTGAAAAAAGGAAGCATATTCTCCAACAGAGATTAAAGTTAGCACCAGATAAATGGGATAACCCTTATTTTTTTTAGAGAGAACTTAATGGGTGTAGACCCTCTTGTAGCCCACAATTGGAGGTAGCTTCATAATGGTGAGCGGGCTCATTTTTGGATCTAGTTCTGACTTGTTTCCTAGCTCCAGCTATGGGTTCCATTCCACTGAATGGACCAGTTAGCCAAATCAAGAACAGTTTGTTTTCCACCATGACTGTGCATCACTATTGCACTTGTTTGAGCATCACGACAGGTTATTTGCTGCTAAGTAGGTTAGACCATGAGTTGCTTGGACAGATATTGGTCATTTTCCCCCAGTCGCCCATGTAGCACCTTCTGGCACCTGACGTGCTGACTGTCTGGGGACTGACTCTCTTCCATCTTCCAGCCATGCCACTCCATGTTACGTGTCAATCGCATATCGTGTCTTCAGCAGTAGGATCTTACCACTAACCTTTGGTGGGTCATCAAGTACTATCACAGAAATCTATTTTAATACTTTTATTTAAAACTCTGATTTCTTAATATTTGACTTAATATTTGGAGCACAGACATGTATGGCTTAGACACATTAGGGCAAAAGGGATGAATTACAATTAAAGGATAACTGTTTTGCCATATGCTGCAGTTTGAAAATGGAGTGTCCTAAATTGCCTCATGTATTTGTGATCAAGCCTCATAATAAATCTCCCTGCTGTTAAAGCCTTTTGGAGGTGATACTTTGCTGGAAGAAGTCTTTCGCTGAGGCTGGTCCTTGGGATTTTATTATCTATGCCACCTGTCTGTACAAGGTAGCTCATTCTTTCTGCTTCCTCCCAGTTGATGTGCCAAGATGTGACTCCAAGTTGTCTCTTTTCATCAGGCTTCCCCTACTATGTTAAATCCTGTCCTTGAAACTGTAAGCTGTAATCAATATTTTCCTTCCAAGAACTGTTTATGACTGCATGTATTGTCACAGCAATGAGAAGGTAATTGCTGCATTTTACATCGTCTCACTATATTCCTCTGAAAATAGAAGAACATTTAAATTTTAAAGGGATTTTTAGAATAACAATTTATTTATTTGTAAGCAGCGAGAGATAAGGAGAAGAAATACAGACAGAATGTTAATGCAAGGGTCTCCAGCCACTGTAAACAGACTCCAGATGCATGCGATACCTTGTGTTCCTGGCTTTATGTGGGAACTAGGGAATCAAATTCAGGTTGTTAGGCATTGTAGGCAAGCATCTTAAACACTAAGCCCAATGTTTTAATTTGAATGATGATAAATAAAAACAAGTAATTAAAACACCAAATTTGGGTGTGCACAGGCATGCTAGTGTGCAGTGAGTAGATCAGACTATTGTCTCCTGGCTCCTCCCAGCATCCTGGTCTGAGTTCCCTGCATGGGCTGTGTGCAGGGGGCATGGCAGTACGGAGGGAGTAGGCCAAACCCCTGTTTCCTGGATCCTCCAAGTGCCTGGTCTGGGTTCTCTGCTAACACAGTGTGGGGGGGGTATGGCAGAGTAGAATAATTAGGCCATAACCCTGTGTTCTGGCTCCTCCTAGCACCCTGGTCTGGGTTCTCTGCGTGACTTCATGTGGTGGGTCATGGTGGTGTGGAGTGAGTAGCCCAGACCCCTATCTCCCAGCTCCACCCAGTTGTCTGGATCTGTTAGATCCTACTGCACCTTGCTTGGGTCCTGTTTACCTGAGTCAGAGAGTGCATGGACCAAAGGACAAAAACTTGCATTCTCCTTAATAAAATAAATCGTCTCCCTAAAATGGGTAGACAACAATGCAAAAAAGTGAATGAAAGTCAGAAAACTGAGGGATCTCCACCAAACATGCCTAGTTCTAGAATGGAAGACTCAAAATAATTCATAGAGAAATCAATAGAAATTTATTTCCAAAATGAAAACACAACAACCAATGGGATGCTAGTCAAAAAAAAAAAAAATGCTGAACTGGAAGCAAACCATCAAAGAACCAACAACCATATCAATAAAATTGAACAGAATCATGTCCTAGAGCATTCAGCTTTTAACAGTAGGCTTAACTTGATAAAAGAAAATGTTAGAAACTTGCAAAAGAGATATGAATAGATAGAAGGTGAGTATAGAAATGGAAGATCTCAACAACCAGTTGATTAAGTTTTATGAAGATTTTATTAAATGCAAGAATGAATTCCAGGAAGCATCAAGAATATCAGAACTCATTGTGGGCTTAGTCATAAGTTATGTGTAGGAGGGAATTTCTCTGTGTATCATGACCCATTGTGTGGCTATGACATTTTTTCTGGCCCTCTTCTACAAATTTTTCTGAGCCATGTTGGGTTAATTTTAGGTCTGCTTCTTAAAATCGTACCTCAGAAAAGAGATGGACATGATGCAAAATAACACAACAGAAAACAAAAATCAAATAGAAATTATAAAAAACCTCTCCAGAGCTGAACAGGATGGTACATGTCTTTAATCCCAGCACTCAGGATGCATAGGTAGGAGGATCATTATGAGTTTGAGGCCACCCTGAGACTACATTGTGAATTCCAGGTCAGGCTGGACTAGAGTGAGACCCTACCTTGAAACAACAACAACAACAAATCTCTCTAGAACCCCTCACCAACAGAGTTACTCATATGGAAGATGGAACCTCTAACATGGAAGACAATACAGAAGAAATAGATTTTAGTACAGTCTGTCCAACATTTGAACCTAGATTTAGAAGTGTTCTGGTGAATATAAGTGTCTGGACTTTATTCTCAAAGAATAAAACCAATTTTATGAAGCAGGCCATGATAAACAACTTTAGTAACTTTGGAGCAGTTATATGTTGGCTATAGAAAAGTACAGGGAGGTACAAAGAAGATATTCAAAAGAAAGATGAATCAATGATAATGAAAATATAAGCATACTCTGGGAATATTCAGTAAATTTCAAAGATCTAAACATTTTTATCAGCTATTAGTTTACTCTGCCATTATGTTTATTTAAAGGATAAGCGTTTGAGTGAGTTGTAGAATTTGTGGACAACTGGTATCATTGTATTAATATCTATCACTGATTCTCTGGGATTGATTTCAGATACTGATAGTCTGCATATTAAAATCATTTTATGTATCTGTATCATTAGAAGTACTATACACAAGTAATTCCTTAAATTTTTACATGTCTATAAACAGGAAGCTACTTCAGTTTTATCCTCATATACATTTACCTAGTGTTCATTATATATTTATTAAAAATATTGATGCAAATTTGAAATTTCATATTTGACAAACATGTAGCTTTTTTTTTTTAATTTCAGAAGTGGTAAGTGTTCTGCCACTGAGTAAAATACCCAGGTATTTTAATGTTAGCTTTCTACAAGTTGTATTTTAAGTGGGTGGTGGTCAGTACAGAGTAAGTTAATAGTCTATCACAAATTTCCCTAGTAAGTGGGCATTATCTCCACAGAGATTTGAAAAATTAAGAATAAAACAAAAGTCAGTTTGTATTTTCACCATATTCCATTATTTATCAACAATGTTATGATAAAAAATTTAACCTTCAATGAATAACTATCCCCATAATCTCTCCAACATTTGATGAATTATGGCTATTCACATATTTTGTTCTAATTATATCAATGTACTAAAATCACATATATATATATAATCAGATTATGTGAGTTCAATACCAACTCTACTAAATATTAGCTAGCAAGGTGACCTTGGAAAAGTTACTTAAATACTCTATATGTGGTGTAGCATCAACATTATAGACATGAAAATTAAGTTAATTATTTTTAGAAATTATAATGATAACTATCACATAACATATTAATACATTAAATAATAATGTTATTACTTTTACTACTGTTAATCTTATGGGATAATGATGATTACTTTGTAAATGTAGGTACAATTATCTTACTGATATACTAATAAGTTTTTAGTATGACTTTTGTTCTGAGTCATATCTCTGAGCATGACTTGATCATTTCATCTCCATCTTTGAGAAGAATTTAACTTGGTCCTGTAGCCAACCCATGGAAAATAATAGAGCAGAACAATAAAGTGATAGGTAGGTCCATAGGAATGGAAATAGAGCTGTGGCACTCCCTTGTAGAAGTGGGAGAGTAGGAGGACCCTCAAGTGACCTTCAATTCCAGGCAATATTTCTTCCCCCAAAGCTGCATATGATCTTGTCAGATGTCAGAATATATAAGAATTGAAGAGTTAATTGAAAATGAGACTCCACAATATAGCTTGCTTGGGGTGTCTTTGTACATAGTTGGGTGGGGCTCTGTGGTGAATGAACAGTTTTGTGTATGCCAAGATTCTGTAAGTGATCTTTCGGTCATGCTTTGTAAGTCATTCCAATGAACTCATAGGTTCAACATGTTGTACTTTTCTGGAATTATTACTTGAAGTTGTTGTTGCTCTATCTGAGGAGAGTAGATATTGATAAATGTCTCCTCAAGAAACATTAATGCAACAATTACAAGTTATGTTATATAAATATTTGTTACATTTGCATTCATTGTGGATCAAATGAATTAACTTAATGTTAACCTTGAAAGAAACGGATCTTCTTGAAATAACTGTGTTTAACAGCATATAAAAACAGACGCTGTTGCAATAAAGCCAGTTTTTTTTTCACCAAAAGCTCAACATATGTGTGGAAGACTAGCATTTTTTCAATTATTGAATACCCACTGTATGTTAGATACTATAAGTGATAAAAGGACTATCTCAAGTCTATAATCTAGTATATTACAGTAAGTAATTCCAAAAACTATGTTTACAAAATTATCAATTTATTTGAATATAGAAGAGATTGTTAATTGATCAGAAAATTATTATTCAGTATTAAATATACTTGACAAAGAGACTTCTGGTTAAGATTGTGGCTTAGGAGCCATGCCAAACTAGCCTAGGGAGGGATTTCATCAAAAGGCCAGCAAAATATGCTATTCTTCTGAAAACTTAAGGAGTATAGGTGATTCTTAGACACAACGAAGAAGCTGGAGACACCAATACCCACCAGAAAGGAGGAAACTGGCCAGAGTCCTGCTGAGTCGATCGCAGCCCGCAATCAGCGTGCAGTCCTGCCAGGCTTGCCAGGCAGCAGCAGAAACAGCAGAGACCACACAACAGATTTTTCAACTCCATCAGCCTTCTTGCAAAGTTAGGAAATCTGAAGAAAAGATAGCTGAGATCAACTAAAGAGCTACTGAAAGCCTGAGCAAGTCCAGAAGTCTGAACTCTCCCATCACCCACCATCCTCTAGCAGGAGGACATTATAATCCTAAACATTAATGCACCTAACATGGAGGCTCCTAGTTTCATCAAACAAACACTATTAGACTTCAGGTCACAGATAATATCAAATACAATTGTAATGGTAGACTTCAATATCCCACTCTTCATCAATTGACACTTCATTTCAGCAAAAGATAAACAGAGAGGCATCTGAATTAAATGATGTCATGGAACAAATGGACCTAACAGATATCTACAGAACATTTCATCCAAATGCCCCAGACTATACATTTTTCTCAGCAGCACATGGACCATTCTCTAAAATAGACCATCACTTAGGACACAAAGCAAATCTCTACAATTATAGAAAAATTGAAATAATCCCTTGTACTCTATCTGACCATAATGGGATTAAACTACAAATCAGCAACAAGAAAAGATACAGAGCCTACAGAAATTCATGGAGACAAACAGTACACTATTGAATGATCAATGGGTCATTGAATAAATAAATAAATAAATTCATAGAATAAAATGATGATAATACAACATACAAAAACCTTTGGGATACAATGAAGGTAGACCTAAGAGGGAAATTTATAGCTCTATGTGCGTATATTAACAAATTAGAGAGTTCACAAATATACAATTTAATGCTCTACCTTAAGGACTTGGAAAAAGAAGAACAAGGTAAATCAAAAAGAAGTAGATGAGAAGAAATCATAAGGATTAGGGCAGAAATTAATGAACTAGAAATCAAGAAAGCAACCCAAAGAATCAACGAAACACAGATTTGTTTCTTTGAAAGGATAAACAACATTGATAAACACTTAGCAAATTTGACCACAAGGAAGAGACAAAAATTAATAAAATTAGAGATTAAAAAAGGCACCATTACAAGTTACTAGAGAAATTCAGACAATTATAAGGGCATACTTTAAGAATATATATTCACCTAAGTTTGAAAATCTGAAAGAAATGGATGATTTCCTTGATTCATATGAGAGATTTATGCAGTTATAAAAAGTGTCCCAGCTTAAAAAAAAAAAAAAAAAAAGCCCAGGTCCCGATGGAATCATTTGCCAATTTTACCAGACTTTCATGGGAGAACTAACACCAATGCTTCTCAAACTATTCCATAAAATAGAAAAGGAAGTAATTCTACCCAACTCCTTCTATGAAGCTGCACTGTATGCAATCTTATGGGAGACCAAAGTCATCAGCAGTGGAAACAGTAGACACTGAAAACCTCAAGTTTGGCCAAACAGGCCAAATGTCTGAACTAATGCAATAGTGGCATGTCTGCTCTGGGAGAACCTAATGGCTCTCTAATTGCACTGGAGGCCCACTCTATGGCAGGTAATATGTTCCTGGTACTGAAAACCTAATCAAAAGCCTATGGCAGGAGAGGTCATGAGCCTTAAGTCTGCTCTTGTCTGGATAAATGCATATATTACTCTCACTAAATTGCCCTGAAATCACTACACTTAATGTTAATGCTTATATATTAATGTTACTCTCACTTCTGGTTAGAGAAGTTTCTCTTTTTAGATGGTGATGACCACTGGGATGGCCCAAAAGGCAACATAGTGCTGAGAAGAAGGGATGGAGGAGTGTCCAGCACTGAAACATCTCACACCCTCCAAAGCTCATGGTCCATTGTGGAAGAGGTGGTGGAAAGAATGTAAGAGCCAAAGGAAGGGTACCACTCCTTACATACAACTGTCCAGAAACAATTTGGCCTCACTATCCAAGACCTCACAGTGCCTAGTAATACCCACACAAGACCTTCTTAATAGGAGAAAAAGATGATGACATCAAATTAAAAGTGAGACTAATGGGCAGGGAGGAGATATGATGGAGAGCAGATCTATGAAGAAGAAAGTGTGGGAGGGGAAGGGAGGTAAATACCATGGTTTGTTGTCTGTAAGTATACAAGTTGTCAGTAAAAATATATATAATAAAAATATATATGCTTGCCAATCATTCAGCATCTAAGATTTAAAATGACCTCCATAAGGCTATGAACACTGTTAGTTAAGATGACATATATTTACCATCAAAGTTCAAGGTGATACCCAATTACTAGATGAATAATATGATCAATGGAAATCACAATAGAGGAATAAAGAATTAAAATATTTTAGAACCAATGACTAACAATTATATTCATCAAATTTAAAATCAGTTTCATAAGCACAAAATATTTTCAAGAAATAAAGCAATATCATCACTGATTATTGTGGTCATCCACAATGTAGGTTTATTATTCTAAATGTTAAACAGACTAGATCAATATCCATTTGTTGAAAGGAAATTTTTGAATAAACAATCAAAAATCAAGTATAGTGATATATTGAAGTAGATTATTTTATTTCTGTATAGAAAAAACAATTTAGTATCCTTTTAATTTTTATGGGGAATACATTGAACTCCTAAATAATTGAACCAAAGAACTAATTTTGTATGTTAGTATATATGTATATAATCATATGTACTTTCTATTTTTTTTCTTTTTAAAATAAAAATCCTTAATCAAAATGTGGAGCACAACTGATCTTCCAAAACAATTCCAGAAGGTATTTTATAGATGAAAATTCTGTCTGTATCTTTTCTCTTTACTATATTCAAACATCTACCAAGAAGCATCTTCTTGCTTGTTTCAAAGATTATTTTGGCTTGCACTTTGAAATATAACAATCCACCATGGAGGGGAAGGCAGGGAGTCAAAAGCATGAGGTTGTTGGCTATTTTGTACCTGTAGTCAGGAAGGTGAGAGAAAGGCATGCTGGTGTTCTGCTCACTCTTTTTTTAAAAAAAAATATTTCATCATAATCCCAAACCCATATAATGGTACCACACATAATCAGGGTATATTTTACCCATTATGTTAAATCTTTCTTGAAATGTCTTAAAGATATGCCTAGAGAAGTGTTTTTATAGGTGATTCTACATCTAGCCAAATTGACAGTGAAGATTTCCCATTTCAAAATTTAAACATCACTTAATCAAATATAAGGCTTTTGCACTTGATATACAAGTAGGTTATTTGTCAATTAAATTGTAAGGCACCAAGCTCTCAAATATATACATAAATATTCAAATGTACACTTAAGTTTTGAAAAAGAATGTTCTCTCTTTTGTGTTTTGAGACATAGAACAATTTGATTTGATTATATGTTATAGTAAGCATCAGAGGTATTAGAAAGGAACCGAGAATGAGGCTAGGAAAGAGGAGACGTAGGAAGGAATAACAGCAGGAGATACTTGACAGGCAAGAGAATCGACAGAATTCAAGGCTGCAAGGGTCTTTGGGTGGGAGGATAAAATGCATGGGACTAATTACATCATGAATAAATACCATAAAAAATTCCTCTTGCTTAGCTAATTAAAAGATGTAACTCTTAATAAAAGATGGAGTGTCGGTAATCTGGCAGAAGTAATCTATAGGGATTGGATAAAGCATAACACTAAAACCATATGCTGTTTGCTAGTAAATTCCACTGCCAGAACTGGGTTACTCCCCACAGTGAGCAGTAGGACAGAGTGGCTCATAGGCCCCCCAAATAATGCAGGCCATTGCCAAAGTACTTTATTAACCATGAGATCTAAATGATAATATCATATTGCTGAAAACACCACAGGTTATGAGTACAGAATGATGAGAGATCATCATAGAACTGACATAGAAGCCAGCTCTTTACTTTCTGGTCATAGTGCTGATCATTGATACTGTTAAGAAGGGAGTCCTGCAAGCTACAAAATCAACTACCCTCACAAGATGTATATATTTGTGTAGTAGTGGCACACAGGCTATAGGGGTAATCAACTGCTCTCTGATTGGCTATGGGGCAAGTTCAGTGGGAGGGAATTCATACCTGGAACTAAGAATTCAATATAGAAACCTATAGAATAGAAGGTCATAAGAACTTAGACCTTCTAGGGTCCTAGCTCATACTATCCTACTATTCTACAGCTAAAATAGTAGCATATACCCATCCAAAAGTCTTCTAAATGGCTGTGTATCCTCTTTGACTCAGGATGGTTGCACTCTTGGATAAAGAATGTGCTTTTGGGGCTGGAGAGATTGCTTAGTGGTTAAGCACTTGCCTGTGAAGCCTAAGGACCCCGGTTTGAGGCTTGGTTCCCCAGGTCCCACGTTAGCCAGATGCACAAGGGGGCGCACGCCTCTGGAGTTCGTTTGCAGAGGCTGGAAGCCCTGGCACGCCCATTCTCTCTCTCTCCCTCTGTCTTTCTCTCTGTGTCTGTCACTTTCAAATAAATAAATAAATAAAAAGAATCTGCTTTTACCTGATGGTAGGGAATAGCAGGGATATCCAATACCAATCAGTATGACGAAAAAAGAAAGTCAAGTACCTACTATGAGAAAAGTCATTTTTATTAAACTTTCCAGGGTCTAGGAAACATTAAAGAGGAATTGGTGGGTTAAATATGAGTCCTGTTATTAATTATAGCCTGAGATCGTCCTCCAAAGAGAAGATACTAGACACTAAGGAGACTTAAAACTCATCAAAGCATAAAATTGAGGCTTCTAAGAGCTCAATAGAAGAGAGGACTTATAGTGTACTGTACAAGTCTCTGAGAACATTGGAAAAGAGGGAGAACCAAGATTGTAAGAACTACAGGGTTGGAAAAAAAAGTATTACAAATTATTGCACCCCCAATAGACCCTGACTAGTACATTCATGACCCCTGCAATGAGTATTAATATTAACCCTACTTAGGAGGGTAATCAGTGTAATGGGGACTGTAAGGAGGAAACAAATAAAATGTATCATCCAATAAGAATATGACCAATATGTAATGTGCTCACTGATTAAAGTTTTCTTTTTCTTTTTCTTTTTTTTTTTTTTTTTTTTGCTTTTTCATGTAGGGTCTCACTCTAGACCAGGCTGACCTGGAATTCACTATGAAGTCTCAGGGTGGCCTCGAACTCATGGCAATCTTCCTACCTCTGCCTCCCAAGTGCTGGGATTAAAGGTGTACGCCACCATGCCCAGCTGCTGATAAAAGTTTTCAATAAATAAAATAATTACTATTTGAAATTGCTGATATAAAATGGTATCTGATTCCAGACTGTGTTTTGTCTCTCACTTGTATTTACTAATATGGTATTCTGAGCATAGGGCTACATTACTCTGTATAATTAGCATTACTTAGAGTTAGATATTTTGACACATATATTTCTAGAATTTCTTTGGTCAAAAGGAAAGATTTTGATTCAGATAAAAGAAGAAATAACTTATGATTATATGCCTATGTAATTATGGGTCTCTGATTGTTTCAGGGGTTGGCCTGCTACAATGAAGCATGCTTTCAAATTAAATGGATGCAAAATCAGTTTGTTTGATGTTTTTATAGGATACATTCAATTAGTAGAAATCTCCCAAAATATATTAAACAGATGTATTTTTGTATTTTGAAAGATGTTTTGATACACATGAATTACCTGAATTCTGGACAATAAATGAATTTGGTGGCTTTATGGCAAGTATTCAATGGATGTTTTCTAAGATGATTGGATATTTTAAAAACCTTCAAAATTAAATGCAATGTTTTGGAATGTATTCTTACGGGCAGCAGGTAATTATATTTCTTATACAATATTTATTGAATGTAATAGTCTCATTTATTCTTACACTGAGTTCAGAAGAAATGCTTAATAAATTAAAAATGTAGTGATGAAATGCAAATATTTTTATGAATTAAATATTTTTAACATTCTTCACATGAGATTAATGGGAATATGTGGGCATAGAAATAAAGAGAGACATTTGTATGCATTTTGCAACCAAACACTGAAGTTAGTGTTCACTGGGGATCTGGAATATAATAGATCATGAGATTGTATAGCTCTTCTGATGCACTCTTGACTTTAGTAATTTTCTGCCACTTTTTTTGCAGAGAATCAGTAGGAGTCTGATTTTTCAGTCTATCTTAAAATATGTAACATCCAGCTGGCAGAATCATTGCACTTTCATAGCCTACAATCACTTTCTTAGAATTCTGTACTCTGTAAACTACTTATGCTCTTGTTCCTGATCCTACATATTCCTCTACCAAATGTAACAGTAAGTGGCAATAAAGAAATATGTGTCACTATTGTTTCATCCTAGTGATCAAGGAGGATATACTACAGAAGTCAATTATTCACTTCTTTAGCTGAGGCCCTAGTTCAGATTTATTTCATGGTCTAGTATTTTGAAGGTTAGTGAAATATGTTTGTTTTCTATAGTATATATAGTAGTTTTATTGAAAATGTTTACATGTATAGTAATTAATTAATTCACTCACCTACTTGACATCATGGTTGCTTCTAAGTTTTATCAATTAGCTACAAGGCTTCTGTAATACTCCATGTGTGATTCATCATGGACATGTATTTCCAATGACATATAAAAATTGGATTGATGGGTTACATGGTAAGCATATTTAGATTAATAAGAAAAACTGAAGGCAGATCATATGTTATCATTGCTAATACCAGAGGATAAGTTGTAGCACACAAATTCTCTTTATGAATTCTTTATGCATCGGTGGACAGGCACAATCTGTGTTTGGGGCTGGTCCCAGTGAGAGTTTCATCAGATTATCTAGCAATTCCCTCTCTCTTCATAGTAGATGCTCTATGTGACTTGAGACTCATACTGAGTTGTAGCACTTGGATTCATGTTACAAATCAATCTTCTTTGACCTAATTGGCATAGATGATCCACCATTGGTGTCTACACCATGATTCAGTCACAGGTGCTGACTATACGTTATTTTGCCTGGTGGAGGGCAATAAGTCCAGTATCAGATTCCAGTTAAGAATTATATTCCCAGGTTGGAGAGATGACTTAGTGATTAAGGTGTTTGCCTCCAAAGCCAAAGGACCTCAGTTCAACTTCCCAGGACCCACATAAGCCAGATACACAAGGTGGTGCATGTGTCCAGAGTTAGTTTGCAGTGGGTAGAGGTGCTGATGCACCCATTTTTTCTCTCTCTCTCCCTCTTTATTGCTCTCTAAAATAATATTTTTTTAAAAAAAGAATCATATTCCCTTTGCCACATGAATGCAGACAATCCACCAATGGATGCTCATACTGAGTACCAGCCCATGAATTCCCTCTAGAAACACTTAAACCCTTGTCTAGAAAAATGCTGATAATTAGCCATTGTATGTGAGATAGGCATGTGAGTTCCAGTACTTGTATTCCCTTCAGAAATCCTCCTCCCTCCACTATAAGATCACTAAAGATCTTCCATTTCACATAGGATCCAAATTGTGACCACCTCATCAGCCACATGTATGAAGCATGAAGCAGCACCCAGTGTCTCCAGTATTGAACTCCAATTACCACAAAGCTAAAGAGAGATAAGTGAACAAAAGCAACATCAAGCACAGTTCCAAATACTCAGTTAATATAATTGTGTCAGAAAGTTCTGACCAAAGTACTATTTCCAGTTAGATGTCAATGTAAAATTGTCAACACACACACAGAGACTCACACACCCCAACACACAGACACACACAGTAATACGTCTCTCCAGAAACTACATAACCCACATTAGAGGATCTAATAAGAGCTACTTAGAATAAACCAGATAAAATGATTATGTGCAAAGAATTCAAAGACACAGGTAAATACATAAAATCTTCAATAAATTCAAATAGGAGACAAATGAAATCCAAAGAAGCACAAGCAGCTAGAAGAAATGGGAATGTGAAGCTAGGATATGAAAATGGAAGCCAAAAGTAGGAATATTGGAGCAAAAATAAATTGAACTAATGCTAAAAATGAAAATTGCAACATGTCAAATAAGCTCCATGGAGATCTATGTCATTAGAACAGATGAAGTACAAGCATAATATTAGGCTTGAAGACAAAGGAGAGTATTTTTAGATAAAACAATGAGAATTAAAAATCAAACAAACATATGAACAGAACATGAGAGCTATGTGGAAAAGTTTGAAAGACCAAATGTGCAAAAAAATAGGCATAAATGAAGGGGAAGAACTTTGGGTAAAGGTCATATGAAATATTTTTAATAAAATTATTGAAGAAAAATTCTCAAATATAAGAAAAGTGTTGCCCATCTAGGGACATGAGGCATACAGAGTAACAAGTAGATAGTAACAGAATAAAAATTCTACAAAACATTCTCAAGACACTCTAGAAATAGCACAAAGCAAATATATCAAATGGTGTAAGAGGAAAACATCTTGTTACATATAAAGCAGAACCATCAGAATATAGTCAAATTTTCAATGGAAACTCTAAAAGCCAGATGTGCCAAACACAATACATTTCAAGTATTAAAAGACCATATTTGTAACCCAAAATACTTAACTCAGCAAATTTGCTTCACATAATAGATGGAGAAAGAAAAAAAAATTCTATGATATAAAACAGGCTAAAGGAAACTATGAACACCAAGTTAAGCCTACAATGCATACTGAATAGAATTCTTCATACCAAAGAGAAGAGTAAGCATATATAAAGTCTATAGGAGAAAAAAAAATAATGCTAGCTCAATTGTTAGGCAAATGAAGAATAAGCAAACACCAAAAACTGCAAAATCATCAACATGACACTTCTCAATAATATCTATGAATATTAATGATCCCATCTCCCCAATCAAAAGACACAGACTAGTCTCAACATATTTTTATTACTATTTTTTATTTGAGAGAGAGAGAGAGAGAGAGAGAGAGAGAGAGAGAGAGAGAGAGGGAGAATTTACATTCCAGGGCCTCAGATACTATAATCAAACACCAGAGGCTTGAACCACCTGGCAGTGCATCCTTGCACTTGTCTCACTTTTGTATGACTGGCTTATGTGGGATTTGTAGAGGCAAACATTGGTCCTTAGGTTTCACAGACAAGTGCCTTAATAGCTAAGCCATATATACAGCTCTCATCATAATTTTATGACCATATTCTGCTCCTAATTGCCATTAGTGCACATTTCTACTTTATCCTGGTTAGGAACCCCATATGAGAGAATACATGTGACATTTGTCTTTCTGTATCTATATGACATCACTTAGAATGTTTTTTTTTTCAATTCCATCCATTTTTCTAAGATTTTCATTATTTCATTTCTTCTTATTGCTGTGTATGTATGTATGTGTATGTATCACATCTTCATTATCCATTCATCATCTTATAGGCATCTGAGCTGATTCTAGCTACTGTGAATAGATCTGCAACAAATGTGGTAATCCAGTACCTCTGTAGTTAAAGAGTGCATTCTTTAGGGAATAGTCACAGGAGTGGTATGGCTGGGCCAAATGGTAGATCTAGATTCATTTTTCAGGAGTGTCCCTTCTGACTTTCAAAGTGGTTTTACAAAGTTTGCACTCCCACCAACAGTGGTTAAGGGTTCCTCTTTTTCCCATAGACTCTCCACCATTTGTTGCCATTTGATATTTTTAATGTATGCCATTCTTGACTGGAGTGAGATGAAATTTCAGAGCAATTTCTATTTGCATTTCTCTGATGACTAAAGATGTGGAACATCTCCTCAATTGTGTAATGATCATTTGTGTTTCTTCCATTGAGAATTCTCTGTTCAATTTTCTATAGCATTTGTGATTGGGTGGTTTGATTTTGTATTATTTCCCTGAGCCATGTTGGGTTCATTTTAGGTCTACTTCAGTGATGAAGTCTTGGGAGCCTCTGTGTCTGTGGATATCTGATTTGCTAGGAGTTGTGTGTTCTCTTTGATTCTCTCCTTCACTCTTGTGCTAATACCAGGTTCATCAAGAAAGCAACACTCTTACTCATTTCCCTAATTACTCTTGGTTTCAGCTGGGGCCCTGTTGAGGTGTGATGGGCTGATTCTCGCCTCAGGATCCAAGTCCATCTGAAAAAGAGAAGAAAATTCTCCAATGGAGAGAGAAGTTAACACCAGATAAATGGGATAACCATTATTACTTTAGAGAACTTAATAGGTGTCAGCCGTCTTGTAGCCCATGATTTGTGGGAGCTTGATAATAGGGAGCAGGTTCATTTTTTGGAAATGGTTCTGACTTGTTTCCAAGAACCAGCTATGTGTTCTGTTCCATTGAGCAGATCCATTAACTAAATCAAGAACAGTTGGTTATCCATCATGGCTGTTTGCCACTATTACACTTGTGTGATTCTGACAAACATTATGCAATATACAAATACCAATCAAGGGTAAGGAGGAAGTCAGGACAGAAGGTAAAATATTCTAAACCTTACAACCACAGATTTTTCTTGATACTTCCAAGGCCTGGGATTGGGTCATTCCTCACATTGAGCTGTTGGTTAGTGAGACCCACAATGTCCCCAAAACAATTTTTGTCATTACAAAACACTTGATTACCTGCCAGAGCTAATATGCAAGACCCTATTACTGATGACACCACAAGCTGCAGTAACAGGACTTCAGAATACCATACTAGAATTGAAAAGGAAAGTTAGCTCCTCAGTGCTAACGCTCATAGTGCTGAATAGCCCTATTAAATCTGCCAGAGGACCATGGTAACCAGCGGCATGAATAAGTAGGGCACCATAGAGACTAAAAAATGAACCAGCTGGACAAAAAGCAAGCTTGTTAAATAGTGGGATGTAGCCTCTACAGGAAACCAACTGTTCTCTTCTTGGCCACAAGTCCCACTCAGTAGGAGGGAACACATATCAGGTACTGGAAACTAAGTCAGAATCCCATGGTCAGGAAAGTGTGAGCTGGCACACCAAAAAATCTCCTAAACAACTTTGCATACCACCTTTAACCAAAATTGCTCCCATGATTGGTTGGATTATCTGTTTTATTTTACAGATGGCAAAGAAAAAAGAAGGAGAGCCTAGATCCATTGATAAGAAAGGAATTAGCCAAAAGACAGCCAACTTATCACCATGAGACTTTCTACCTCTACCATGAAGAGGAAGCAACATCATGAATAATGATCTTAGTGCTTACCTGACAATCAGCAACAGGTTAATGGTGAAAGACACTTAAAATAATCAAAATGTATAAAAGCAGAAATGCAGAGAGTACAAATAACTCTACTCTAAATCAGACTGCCAATAGACCTGTCAGGGCTCAGAGAATATTGTGGAAAAGGGTACAGAAATATTGTAAGAGCCACAGAGGGGGTAGAAATACCTTGAGACGCAGCCCCCCCCCACCATAAGGTGACTGACTGAGGCCTTCATGATCCCACCCCACAGTGATTACCACAACTCCACTGAGGAGGTCGCTTAGGGTAATAGAAGCACACACACACACACACACACACACACACACACACACACACACATTTATATTTATATATATGCATGTGTGTTAATTACTATTATATATGTATATACACACATATACTAAGAAAAATACATGGACTAATGTCTGGATCAGAAACCAAGACCTTACTGTTGGTGTTTTCAAAAAACTCACCTCACCAAGAAACACACACATTACCATAGGTCAAAGAATGAAAAAAGATACTCCAAACAAATTGAACTAGTAAACAAGCATGCATGGCTATTCTAATATTTGACAAATTAGACTTTAAACAAAAATTAATAAGAAGTGATAACTTAATACTAAACAAGGGAACAAAATATCAAGAGTTGTATTTCTAAAAATATAGGCACAAAAAATATTTGTACTTAAATTTATTTAAAAAAATTCTACTACTAGTTATCAAGTCATGGACAAATCCCAGCACAATAATTGTGGGTGATTTCAACACTCTATTATTGCCAATAGACACACCTTCTGAACTGAAAATAAAAAGAGAAACAATGGAGCTGACATTTACAGACATTTTATCCAAACATTATAGAATACCAATTATTGTCAGTAACACATGGAATATTTTCTAAAATATATCACATAATAGAACACAGTGCAAGTCTCATCAAATTTAAGAAAACTGATATAAGTCCATGTGGTTTATCTGTCCACAGTGTTTTTGTTTGTTTGTTTGTTTGGTTGGTTTTTTGAGGTAGGGTCTCTCTCCAGCTCACAACTGACCTGGAATTCACTATAAAGTCTCAAGTTCGCCTTGAACTCACAGTGATCTTCCTACCATGGCCTCCTGTTTGCTGGGATTAAAGGTGTCTACCACAACACCTGGATGACCACAAAGCATTACCTGACTAAAATAAAGATAGAAATTACTGAGAAGAAATAAATACAACAGAATTCATAAACACCACAATATTGAATGATGAATTGGTCATTGAAGAAATCAAGGAGGAAATGGAAGAGTTTCTGAGAGTGAAAGAAAAAGAAAACAAGATACATAAAAATCTATAGGTGAATGATGGCAGTCCTTAGAAGGAAGTTTATAGCACTAAATGTCTACATTACAAAAACTAATAATTAACTTAATGATGTAAGTGAAGGCTTTGGAAAAACAAAAACAAACAAAACTCAAAAGTACAAAATGGGATGAAATAACCAAGACCAAGGTACAAGTAAATTAATTAGAAATAAGAAAAAGCAATTGTATGCCTGATCCAGGTGTGGTGGTGCACAACTTTAATCCCAACACTCAGGAGGCAGGGATTGGAGGATTGCCATGAGTTTGAGTCCACCCTGACACTACATTGTGAATTCCAGGTCAGCCTAAACTAGTGTAAAACCCTACCTCAAAAAAGAAAAAAAAAAAGTAGTATCCATGAAACAATGAGGTAGTTATTTTAAAAAGATGAATAATACTGACATATCTTTAGCAAAATTAACCAAAGGAAAGACAGAAAAAAAAATTCTCTAGTGGACAAGAGTAGAGATGAAAATCAAGACATTACATGAAATCAGTAGAATCATAAGGAAATACTTCAAAAACCAAATTGGAATATCTAAAAGAAATTGATGAATTTCTCAACATATATAATCTAATGAAGTTAAAATGAGAGGAGCTAAATAATTTAAGCCAATTTGTAACAAGGAATGTAATCAAAGTGAAAATTTAAAAAATAAAATTGTATCCTGATATACGAGAGGGAGGGTAGGAGGGGCATTAATCAAAATTCAAGGTGTTATTACTAAGCCATATGGAAACCTACTTCTTTGGTAGCCAAATAATATATATGTCAAAAAGAAGAGAACTTGGGCATAAATAATCTT
This sequence comes from Jaculus jaculus, assembly GCF_020740685.1. Lineage (NCBI taxonomy): Eukaryota > Metazoa > Chordata > Mammalia > Rodentia > Dipodidae > Jaculus > Jaculus jaculus. The sequence goes on from NC_059125.1 coordinate 123,711,073, forward strand.
TGGGGTGGATAATGCTGTGCCTAGAAGTGGTATATCTTCAAGAGAGTTTTTGGTCAGGGATGCCTCTGATGTCCTCAAAACACACCTTAGAGGTTAAGGTACTTGGCTGTAAAGCCAAAGGTCCCAGGTTTGATTCCCCAGGACCCACATAAGCTAGACACAAGGTGGTGCATGTGTATGGAGTTAATATGCAATGGCTGAAGGCCCTGGTGTGCCCATTCTCTTTCTATCTGCCTCTCTCTAATAATTAAAAATAAAATAAAAATATTAAGAAAAATAAAAGTCTATTGCTGAGCCTCATGACCCTATGGATGAAGACAGCACATGCTTGGGCTGCAGATCACTAAGAAATCAAGATAGACCTAATATGGAAACCTCCATCTCTTGACTATCTGTGATGATACTGGAAAGAGTTATGCATTCAAAATATGCAGACTTCACTCCCTGTTGTGTAATCTATTCTTTTTTTTTTCAGAATGTAGTGAGACCCAAGGAGATAAACTAACCCTCACACATCAGTCAAGCCCTAGCTGAAAGAAAAGAAAATTAGGGAAAATAGCAAGAGTGCTTTTTCCATGCTGAACCTGATATTCAGCACTAGGATGAAGGAAACAGACCCAGAGGATACTCAACACCTACCAAAGCAGAGATCCAGAGGCTCCTAAGGGCTCATCATTGAAGTAGTCTTACAACTCCCTCACAAAGGCTCAGAGAATTTTGTGGAAGAGGGGGCAGAAAGAGTGTAAGAGCCAAAGGTGAGAGATCATGCCAAGGGACATTCTCTTCTCCCAAAACCAGCTGAATACTGCTCCCACAAGCATAACCCACAACCCCATAGGGAATACCTGCAACCCCACTGAGAAGGGTACCCAGCAGGATAGGGACATAAATGAGGGAAAAGAGGGTACCAATGCATGATGTATCCATACAACATATGTTGAAAATTAGTGATGATGATAATAACAATAATAACCTTCAACACTCTTAACTAGTGCCAACTGGTGAAATGGTGACATGCTTGTTATGGGAGAAAGCAAATTCTCTGTCATTGCACTTGACACCCAGTCTATGACAGAGAATTCCTATCTGGTAGTGTAAACTTAATAAAAATCCTATAGCTTGAGAGGTCATATGCCCTAGGGGAAAAACTACTAAGGTGGTCTGACCAAATGAAAATACATTATGTCCACCAAACTATCTTCTAAACATTTGCTATTTTTTTAACACATGAATATTTGCATTGACACATTCACAACGCATCAGTAGCCATAGTTCAATGATAAATCAATAGATATTTCCATATATTTTATTTAAATTTTCTACCACTTGTTCCCCAAATGTCCTTTTATTAAAAAAAGGAAAAGGAAACCACAGTTCATTGCTACTCTCAGTTTTGGTTAGAGAAGCTTTTCTTTTCATACATCGCTGTCCACTGGAGAGATACAAAACTCATCAATGCTGAGAATAGACAGTGGAGTGTTCAGCACTGAGGAATATCTATCATACATTCTAAGGCTCAGAGATGATGGTAGAAGAAGTGGTAGAAAGGATGTAAGAGCCAAGGAAAGGGAAGGAGTGTTCTACAATACTGCATTCCAAACACAAAATACTCATGTTATTCATGACCTTACAGTGACTGATGATACCTACACAAGACCTTCATAATAGGAGGGGAAAGTGATGACATCAAATTATAAGAGATTATTTGGAAAGAAAAAGGGATTCTGTGGAGGATGGATACAAGAGGCAGAAAATGAAGGGAAATTATGTGATGGGATTATGCTTATGACATATTGCATGAATATATGGAGTTTGTCAATAAAATGTTTTCAAGGAAAAAAAAAAAGAACTCCCAATCCAAAAAAGAAAATCACAGGTTCCGATGGGTTCACTACAGAATAAATTCAGACTTTTAAACAAGATCAGAAATTACTGCTTCTAAAAATTTCCATAAGATACAAAATGAGGAAATATTTCCTAACTCCTTTTATTCATCCATAATTACAATAATAGAAATAAAGATATTCAGATACAACACAAAAGAAAACTATATATCTATATCACAAACAAAAATATATTAATAAAATATGCCAATCTGATTTAAGAACGATTCAAAAAGATCATTCCACATGATAAAGTAGGCTTTATTCCAGAGCTTAAGGGATAGTTCAAAATATGTAAACCAATAAATTTAACACATTACATAAATAGAATCATGAACATTAATTGCATGATCATATTAATACATGAAGAAAAGCCTTTGACCAAATATAGCTTCCCTTTATGATAAAAAGTGCTATAGAGAATAAGGATAGAAGGGACATATCTTAATATAATAAAGGCTATATACAGCAATCATTTAGTTCATAACATACGAAATTGAGAAAAAACCCTGATGTGTTCTCACTAAGATGTGGAAGAAAACAAGGATCCCCATTCTCTCTATTTCACTACAAGTTAGTAATTAAAGTCATATCTAGACCAATAAGAATAAGAAATAAAAGTAATACAAATTGGAAAGGAAGAAACAAAGTATTCTTATATACAGATGATTATATACATGATACACTAAAGGCCCAACCAGCAAATTCCTAGAGCAGATAATCCCTTGCAACAGAATAGATACAGGAGATAAGATTAACAAACAAAATCATTATTCCTCTTATATACTAATGACCTACTCAAAAGGTAATGTACAGATTGAAAGAAAATCTTTGCCATCTACATATATGACACAAAATATCTGTAACATACAGAGAACTAAAAAATATATTAAAAAGAAAACATGGGATGGAGAGACAGCTCAGTGGATAAGGTGCTTCCCTGCAAAGCCTAAGGACCCAGGTTTGATTCCTCAGTACCTAAGTGAGCCAGATATACATGGTGGTACAGGTGTCTGGAATTCATTTTCAGTGGCTAGAAGCCCTGACATGCATGCCCACTTTATTTATCTATCTGCCTCTCTCTCTCTCTGTGTGTGTCTAATATATATATATATATTATATATTATTATAATATATAGATTATATTATATATATTATATATATTATATATATATGTTATGTGTATATATATATATATATATATATATATATATATATATATATATATCTTATAAAAATGGCCTATAGGACAGAACAGAAAGTTCTCAGAAAATAATAGTATCAATAATTATGTTAAAAGTTCAACATTAACAATCAAGAAAATGAAAATTAAAAGCTATTTTGCAATTTCATCTTACACCAATCAGAACAACTATCATCAGAAGTAATCAATTGACATCCAATGATGGTGAGAGTATGGAGAACAAAAAGCCCTAATTCATTGTGTTGTTAACAGTATAAACTTTTGCTGCCATTGTGGAAATTGCTGTGGAGGTTTCTTTAAAAGCTAAAAAATTGGTATATGATATGATATACCACGATTCTACTCCTGGGCATATTTTATAAGGACATTTTCTTTACCATAAAAGATACTTGTTAATCCATATATGCTGTTGCTCTAATTAGAATAACTAGGAAATGGACTCATCCTAGATGCCCATCAACTAATAAAGGAATAATTTAGATGGGGTATATCTTCACAATGTAGTTTTATTCATATGTAAGAAATGAAATTATGAAATTCACAAGACAATGGATGGTTCTGCAAATTATACTGAGGCAAGTCAGATTCAAAAACTGAAATGCTTCTTGTTCTCTCTCATATGCTGACCCTGACTTCAAATTTTGGATTTGAATATAAGTTGACATAAGATACATTAGATACCAGGAAGCTAGAAAACAATCCATTAGTTGTGGTGGAGAAAAGCTTAAATGGAAAAGATTGTTATTATGTAAGTATTGGGGGAGAATATAGAAAATTTAAATGCTAAAATAAGAGTAAAGTAAGCTAATGAAGTAAATTAAGTGATGAAGTAATAAAGGAGAGGAGAAGGTCAGTGGAGTGTTAAACAAAACTAAAAACTATTTTTAAAAAGCCACAATATAATCCACTTCTTTGTTATCTAATGTACAAATGTAATTAAGAGAGAGAGAAATAAGGAGAGAGAGAGAGAGAGAGAGAGAATAAAATTGGCCAAAGGCTTCTTGTATAGGTAGACAATGCTGCTCTATGAAGTGATATCTTGCTGCAAGAAAACTCCAGTACAGAATTCATGTGTGGAATGCTTCCTATGACTTGTTTTTTCAGAGAGACTTTTAAGGTCCACAAAATAATACAGACTATGGCCAAGTCTCTAGGTTTCCACTAGAACTGGAAGGTTAATAATCTAGTACTGAGGACACCACATCTGTTACCATACCATTTGCTTGCAAGAAACTGAATAATCAAACTGAAAATGTACTGAAAGCTCCCTTTCTTCCAGCAAGCTTTCATTGTGTGGAAAAGTGCTATCTGGGTTACTGGGGAGAAAAGTTATCAAGAGACTCACACAATGGTGGATCTACTCAGCCTGTTACAAAACCATACAGCCTAGTGTGAAATACCTAAAGTTGCAATAGTGGAAAGACTGTTATGCAAATAACCAACTGCATTCTTGACTGGATCTAAGGCCCATTTCATTGGAAGGAATTCATTCACACCTGGTAGTGATGAAGCCACTGGTAAATTGCCCATTCCACAGAAAATAGGATTCTATCTATGATTATGCAAGCAAATGTAATTAAATTCAATGGGGTTAAAACACATAGACATAAAATGGTGATTAATGGGAAAGAAAAATCATGTAAATAGAAAGGGGAGGGGGTAATAGAGGGTGATGGGAAATAAAAATTAAAACACATCATGGGCAGGAGTAAAAATGTCAAAAATAGGAAAATATATATATATATATAAACCCTAGGCAAAAGCCTGTGGCTGAAACAATCATGGATCTTGGGATTATAGTTAATAGGCTCTACTGTTGCTTGACTAAATGAATATAATGTGTTCACCTAATTGCCCTCTAAAAATTTCTAAGTCCACACATTACTACTACTCTCACCATTATCCTGAGAAGCATTGTTTTGCAAAAGTCAGTGAATGCCAGGGAGACTTAAAACTCACCAAAGTGCTAAGAATAAATGGCTATTGAATGCTTAATAATTAATAAGACAGCTGTATCATGTCCTCCAAGGCTCAAGGAAAGTTATGAAAAAGTGGACTGAAGGAACATAAAAGCCAGAGGGAGTAAAGTATACTTTGGAAAACTATACTTCAGTCATGAACTGACTGTCACATTTATGACCTCATAGGGACTTTCAGCTATCAGTACCTCTACATGACATACACAATATTGAGCCCATCAACATTGAAGCATGAGTTATGGTCAATTGAAAATGGAAACTGTCATCAAAATTTAAGAAGGACTAGTTGAAAAGATGAAATTGTACAATTTAACAGAGATGGGTAAAGTGAGAAGGCATTAATGGGGAATTCAGATCAAATTACAATATGCCAATGAGAGAAAAATATCAATAAATAAGAAGTAAAAAGGAAAAAAAAAAAAAAGAAAGAAACAGCCAAACTGTCTTCAAAAGTGGTGCTACCATTCAACACATTATGGGAATTAAAAAGTCTCCATGAAATGAATTACTGTGCAAAATGTATATTTGCCAAAAATAAAACAAGCATACAATATTTAAAAAAGAAGTACAGAACAGAGTAAGGGTCCAGTGCCTAAGAAGGATGTGAAAGAAAGAAATGAATATATACACGAATGTACATGTGCTTGAATTCTGAGTAAAGGATTCTAGATTTCTGAATATGTCTTTTAACAGAATATACGAACATCTCCTTCCTCAGATTTTCTTTTAAGATTTTGGTAAGTCTCTGTGTACTTCCACTGGTATTATAGACTCAGACAGCTGTGATATTAAACAACTGCCACTGATTATTTCCTAAAACAGCCCCATGGAAAAGCCTTTCATGTTGAGTAAGTTCTGAGTTAGATCAAATAAAGGCAAGCCTATTGATTTGGAGTTTCCAGAATGCCCAACAGTGGTTAAATAATGAAAACTTTCAGTGTGGCTTAATGGTTAGGTTCAAAAATGTTCAATCTCCTCCAGTGGCTATAGACTGCTTATTTGAAGTGATATGACAGATATTATAAGTATGTGCAGGGTCCAAGGAGACAGAAGTAAGCAGAGGGCAAGAAAACCATGCCATAAATCTCACTAACTTTACAGAGATCCAGCCATTTTTCTTGCATGATGACAGAAGGTCATTTGTTAACAAGAGTTCTAAAAAGCTGATTTTGAGGTTTTCTGGATGGTACTCTCATCTGTGTTATGGAGAAGCGCATTTTGCAAGGTCCTACATGACACAGGTAGTCTTACCATTTTAAATCTCTTCTTAAAATATTTGTTTTCATTTTATATGCTATATATTTACATATATAGTGAGAAGTCAGAAAATCATCAGGGATTCTCCAATCTCCACCTCTCCAGTCTGTGATTACAAACACTCAAAACCTTGTTTATTATTTTACATGTTTGCTGGGAACTTGAACTCAGGTATATGCATCAGCAAGCACTTTATCAACTGAACCAACCAACTTTCTAACTATTTTTACTTCATTTTTAGTACTTTGTTTTTCTTAATGTTCCACTGGTATTTCTCTATTCCTTGAAGATATTAGCCATGCTCTTGAATCAATTTTTCCATTAACATTCTCTTTCCCTCTAATGGTTCCTTCAATAGTGTTGCAGCCAGGTTCACATTGCTGGTAGAAATCACCAAACCAAGAGCAGCTTGTGGGAAAAAGAGGTTTATTTTGGCTTACTGGCTCATAGGCAATCACCACAACAGCAGAAGATAGTGATGGCATGAGCAGAGAGTGGACATCACCCCCTGGCCAACATAAAGTGGATAATAGCAACAGGACAGTGTGATAAACACTGGCATGGGAAAACTGGCTATAACACCCATAAGCCCAGCTCCACCAATACACTACCTCGAGGACATGTTAATTTCCAATTGTCATCAGCTGGGGAAACTATCATCTAGAACGAGGACATGTTAATTTCCAATTGTCATCAGCTGGGGAAACTATCATCTAGAACAACTAAGTTTATGGGGATACCTGAATCAAACCACCACATTCCAACCCTGGCCCCATAAACTGATAACTATACATGATGTAAAAGTCTCCATAGTTTGTTTTTTTTTTATCAGTTCCAATGATATTCATACATTCCCATAGTCCAAGATCTTTTAAGTGAAACATAATACAAAGAAATGCAAAGAACCCATAATGGCACAGAATAAACACTGACACTGAAAAAGATGGCATCAGGCATAGCAAAGAATATTCAGTCATTACAAGAATTAAAACAACTAGGGCAAACATCAAACTCTGTAGCTCCAAGAACTCTAGTCAATGACAAATCTCCAAGTTTGGTAATTTTAACCAGCAACAAGTCTCTAATATTCCAATTCTGCCCCTCCAGCTAGTCTACTCACTTTCCTGGAAAACTTAATTAGGACAGTAGATTTCCTTAACAGCCATCACATTGTCATGGCATCTCTACTGAGTCTCTACTGCAATCCATGGTTCATCCTCATGGCCCCACAGGGTCTCTATGCAGGCAACCAGCAAACTTGCTTCACACTGCCCATGGCCATTTCCAAAACACAAGAATGTGTTACAAACTCAATGACCCTCTCTTTCCTGAATTTCTTATACTCCACAATACCAGGTAGAGTGCCAATTTGTTAATCCAAAGGGGAAATAAAACAGACTTTGAAGAACAGGACACTCCTTGAGAATGCAGGCCCCTTCAAAAGACTACATCGTTCCTGCTGCCCCAATGCAGTTCAGCTGGCCCAAACTCAAAGTTTGTGATCTCTCAATTGCAGCTGAATAGACAGCAAGGCACCCAAAGATTTTTCTTTTTTTTCTGTGCCATATCCCTCTGCTCACACCAGCTCATTTCTATGCAAAGCAACCTTGCAAAACTTCTCAGGACCAAGGCATAACAGCAAGCTTCCCACACAAACTGCTATCCCAGTCCAGGCAAAGTTCTTTCTCACCCTCATAAACCAAACCTCACGGTCCATAGTTCTTACTGCATTCAGGTCTTTCAACTCTGACCAGAATAGTCCATCAAGCTGTACTTACAGCACTGCAAGTCATCTCTTATACCAAGGATTCAAGTCCTTCCACATTCCTCTTGACAATCAGTTGCAAAAGGCGAAAGCCACAAAGTCAGTTGTCTGGCAGCAACCCCACTCACGGTACCACTTCACTGTTGCAGTCAGGTTCGCATTGCTGGTAGAAATCACCCACCCAAGAGCAGCTTGTGGGGGGAGGTTTATTTTGGCTTACAGGGCTCAAGGGGGAAGCTCTATGATGGCAGGGAAAGCAATAGCATGAGCAGAGGGTGGACATCAGCCTCTGGTCCACATAAGGTGGACAACAGGAACAGGAGAGTGTACCAAACACTGCCATGGGAAAACTGGCTATAACACCCATAAGCCTGTACCCAGCAATACGCTGCCTCCAGGAGGCATTAATTTCCAATTCAAACCACTGGGGAAACTAGCATCCAGAACACCTAAATTTATGGGGGACACCTGAATCAAACCACCACAAATAGCTACAGTGGTTATTCTCCCACATCCTAAAGACATCTTCTCATATTAACCTATGAGATAAGGCTTCCTTTACCACATGTTTTGCTACTTCTACCATTTGAGAATGTATATATGGCAAATATGGGATTATGATTTGAAAAATACTGTATGCCTATCTTTTAAATTAGTTTCTCAAAGTTAGGCAAAGTTCACTAATTATTTTCAGAATTAAAGTAAAATTTAAAGTTTAAATTTAATGGACATAAATTAAAATTATTTTAAAATAGTTATACTTAGTTATGTATTTGAAAAAGAGAAGGAGAGGGAGAGAAAGAGAGAGAGAATTGGCACATCAGAGCCTCCAGCCACTGCAAACAAATTCCAGACATATGTGTCAATTTGTGCATCTGGCATACATGGGTCTTGGTGAATTGAACCTGGATCCTTTGGCTTTGAGGACAAGCACCATAACTGCTAGGACACCTCTCCAGCACCAAATCAAAATTCTTTATTGTATAACGTTTTATATGAGGTTTTAAAATGAATACTGTTTTTTGTGAATTTTGTTTGGTGAATTTCAAATGTTTGAAATTGTCCTTGAACAATAAACCTTTTTATAAAAAAATAAATTCTTTATAAAAGACATAATGAAATAAACTTAGAGGCCACAAGAATAACAAAATGTTAATAACTAAAATTATTACTGGGAAATCGTTGTTTTTTTTTTTTTTTTTTTTTTTTTTTTCTGAGATTGCACAATGGAAGAAACTGGTCAGCATTTCCCTTCACCTCAGGGTTGACATCAATATGATGACACGGTGTTCAAATTTATTTCTAAATTTAGAAAGAATTTTTGTAAACTGACCTTGCTTTTCACTTTCAAATAAGCAATTGTTTTGAGGATTATTTTGGCTACTGTTGAATGAATGACACTAAAGTTTATTTTTACCAACTAAGATATTTTACATATAGACCACCAAGGAATCATTCATTAGTTAATTCCCACATAAGCACTCATCTGAGCATACTTACATGGACCATTTTGCAAGTTCTTCCAAAAATTACAGGAGAGTATAATGAAAAAACAATAGTTTCTTCAGCTTATAGTACTGTTAAGTCACCTTTAAAAAAAATCTTAATTTGATTATATTTAAATAAGTGTTGTGCTATAAAGAACAATTATTGAGACAACCTGTTTATAGGATCAAAAATGTAGTAAAATAAAGTTTCATGTGGAGATGCTTTTGTAGAACAAGCAAAGAAAATACTATGTTTATTCCATCTTCCTTCATTAACATCTAAAAGCCTAATAAAGTATACTGTGTGATAAGTCTATGAGAGTAAACTAGATCACATAGATCACACACAGGTTACAAAAGTGACTTAAGGTCTTTGTTAAAAATTTTGTGAAGTACACATTTCCATATGTTTATCAAAGATATATATTTCTACTCTGCATGGACTTACTTTCCAAACTCTGTCCCTAATACAAAAAATTATAAATCTTTGTTTTTCAACTTTTTAAATGTTAGATTATAAAACTTTGAGAATCTAATGGAAGCTATTGAGATTTTTCCTGAAATGGAAGCAGGAAGACCAACTGTTCAAACATGTGTACAATATCAAAGGATTCATTGTCACAGTTTTATTATTTGACATAAAGTAAGGACCTTGAATTCGAGGGTACTATTTATTCATGAGAAATTCTCTTTTTTTTAAAATTTAATTTATTAGTTTTCTTTTCAGCAAATACAGGCCTTTTGGTACCATTGTTTAGGTTCATCCATAGTCTACCCCCTCCCAATGGACCCTCCTTGTTGATGTAAATGGGTCGTTCATTGTGGAGTTAGTCCACAGTTATTGGCTCTTAATGCACTATTTTCCATTGACATAAGCTACTCTTCAAAATGCAAATTAATTAAGAGTACTGTAAAACAATTTACCTGAAGGAAATCTGCTTTCATGAGTATCATTTAAAGAAAATTACCATTGTATTTTGTATTATATTTGGTGATGTCATCAAGAAGTTCTAATCACCACAGCACCTGAAATATGATGAAATAAAAAACAAAATTCCTTAGGAGCTAATAAATCCAGATTTGTCTCTCACAATTAAAGTACATAGCACATATGAGTAGATGATATTTTCAAAGAATAGATAAAAGAAACAAATAAAAATGGTCTGTCAGTGTGGTGGTTTGAATGGATATCCCCCAGTTGATTTAGGATTTTATTAAAAGCTTGTGATTTGGATCTCTACATGCTTGGTTGCAGGAGGTATCACTGTGGGTGGATGTTAGGGTCTGGCCCTAAGGTGTGGGGGTGGCTATGCAATTCCAGTCAAAAGATATGCAAAGTGCTTGAGCTTTGCCTGGAGTTCCTGAAGTATGTTCCTTTGTACTGATGTGTTTGGTGGCTGAAGGCCCTGGTGCATCCATTCTCTCTCTCTCTGCTTGGTCCCATGAAAGGGGGCTGACTTCTGCAATAATGGACTGTCCTTTGGATTTATAATTTTCAATTTTCAATAAATCCCTTCTTCCCATAAACTGTGTCTGGTCTGGATGTTCATCCCAGCAACTTGAGGCTGACTGCTACAGTCACTGATTTTGACATATTCAAAATCTTTTATGAACATAAATCTAGAGAAACAGCCTACCTCAAGAGTGTGTTTTCATTGTTGCTTGTTTATTGGCTGAAAGAGAATGAGGGGAGAATGGAAGAAAGCCCTTGAGATTGTTTTTGAATATTTATTTATTTTTTATTTTATTTTATATTTGTTTAATTTTTTAATTTATTAATTTTTAACGCATTAGTTTTGTACTTAGTGAATACCGTCAAGTTGGTACCATTGTTAGGCTCATCCATGTGCTACCCCCTACCTCTGGCCCCTCCTTCTTGAGGTATATGGGTCATGCATTGTGGAGTTACCCACAGTTATGTGTAGGAGAAATGCCTCCGCATATCATGACCCAATGTGTGGCTCTGATATTCCTTCTGCCCCCTCTTCTGCAAAAGTTCCCTGAACCATCTTTTTGAGGCATAATAGGCTGGTTTTCTCCTTAGGGTCTGCGTCTATCTGAAAAAGAGAAGCAGATTCTCCAATGGAGAGTAAAGGTAGTACCAGACAAATGGATTCACCCTTATTTTTTATAGAGAGTTTAATAGGTGTAGGCCCTCTTGTAGCCCATGATTGTTGGTAGCTTGATTCTGGAGAGCAGGCTGATGTTGGATATGGTTCTGACTTGTTTCCCAGCTCCACCTATGGGTCCCGTACCACTGAGGGGACCAGTTAGCCAAATCAAGAGCAGTTGGTTCCTCACCATGGCTGTGCACCACTATTGCATCTGTGTGAGCATCACAACAGTTTATTTGCTGCTAAGTAGGTTAGAATATGAGTTGCTTGGAGCTTGATGAATTTGGTCATTTCCCCCCAGTTGCCCATATTGCACCTTCTGGCACTAGATCTGCTGACTGTTTGGGGACTTAATCTCTTCTAGTTTCCAGCCATGTCATTCCATTTTAACTATCAACCGCATATGGTGTCTTCAGCAGTAAGGTCTTACCACTAGCCTTTGGTGGGTCATAAAGTACTCTGACAGAAATTTGTCTTTCTTTCAGGAAATCTTGTAGGTCTCTCTGGTCAAAAGCTTATTGAGTATGAAAGCCACATGCTGGTATTGGGAGTTACAGGTCACTGCCCACTAAGAAAAGGAAGAAAAAGATAACTAATATACAAGAGTTAGAGATAATATACAAGAGTTAGAGAGAAGAGAGACTGAAAGAGAGAGGGGGAGAGAGAGGCTGTAGAAGATTAAGATCAGTCTTCATCATATCCTCTTTGGTGTCTTATGCCTCAGGTGTTCTCTCTAAGGGCCTAGTGAAGGTTCAACCATTTCGTCTGCCTTTTAGGATGTAGAATTTTATGGTAACATTGCCGTTTGGATCTAGATTTGTGTCTCCCACCCTCTCCCTTGCCTTCCCCTTCCTCCCCACCCTCCCTATTATCTAGTCCTCGAGATGCTTACTGGATATGTCAGCATTTGGGTAGACTCAGGTTAGGTGCTGTAGATGAATGAGACTATACAGTGATTTTCTTTCTATGATTGGGTAAGTTCACTGAGAATGATTGGTTCCAGGAAGTCCTTGAGTTCTTGACAAGTGCACATACACAACAATCCTCTTTGCTTATATAGATAATTAATCCATGGCTGTCTAGATTTCTCTTTTAGAAATGTAAGCTCAAAAGGCAAGTTACAGGGAACACCTGAACCACAAGACACTGGAGAGGGTAGGATCAAGGCTAACCATAATCTTCTATATATTCCCTCCCTCCCTCCCCCCTTCCTCTCCTCCCCTCTGTTCTCTCTAACTCCTGTATATTAGTTACCTTTTTCCTCATTTTCTTAGTAGGCACTGACCTGTAACTCCCAGTACCAGCATGGGGCTATCATCCATAATAAGCTTTTCATCAAAGAGACCTACAAGGTTGCCTAAAAGAATGACAGATTTCTGTCAGAGCACTAACAAAGGTTAGTGGTAAGACCCTACTGCTGAAGATACCATAGGCAGTTGACACATAAAATGGAATGGCATGTCTGGAAGCTAGAAGAGAGTCAGTCCCCAGACAGTCAGCACCTTCTAGTGCCAGAAGGTGCTACATGGGTGACTGGGGTAAAAATGACCAATATCTGTCCAAGCAACTCATGGTCTAACATACTTTGCAGCAAATAAGCTCTAGTGATGCCCACACAAGTGCAATAGTGGCACACAGCCATGGTGGGGAACCAACTGCTCTTATTTGGATAACCGATCCCCTCAGTGGTATGGGACCCATAGCTGGAGCTGTAAAACAAGTCACAACCATATCCAAACATTAGCCCACTCTCCAATATCAAACTACCTTCAATCATGGGCTACAAGAGGGCCTACACCTATTAAATTCTCTATAAAAAGTAAGGGTTATCTCATTTGACCTGGTGCTAACTTACTCTCTGTTGGAGAATCTGTTTCTCTTTTTCAGATAGATGCAGATCCTAAGGAGAGAGCCACCCCATCATACCTCAAAAGGGCCCCAGCTGAAACTAAGGAAAATTGGCGAAACAAGCAAGGGTGCTCTTTTCCTGATGAACCGGATACCAGCACAAGGGAGAAGGAGACCAACACAGAGAAAAATCAACTCCTACCAAATCAGAGAGCCAGAGCCTCAGAGGCCCCCAACACCTCATCACTGAAGCAGACCAAAAATGAACCCAACATGGCTCAGGGAAATTTTGCGGAAGGGGGGATGGAAAGAATATCAGGGCCACATGTTGGGTTATGATATGCAGAGACATTTATCTTACCCATAACTGTGGGCTAACTCCACAATGCATGACCAATATACCTCAACAAGGAGGAGCCAATTGGGAGGGGGTAGGTAATGGATGAGCCTAATAATGGTACCAAACTGCCTGTATTTGTTGAATACAAAACTAATTAATAAAAAATTAAAAGGTAAATTATCTAAATAAAAGGAGAAACAACCATGTTCTGTGTAATGATGAGTAAATATTTATTCATATATTAATCCATTCAACAATATTTACTAATTACTTATCCTTACAACATTCTAAGCTATGTACCAGGAAAAAGGAAACATGTACACAATGCATGGTGATGCATAGAACATTCTCTAAAATAGACCATATATTAGGACACAAAGCAAATCTTAACAAATTCAGGAAAATTGAAATAATTCCTTGCATTCTATCTGACCACAATGGAATTAAACTACAAATCAGTAGCAAGAAAGGCTATAGAGCATACACAAAATCATGGAAACTAAACAATACACTACTAAATGATGAATGGGTCAATGAAGAAATCAAAAAGGAAATCAAAAAATTTATAGAGTCAAATGATAATGAGAATACAACATACCAAAATCTCTGGGACACAATGAAGGCAGTTCTAAGAGGTAAATTTATAGCCTTGAGTGCCTATATTAAGAAATTAGAAAGGTTGCAAGTAAACAACATAATGCTTCGCCTTAAAGCCTTAGAAAAAGAAGAACAAGGCAAACCAAAAATCAGTAGAAGGGGAGAAATAATAAAGATTAGGGCAGAAATTAATGAAATAGAAAAAAAAAGAACAATCCAAAGAATTAATGAAACAAAGAGTTGGTTCTTTGAAAGGATAAACAAGATTGATAAACCCTTAGCAAATCTGACCAAAAGAAAGAGGGAGGAGACACAAATTAATAAAATCAGAGATGAACAAGGTAACATCACAACAGATTCCAGAGAAATTCAAAAAATCATAGGGACATACTATAAAAGCATATACTCCACAAAGTATGAAAATCTGAAAGAAACGGATGATTTTCTTGATCTATATGACCTACCTAAATTAAATCAAAATGAGATTAATCATTTAAATAGACTTATAACACACATGGAGATCCGAACAGTTATCAATAATCTCCCAACTAAAAAAAGCCCAGGCCCAGATGGATTCACTGCTGAATTTTACCAGACTTTAAAGAATAGCTAACACCATTGCTTCTTAAGCTTTTCCAGGAAATAGAAAAAGAAGGAATTCTACCAAACTCCTTCTATGAGGCCAGCATCACCCTGATACCAAAACCAGGCAAAGATAGAACAAAGAACGAAAATTACAGACCAATCTCCCTCATGAACATAGATGCAAAAATTCTCAACAAAATATTGGCAAACAGAATGCAAGAGTATATCAAAAAGATCATTCACCCTGACCAAGTAGGCTTTATCCCAGAGATGCAGGGATGGATCAACATATGGAAATCTATAAATGTAATACATTACATAAACGGGTTGAAGGACAAAAATCACATGATCATCTCATTAGATGCAGAGAAAGCATTTGACAAAATCCAACATCCCTTCATGATAAAAGTCCTACAGAGACTGGGAATAGATGGAATATATCTCAATATAATAAAGGCTATTTATGACACGCCTACAGCCAACATATTACTAAATGGGGAATAACTGGAAGCTTTTCCACTAAAATCAGGAACAAGACAAGGGTGTCCACTGTCCCCACTTTTATTTAATATAGTTTGTAAGTCTTAGCCATAGCAATAAGGCAAGAGATACACATAAAAGGGATACAAATTGGAAAGGAGGAAATCAAGCTATCATTATTTGCAGATGACATGATTCTATACATAAAGGACCCTAAAGACTCTACTAGCAAGCTGTTAGAGCTGATCAAAACCTACAGCAATGTAGCAGGATACAAAATAAACACACAGAAATCAGTAGCCTTCATATAACAACAAACACACAGAGGATGAAATCAGAGAATCACTCCCATTCACAATTGCATCAAAAAAAATAAAGTACCTTGGAATAAACCTAACCAAGGAAGTAAAGAATCTATACAATGAGAACTTTAAAACACTCAACCGAGAAATTGCAGAAGACACTAGAAAGTGGAGAAATATCCCTTGTTCCTGGATTGGAAAAATCAATATTGTGAAAATGGCAACCTTACCTAAAGCAATCTACACATTTAATGCAATCCCTATCAAAATTCCAAAGGCTTTCTTCATGGAAATAGAAAAAAAAAACAATCCAAAAATTCATTTGGAATCACAAAAAACCTCGAATATCTAAAATAATACTGAGCAACAAAAAAGAGGCTGGTGGTATCACCATACCTGATTTTAACCTATACTACAGAGCCATAGTAACAAAAACAGCGAGGTACTGGCACAAAAACAGACATGTAGATCAGTGGAACAGAATAGAGGACCCAGATGTAAGCCCAAGAAGCTATAGCCACCTAATATTCGATAAAAATGCCAAAAATACTCATTGGAGAAGAGACAGCCTCTTCAGCAAATGGTGTTTTGAAAACTGGATATATATCTGCAGAAAGATGAAAATAGATTCTTCTCTCTCGCCATGCACAAGAATTAAGTCCAAACGGATGAAAGACCTTAACATCAGATCCGAAACTCTGAAACTGCTAGAGGAAAAAGTAGGGGAAACCCTTCAACATATTGGTCTTGGCAAAGACTTTCTGAATACAACCCCAATTGCTCAGGCAATAAAACCACAGATTAACCACTGGGACCTAATGAAATTACAAAGATTTTGCACCGCAAAGGACACAGTGAAAAAAGCAAAGAGGCAACCTACAGAATGGGAAAAAATCTTCGCCAGCTATATATCTGATAGAGGATTAATATCTGGGATATACAAAGAACTCAAAAAGTTAAATAATAAGGAATCAAACAAGCCAATCAAAAAATGGGCTAGGGAGCTAAATAGAGAGTTCTCAAAGGAAGAAATACGAACGGCATATAAGCATCTAAAAAAATGTTCTATGTCACTAGTCATCAGGGAAATGCAGATTAAAACTACATTGAGATTCCATCTCACTCCTGTCAGATTGGCCACCATCATGAAAACAAATGATCATAAATGTTGGCCGGGATGTGGAAAAAAAGGAACCCTTCTGCACTGCTGGTGGGAATGCAATCTGGTCCAGCCATTGTGGAAAACAGTGTGGAGATTCCTAAAACAGCTGGAGATTGATCTACCATATGGCCCAGCTATAGCACTCCTAGGCATATATCCAAAGGACTCATCTCATTTCCTTAGAAGTACGTGCTCAACCACGTTTATTGCTGCTCAATTTATAATAGCTGGGAAATGGAACCAGCCTAGATGTCCCTCAACAGATGAGTGGATAATGACAATGTGGCACATTTATACAATGGAGTTCTACTCAGTGGGAAAGAAAAATGAATTTATGAAATTTGCAGAAAAATGGATGGACCTGGAAAGTATTATACTAAGTGAGGTAACCCAGGCCCAGAAAGCCAAGCGCCACATGTTCTCTCTCATATGTGGATCCTAGCTACAGATGACTGGGCTTCTGCGTGAGAATGAAAATACTTAGTAGCAGAGGCCAGTAAGTTAAAAAGGAGACATAAAGGGTAGAGAAAGGAAGGGAGGAGGATACTTAATAGGTTGATATTGTATATATGTAATTACAATGATTGTAATGGGGAGGTAATATGATGGAGAATGGAATTTCAAATGGGAAAGTGTGGGGGTGGGGAGGGAGGGAATTACCATGGGATATATTTTATAATCATGGAAAATGATAATACAAATTAAAAAAAATGCATGGTGATGGAATGTAGTAGATAGTAAACAGATTAACACATTCTCTTAGAATTTAGTGGAAAGAGAAAAGATTTATGACTAGGAGAGAAGGGGCAAGTTTAGGGATCTAGGGAATATCCTGGTTATATGTAATGCAGCTTGACCTGGTTTTGGTGTACAGTGAGTTAAAGTGTTTAGGTTTTAGAGCACACAACAGATATTGCTATGGCATCACAACAATGTAATGATATGATTATAACATGGAATTTACATTGGAGAAGTCTAAAATGCAACATATTTGGATTTTAATTCTTTTATTGTTTGCTGTTGTTTAGAAGTAGAGTTTCAGGTAGACATATTGCTTCCTTCATACCTGAGAATGACTTTGAATTTCTGACCATTCTGGCATTATCACCAAAGTCCTGGGAATGCAGGCGTTTTGTCGATCAGTTTAGTCTTCTATAGATGGGAACTTGATTATAGAAAAAATAACTATTACAATGGTAAACTTAGACTCCATCAATGACTCAGTATTGAAGAATAAAAAAGAATAGTTAAAAAGAACTCACTGTATTTAGATACCTAGATTCAGGAAAAAAAAAGTAAAGGAAGGAAAAAAAAACTACTAAAAGTATGGTGAATTTGATAAATGCTAAAAACTAGGTGGGAAAGAACTATGGCACATATTTCTGTAAAAAGCCTCAAACCAATCAATGTAATTCTGTTAACATTAGGCTAATGAGGCTCTCACTTCATTTTATACTCCAGAGGAGTTAAGCTTTGGAATGATACTGTGTTCAGTGTCCTAGAATAAATTTTCTGTTAAAGTGAATAGTGAGACAAGTAACCATGACAGGAAAAGATTACAATAAAAATTCTCTTTCAAGTACAGAGGGAAAAATCAAATCTCACCATATCTCTTTTAGATACTCTAAGGTTTATATGATTCTAATAGTGAAAACATAGGGGAAACTGATTATTTATTGGCTGGTACCACTGCATACCAGTTAAGAGCCAACATCATATTAGCTTATTTTCATTTCATGCATTACAGAAGCAGAGAGTCATGGAATAATTGGAAAGAGAGAAGTCTCTTCAAAGAACAGATATGTAGCTTTTCAGTTCTTATCTCTATGTATACCCACTAGCACAAAATATATTCTTTATAAAAATAAAAGACATTAGGTTTCTTTATTTTCACCTAGTGCTTAAACTCCCATGTGTGAGGTTACAGAAGTTGCCATAAAACGAACTAGAGTTTAAAACATAATTTCAAAGACACAGATAAGAAAAAACAGATTAGACTTACTTTTGTGATAGACAGCATGGTAGGTTTAGGCCCTCTTATACCCCGTGATTGATGGTATCTTGATATTGTAGAGTAGGCTTGTGTGTTGGGTATGGTTCTGACTTGTTTCCCAGCTCCAGCTATGGGTCTAGTACCACTGAGTGGATCAGTTAGCCAAATCAAGAGCAATTGATTCCTCACCATGGCTGTGTGCCACTATTGCACTTGTGTGGGCATCACATCTGGTTATTTGTTGCTAATTAGGTTAAACAATGTGTGGCTTGGACAGATCTTGGTCATTTCCCCCAGTCGTCTATGTAGCGCCTTCTCGCCCTAGACACGCTGACTGTCTGGAGACTGACTCTCTCCTGGCTTCCAGCCATGTCATTCCATTTTACGCGTCAGCTGCATATGGAGTCTTCAGCAATAGGGTCTTACCACTGGCCTTTGGTGGGTCATCAAGTACTCTGACAGAAGTCTATCATTGTTTTGGGAAACCTTGTAGGTTTCTCTGATCAAAAGTTCATTTTGGATGGTAGGCCCAAGCTGGAAGTGGGGGTTACAGGTCAGTGTCTATTAAGAAATTGAGGAAAAAGATAACTAATAAACAAGAGTTAGAGAGGATAGAGATAGAGGGGAGAGGGAGGGAGGGAAGATGTAGAAGATTTAGGTCAGTTTTGATCCTACCCTCTCCAGTGTCTTGTAGTTCAGGTGTTTCCTGTAAGGGTCTAGTGAAGGTTCAGCCATTCGGTCTGTCTTTTAGGAAGTAGAATTTTATGGTACCATTGCCGTTTGTGTCTGGATTACTGTTTTCCACCCTTTGATTCCCTCCCTGCCCTCCCATCCATCTTATTGTCTAGTCCATGAGGTGCTTTCTGGGTATGTAAGGCATCTTGGGCAGATTCAGGTTAGGTGTTGCAGATGAGTGAGACTATGTGTCCATTTTTTTTCTGTGATTGGGTAGTTTCACTGAGAATCATCTGTTCCAGGTTCAGCCATTTTTCCTCAAATTTCTTTATGTCTTTTTCTTACTGCTGTATAGAATTCCATTGTGTAGATATACCACATCTCTGTTATCCATTCTTCTAATGATGGACATCTGGGTTGATTCCAGCTTTTAGCTATTACAAATTGAGCCGCTACAAACATGGTTGAGCAAATCTCTCTGGCTTTTGGTTTGAAAGTTTTAGGGTAGATGCCCAGTAATGGTATAACTGGGTCTCTTGGTATTTCTATAGCCAGCTTTTTTAGGAGTTTCCATGTTGCTTTCCAAAGTGGTTGTACCATCCTAAATTCCCACCAACAGTGAATGAGTGTCCCTGCTTCTCCACATCCTCGCCAGCATTTATTTTCATTTGACCTTTTGATGTTGGCTATCCTTATTGGGGTAAGGTGGAATCTCATACTTGTTTTAATTTGCATTTCTCTGATGATTAGGGATGATGAACATTTTCTTAGGTGTGTGTTTGCCATTTGTATCTCTTCCTCTGTGAATTGCCTGTTTAACTCTGTGCTCCATTTTGTGAGTGGGGTATTTGTCTTCTTATTGTTTAGACTTTTGAGTTCTTTGTAAATTCTAGAGATAAGGCCTCTATCAGTTGGATAACCTGCAAATATTTTCTCCCATTCTGTGGGTATTCTATTGGCTTTGCTTATTATATGCTTGTCTGTAAAGAAACTCTTCAGCTTCATATGATCCCAATGGTTGAGTGACTGTTTAAGAACTTGAGCCACTCCGGGTGCTAACTTACTCTCCATTGGAGAATCTGCTTCTCTTTTCCAGATAGATGCAGATCCTAAGAAGAGAGCTGCCCCAACATACCTCAAAAGGGGCCCAACTGAAACTAAGGACAACTGGTGAAATAAGCAAGGGTGATGTTTTCCTGTGAACCGGATACCAGCACAAAGGAGAAGGAGATCAATGCAGAGAAAAATCAACTCCTACCAAATCAGACAACCAGAGCCTCAGAGGCCCCCAACACCTCAGCACTGAAGCAGACCAAAAATGAACCCAACATGGCTCAGGGAAAGTTTGCAGAAGAGGGGGTGGAAAGAATGTCAGAGTCACATGTTGGGCCATGATTTGCAGAGACATTTATCATACCAATAACTGGGGGCTAACTCCACAATGCACGACCCATTTTCATTAACAAGGAGGGTCTAATGGGAAGGGGTAGATCACAGATGAGCCTAAATAATGGTACCAAACTGCCTGTATTTACTGAAAAGAAAACTAATAAATTAAATTTTAAAAAAAAGAAAAAAACAGATTAATGAAACTTATTTCTGTGCTAAGACTAGTGGAAACCCACTATACCATGTTAATAAAAAAATCCATACTAAGGCACTTTCCTGCAAAACCAAAGGACTCAGGTTCAATTCTCCAAGACCTAAATATTCTAGATGCATAAGGTGGCACATATATCTAGAGTGTGCAGCAGCTGGAGGCCCTGATATACCTATTTCTCTCCTCTCTCTCTTTTGCTCTCTCTCTC
The DNA here is from genome assembly GCF_020740685.1 of Jaculus jaculus. NCBI lineage: Eukaryota > Metazoa > Chordata > Mammalia > Rodentia > Dipodidae > Jaculus > Jaculus jaculus. Next base: position 123,732,552 of record NC_059125.1, read on the forward strand.
TCCCTCTCTCCCTCCTTTTCTATCTCTCTCTCTCAAATGAATAAATAAAAATAAAATATGTCAAAATCCATATATAATGAAATAAAAAAATCTTTATTAGCATGCTGAGGAAGACTACCATAAAAACTATCTATGAAATTCATGATATATTGGTTTAAAACATGCTGAATGAATAATATTTATAATTCATATGAAAAAAGTGGGTATAAACTTGGATTATTTTTCTATTTTATAGCTTTATATATCTGAACTTTAGATTAAATTTTCCTGGTGTCGGTTTCTCATTAATATTTAATGCTCCAAACCAGTTCCTGAGTAGAGCTTCTCAACTTCTGATTTTTAGATATGGTTTACTCTTGATTATATGGCATTTCCTATTTTACCTGCAGATGAAGCTGACATTCAAACAAATATCACTAAATAATATTTTTATACTTAAAATAAATTTACCTAAATAGAACTCTGAAAAGCTTTAAAATGTATTACTCATTTCTTGATGATAATTTCTGTATTCCTCAACATATTTCTCAGTTACTAATGCACATGGTTGTTATCTCCCAATAAATGTTTTATATAATAATAAGTCTTATTATATAGAGTTAATATTTGTGGTACATGTTATCTATCGATCAACTTTCAATTTTATTATCAACAATTTTCTTAAGCCATAAGTTTATAAATACTATACTACGTTTCTCACTTTATGTGTATTCTTTACAAAATTGAGCTGGACTTCTGAAACATGGTGATACAGAGGATAATGAGCAAGCTATTGAAAATAAAGAGAAATGATCTCAGAAATACAGTGAGAAAGCATGGTTTCTATATCTAACTTTATCAATTATTGTGCATTTTCATGATTTGAGAGAATGGTCTTTACATTGGAGTAAGTTTTATGTTAGGTAACAATAAACACGATTGCCAGATACTGCTGTTATTAATGCACTGTAATTACTCCTGGTAGATGTTGCAAAAAGAGGTAATGAAGTCATATGCATTCTCTCTTTCTCCTACTCATGTTTATATTTGTTAGTGTATGAATAAACTCACGTTTCACACATAGATCATATATGTCTATTATTATTTACTGTTCTAAATTTAATGTGCCATACCCACATACTATAAACTTAAATATATTTTAATGCATTATATTCAAAAATTTAAAAGTACAAAATAATTACGATAAGTTCTGTGCATATATTCCATTTTAATTGCAGCTACTATTTTACCAATGAATTACTTATTTTATTTTTAAAACACACAATATTTTATTAAATGGAAACTTTATATGGACACATTGCATATTGGTACCATCATTTCCTTTACTCCCTGCCCCCATTCTTCTGAGGGCCCTCCTCAGTGGGATTTCTGGTATTCACCCTGGGGTTGTGAGTAGTTATTTGTGAGAGAAGCAATTATTGTGGTGGGGAGGAGGCAATTCTTCTGGATATCCCCTTCTACCCTGTGGCTCTTATGATCTTTCTGCCCCCTCTTCTACAAAATTCTCTGAGCCTTTCTAGGTGTGTTTTATATTTACTTTAGTGTTGATCGCTCAACAGCTTCTGCATTTTTGCTTTGGTACATTTTTGTTGGTGGTGGTGTTTTTGTTTTTCGAGATAGAGTCTCACTCCAGCCCAGGCTGACCTGAAATTCACCATGTAGTTTCAGGGTGGCCATGAACTCAATGCAATCCTCCTACCTCTGCCTCCTGAGTGCTGGGATTAAAGGTGTGCACCATCACACCTGGCAGCTTTGGTACCTTTTGAGTATGCTCAGTGTCTATCTCCATCACCTGGCACAGGTTGTTAGGCTCACTATGACTAGAATCTGGAAGGAAGCTAGCACTCAGATGGTTAGCCTTTATAGTGCTAGAAAATACTAAATGAAGTGTTGGGGGAAAATGGCCAACAATGTTCTGAGCAAGCAGGGGACACTGACATACAATGGCAAGCAATGAATCTTTTCAAAGAAATGGAAGTAGTTTCCTGTTAAAGAAAATTAAGAAACCTTGTTAGGTATATATCCTCCATCTTCCTTCAGTTAACTACTCAAGAATTTGAGAGACTATTTGCCTATTCCATAAATATAGACACCAAGCAATTTTGCATCTAAATGAATGAACTAAGGACTCTTAAGCCTTGCTGCCTTGATTTTAAGATTGGTTGTGCAGCTTAATATCCTTGTGAATTAACACATGTGTATTTACTTCTCCTTGACACTCAGTTCTAAAGTGAAGACAATAATAGTATCAAAGTCACATGATTAGTTTGACACATACTAAATATTACAAACTTCATTTTTATTATCTAAACACTCAAATTGTTCCTTATATCGGAAAGATATCATTTTTCCTATTTGTCAGAATTATGAAAGTATTAAATTATTTTCAACTAAAAAAGGTTAATGTTTTTGCTGAAACATGAAGAATTTCTTTCCTTCTATGGACCCAAACTTTTGGAAGTGTACAAGCCCCATTCTTGACAAAAACAATGCCTACTGTTAAAATTTGTCAATGGATTATATGTTGGTTTTATAATAGAGTAGCTATTAATTACAGGTTAATATAGAAAACTTAAAATGTGACCACATTTGGGATATGATGTAAGATTTTGAAAATGTAGTATGAAAATAAAAATTAAAGTATCATTATATTTTATGTAAATTATGTGGTAATATTAAATATTTTGAATATATTGGATTAACTATTTTAATATCAATCACCCTTGTCTCTTTTTATAATGAGACAACATAAAATATGAAGGAACACACAAGCAACATTTGTGCTGGACAGGAATTTATTAAAAATTTAGAATTTCATGTCCAAGAAGACAGAATTAATGCCAGACATTTATCAAGATCTATAGATGATTTCCATGCAAATTACAGTTGGAGAAATATTAAGAATCTGTCTCAAAACCAAATCAATCAAATAATAAAAGGGCCTGTATTTATTTTTACAGTGTATATGTTCTAACTAGAAATGATGTGACATAAAGTTTTATTTTTTTAACCTTTATTTAGTTGTAATCTTCAATGTGACCATATTTGAGGAAATCTTGTAGCACAGGAGGACTCAGTTAGTGAATGGAGTGGGATGAAGTATATTGTTCTAAGAAAACTTTACTTCTGGGGCTGCATCAGTAGGATACAATATTAAAGTTACTAGATTACTATACTAGAGAAATTGGCTTAGTGTATTTAAGCAAATATAAAACATGACATTGCATTTGAGAAATCTATGATAATTTCTTTCTTTGTAAAATGAGAGTGAAACATCTGATTGCTGACAATTCCGTAAGTGGGTACAGTGACAACCTTCATTGGTCTGTAATGATCAAGAAAAGTAATGAATGAGATAAGAATATTTATATCAAAATTTGAAAATTAAATTAGGATATAAAATGAGAATATCAAATCATATAATGTAAAAGAGAGAATCTATTCCTGGATACATGTCAAGAATCAAAGAAACAGGAATAAAGATAACAGGCATTTTTATGAAAATGAATGCCAAAGTATCAAATGTGAAGGCTGAAAAGAAGATAAAAGAATGATGTCTTGTTATGGATAGTCTCAATAATGAGCTACCAATGAAAAGGCCCTGGGGAAACAGCATGCATACTAGGAGATTCAGGTATTTCAACAAAGTCCAAGATATAATTCATATCAGCAAATTTACTAAAGCAACAATTTAATAAAAATATTCTGATAAGCCATGCAAAGTATATAATGAATTGGGGGGGGGGGGTTGCTGACTTCTATTTAACATACTATTGTGGTTTTCAAACACTAAACTTTATCATAATTTTTAATACAAATATCCATTAAGATCATGAATATTGTATGATTAATGTACCATATGATTATATACACTTTGCCATTCCCACGGTAAATGTATCATGTAATTGCATGAGTAAATGCAAAACTATGCAATTAAATATAAATTGTTGCTGCTTGTAACTGATTTTTATTTTATATGTAAAATATTGAGTCAGCACATGCTATTTTTTTCACATCAGGTCATCCAACTCTGCATATTTTTTTTTCTACTCATATACCTAATTAGTTACAGTTCCTCATTTTCTTCATTTAATACCAATCATTGCCAAATAAATTTATATAATATCCAGTAAAATCTGAATTGTACATAAAGACTGATAATGCTATAGTATTAATATAGCATGAGTTATGCTATTTGCTGTATATATGAAACTCAAATTTTACTGTACCTCTTTTATTTTACCTGGGACTCTTAGCTGTCCCTTAGTTTTCCAGACACTTGTTAAGTTCCCCTGCTACTGGCAGCTGAGACCCTGAACATATGTTCTACAAGAGAAGGCAACAATTTCCAATTACCCAGTGGGACAGGTAGAGAATCACTAGATCTCAACATGTGTTCTTGATGTAATATTTTGGAATTCAGAAGGGATCACCAAGATTTATGAACCCCAAGTTTTTGGTTATGTCCTACCTTTAATAAATAATTAATGGATGGAGAAAGCCTTCCTGCTGGAAACAGGTAGCCACCAAGGAAGTGTGTACTGGGGGCAAGGAATCACTGAGAAAAGTCTGTTTACTGAGGGCAGGTAGACATAGTGAATCCACATCCAGCCTTGAGCACCTCCACATTCCCATGTTACTGCTCTGGTCACCTCTGCAGACTGACACCCCCACACCAGCTACATCTGTGGCCCCTCATACAAGCATGGTCCATGGAGCCTGGCTCCAACATTCCACCCTCCCCTTGCCACCTACTTCCCCCAACAGGTGAACTGCTGCCTTGTTGGCACCTCATTCCTGCCACACATAGGGAGACCAGGTGTATCTGGCAAGTGCCCATGGGGATATCAATGTACCTCAACAACCTACTCAACTGGGGTGCAGTGAGGGAGTAAAGGCAATTGCTAATGTGCCTGAGCCCCACAGGTAAGACACAGCTGTGACCACTGGCTGAAGAAATTCCAGATCTCCAAACCAGCTACCAGCCCAGACCTGCTGCCTCACTTGCAACCTCCAGAACTTGTGCATTTGCATTTATAACCACATCATACTCCAATCCAGCTCAAACCTAAAACAGAACACTCAGTGGAGACACTACAAGATGGAATAATTGCTTCCTCCTTAATAAAAATAAGACTTTTATCCCAATTTTGGTACACAAATAAAAAACAAGCTGAGAGATCTCCACCAGGGTTGCCTAGTCCCACAGTGGAAACCTTTGATGAATACATGGAGGAGATAATAGAACTAGAATCTCAAATGAAAACACAATAAGCTTGTTGCTGCATAAAATGCATAAACTCAATGAGACCCTTACCAAGAATCTTACAGAATGCCAAACAGACAGAAAGAAGGAAAATTTCAAGGAATATCATAGTTAAAGCTCTAAACAATGAAAATAAAACGAGAGTGATAAAAGCAGAAAGAGAGAAACAACTGATTACATGCAAAAGCAATCACGTCAGAGTTACTTCAGAATTTTCATTGGAAACCATAAAGCCTGAAGGGATTGGAATGGAGTGCTTCAAAGCCTAGAAAACTGTGGCTTCCAACACAAGCTCATCACTACAATAGACTTAAAACTCACTAACCATGTTTCAGGAAAATTTGTGGAAGAGGAAGCAGAAAAATTGTAAGAGCCACAGGTTGAGACATCATTCCCAGAAGCATTTCCTCCCCTCCAAAAAAATAACTGACTTCTGCTCCCAGAATGCATAAACCACAGGCCCATAGGGAATCCTAGCAGCCCAAATGAGGAGGGTCCCCAATGGCATGAGGGCAGGGGCAAGGGAAAAGATAGTACCAACACATTATGCATCCATATAAAATATGTTGTTAATAATAATAATAAAAATATTTAAATTTAAAAAGCAGAGCAGGAATAAAAACACAAAAGCACCAAACTCCACAAATCCTCCAGGATGACAGGGGTTGAACCAAACCTCACAGTTATAACTTTATATATTAATTGACTTAACTCTCCCATTAAAATACACAATGGTGGATCAAAAAAAAAAATCCTTCCAACTGTTGCCTTCAAAAATCCCACTTCACCATTAGTGATATACCCTTTCTCAAGGTGAAAGGATTGAAAATGATTTTCCAATCAAATTGAAAATATTAAACAAACAAGTATGGCTATCTTAATATCTGACAAAAGTAATTCTAAAGGATGACAAAGGCCTGGCCCAAGCAATAAGGCAGGAGAAAGACATAAAAAAGATACAAAGGCCAACCAAGATTTAAAACAACCAGGGCAAAATTCAAACTGTAAGTCCAAGTCCAGCAACTCTAGCCAGTGACAAATATCCATGTCCGATAATTTTAACCAGCAACAAGTCTCTGGCATTCCAATTCCACCCCTCCAGGTAGGCTACTCACAGTCCTGTAAAACTTCATTGGGGCTGTCAGCTCCTTAGCAGCCATCTTGTGGTCCTGGCATCTCCACTAGGTGTCTGCTGCAATCCAAGGTTCATCCTCATGTAGAAAAATGAAGCTAGACACACTCCTCTCACTATTCACAAAAATCAAATCCATAAACCTCAACATAAGACCTGAAACTCTTAATTGCCTTGAAAAAAATAGAGGAAACTCTCCATGGTATAGGAGGAGTGGGGAACGACTTTCTGAGCATTAATTATCCCAGGAGCTCAAGAAGTTAATCAGTGACTCAATCAATTGGATCTCATGAAGCTAACAATCTTATGTACAGACAAATACACCATAAACAGAGCCAAAAGTCTACCCACAGAATGGGAGAAAATCTTCACCAGCTACCCTGCTAAAAGAGGGGTGATATCTTGAATCTAAATGAACTCAAAAAACTAAGCAATAAAAAAATTAAACAATTCACTAAAAATGGAGATAGAGAACTGAAAAAGGAATTCTCAACGGAAGAAATACAAATGGCTAATACTCACTTAAGAAAATGTTCCCAGCACTTGGGAGGCAGAGGTAGGAGAACCACCATGAGTTCAATACCACCCTGAGACTACAGAATGAATTCCAGGTCAGCCTGGACTAGAGTGAAACCCTACTTTGAAAAGCCAAAAAAAGAAAAGAAAAAAAAAAGAAAATGTTCAACATCTTTGATAATCAGGGATATGCAAATTAAAACAAATATGAGATTCCACCTTACTCCAGTCAGGATGGCAATCATGAAAAAAAAATAATCATAATAAATACTGACAAGGATGTGGAAGTGAAACCCTCATTTACTGCTGATATGAATACAAACTTGTGCACCTACTATGGAAATCGACATAGAGACTACTGAAAAAGATGCGAACAGAGCTACCAAGTGACTGTACCATTCCTCTCCTGGACATCTATCCTAAAGGCATCACTCTTCACTGTAGAGATATTTGCTGAACCATGTTTATAGCTGCTCAATTATGAATAGTTAAGAACCAGAATGAACCCAGATGCTGATTGTTTGATGGTTGGATAATGAAGTTGGGGTACATATATACAATGGAATTTAAGTAAGAAGTAAGGAAAAATGATATAATGAAATTGGAAGGAAAATGGAGATACTTGAAAAAGATTATAGTATATGAACTCAAACAAGCACAGAAGGATAAACACCACACATTGGTCTTCCTCATTTGTGGTTCCTTAACTGGAGCAGTCTGAGTTGCACACATATCTGATAGACAACTTTAAGGACACATAAGAGGGATATGAGTGTTTGGGGGAGATGGAATGAGAATGTGTGTGTGTGATGTTAAATACACACAGAACTAAAACCAAAATGAATTGGTATCATAGAAACTTTTCTCCTTAATAGCAGACTAAAAGATGTACTCTTCAACAAGATTATGCAGGGATTATTGCCTCATAAGAAGTGCCCTGGAGAGAGTGGGATAAAGCCTAACCCAAAAATATCTCTGGCTCTGGCTGGCATGTCTGAGCATCACAAATCCGTTAAAACACATATTGAGCTGTTGATCTGAGAGACTTATAAGGTCACCAAAACATAACATATTTCTGTCAAAGCTCTTGATTATCATGCCCCCAACACAGAACATAGAGAGATATAGGAGGAATCTGGAAGGAAGTCAGTTCATAGATGGTTAGCACTTATAGTGTTGGAAATCAGTACATGAGTTATTGGGGGAAAATGGTCAACAATATTGGGTGCTAGCAGGGTACACTGTTCTAAATATCAACCAGTGTGACAAGATGTACACACCTATGCAATGGTGGCACCCACCCTAGTTGGCTAACCAATGGCTCTCTGATTGGATAAGTTATCTACTCAATAAAAAGGAACCCATAGGTGGATTTGGGAACCAAATCAAGATCCTATGGATACCAAGATTATGGACTCCATTAAAAAGTACCCTCTAGCCTTTGGCCAAAAGACAGGCTATACCCAACAAAATATTTTTTTTTTAATTAACAATGCTTATCCTACTTAATCTAAGCTGACATCACTTTCATTTGCAGAATATGTTTTGCTTATTCAGAAGGCAGTGAAAACTGAGAAAATAAACCACACCTTGTACATCAGTCAGGACTCAGGGAAAACCACAGAAGAAATAGTAAGTTGAACAAGAGTGTTGCTTCAATGGTGAGTTTGACAACCACTATCATGGCGACAGAGACAGACATTGATGATACTCAAGACATAACAAAGCAGAAATCTAGAAGCTGCTGACAGCACAACTTCAAAGTAGAATTAAAATATACTACAGTCAGGGAATTTTGTGGAAGGGGGAGACAGAAAGATTGTAGAGTGGAAGGGAATGTCCAGAGGCATCCCCCCACTACCACAATGACTGGCTGCTGCTCTTTCTTTTCATAACCCACAACCTCATGAGGAATAACAGCTATCACACATAGAATTGCCTCAGTGGAATGGGGACAAGGAGCAGGGAAATTATGGAACCAACATATGATGTGTTCATACAGAGTTTATAATTATTAAAAAAATAAAATTTTAAAAGGCTCTTTTTACATACCTTCCTTCTCAAAAACATACTATCCTATAGTTTGTTGTTATGTACATAATTTATTCCAATAGCACACAAAGAATTACATTTTATTATGGTATTTTTCAATCAAGTTTTGCGTTTTTCTCTCCTCCACTTGTGTCCTCCCCACATAGAGTCCTATTACCTTTCCTACTACATGCTTTCTTTATTATTCCCTTCTTTTCCATCATCTTTTGTTCCCTCTTGTGGTCCTCTTTTTTGATGCATAGATCATATTTATTCTTACATCCCATTACACACACACACACACACACACACACACGGTATGGATCAACATATGACTGAGAACATACAATTTTTCTGTGTTTCGATCATTACCCTTAATATAATTCTTCCCAGATCCACCCACTTTCCTGAGAATTTCAGGTACTTATATTTCTGCTTCTGAATAAAAATCTGTTTTCATTATCCAGTTAACATTTGAGGGGAAACTAGGCTGGTTGTTTTATTTACTACCTATTGAGTATACAGCAATGAACGTGGGTGTGTATGTATATAATTCTGTTGTAGGATAGTGTCTTCCGGGTATATAACCAACAAAGATACAGCTATACCTAGGAGTCACAGTATGGCAGTTTTGGCTTTTAAAGAAACCTCCATACTTATGTCTGTAGTGGCTACATTGTTTTATGCTTTCTTAATTGTTAAACATGTTATTGACAATCTCCATACATATACACAATGTACCCTGATCCTATTCCCCACCCACATCTCTTCTATTATCCCCATCCCTGTACTTCATCTACTGAATCTCTTTTTCCTCCTGACAATACACACACACACACATGCAGGTTTTTCTAGGTAGGGTTTCACTCTAGCTCAGGCTGACCTGGAATTCACTATGTTTGCTTAGGGTGGCCTCAAACTCATGGCAGTCCTCCTATCTCTGCCTCCCAAGTGCTGGGATTAAAGGCAATCACCACCATGCCCACCTTCCTTCTTATATTTTTTTAAATTTTTTTTTAATTTTTATTTATTTGAGAGCGACAGACACAGAGAGAAAGACAGATAGAGGGACAGAGAGAGAGTGGGCGCGCCAGGGCTTCCAGCCACTGCAAACGAACTCCAGACGCGTGAGCCCCCTTGTGCATCTGGCTAAGGTGGGACCTGGGGAACTGAGCCTCGAACCGGGGTCCTTAGGCTTCACAGGCAAGCGCTTAACCGCTAAGCCATCTCTCCAGCCCCCTTCTTATATTTTTATGTAATAATTTTTCCTCATATGATGCAGGTATTGTGTAGGTATCAGTAACTACTGTGAAATCATGAATGAAACAGCCACTCTGTGTTTCCAAGACAACATTCAAAGCATTCCTATCCATCCTATGGCTATTAAATTCTTTCTAGCACTTTTTCCACAATAGTCCTTAGCCTTGAAAGGTGTGATACAGATGGCTTAGTACTGAACATTCCACTATCACTTTTCTTATAACTTTGATGAGTTTTAGTCTCCCAAGTAGCCAGTACTATTGAAATAGAGAAGTTTCTCTTTCTTCTCCGGCTTTTTATTTATTTTTCTTTTCAATTGGTGCTTGCCTGTAATTCCCTGTACCAGGATGTAGTCTACATCCACAATGAGATGTTGATCAGAAAGACCTACTAGATCTCCCAAAACAAACAAGACAGACTTCTGTCAGAACACTGGATTACTCACCAGAGGTTAATGGTATGGTCCTATAGCTGAAAACATCAAATGCTGTTGGTAAGAACCATGAAGAGACCTCATTGGTATCTACAAGAGAGCCAGGCCCCAGACAATTAGCCTATCTAGTGCTGGGAGTTGCTACATGAGCTACCAGGGGAAAGTGGCCAACATCTGTCCAAGCAATGCAAAATCTAAGCGACTCAGAAGCAAACAACCTGATGTGATGTTTACAGAAGTGCAATAGTGGTACACCACCATGGTGGGTGACAATCTGCTCATGGAATGGTTAACATATCTGCTCAGTGGAGAGGAAACCATATCTGTATCTTGGCAACAACTCATAATCATGTCCAGATAGTGACTCTGCTTCCATTGTCAAGCTCCCACTAACCATAGACTATAAAACAGTCTAAACCCTTTTAATTCTCTAAATTAATGATGGTTATCCCATTTAACCAGTGCTGACTTCATTCTCAATTGGAGAATCCGCTTCTCTTTTTCATATTGGAGCTGGACCTGAGGAGATTAAAAAAAAACAAAACAAACAAACAAACAAAAAACCCCAAAAAACTGTGCACTCCACCCTGGCCCCAGCTGAAACCACAGAGGAATTGGCAAAAAGAGCAAGAACATTGTTTTCTTAGTGTGTCTGATATCAGTACAAGGGAGATGGAGAAAGATACTGAGGACACTCAACACCTACCAAAACAGAGATCCAGAAAATCCTAAGTGCCCAACACTGAAGTAGACTTAAAATGCTCTCAGTATGGCTCAGGGAATTTTTCAGGAGTTGGGGAAGAAAGATTATTAAAGCCACAACTTGGGACATTTCGCACAGAGACATTGCCACTCCCCCTCCATAATGCATGAGCCACAATCCCCCTTGGGGTTGGCCTGCATCCCCAACGAGGAAGGCCTCTTCAGAAAAGTGTCAGGGAGGAGGAAAAGGATGGTGCCAGCATGTGTTGTTTACATACAAAATATGTCCATATCTAATTAAAATACTTATATTTTCCTAAAAACAAACAGAGGACCACTAGGTCTTTGATATTTCCTTTAATTCTGAATTTTTGTTATTTTACCCAGACTTTTATTTTGAGGCTTTTTCTCTTCATTTTCTTTACTATGATACGTTGACTAGAGTTCAGGTTCTCAATTCTGTCTTTCTCTCTCTCCTCCTTCTCCCTCTATATTAACATAAAAAGGTTATTATTACCTATAGGGATGCCTGTTAAAATTGAGTGAGAGGAAAAAAAAAAAAAAAACAGAGTGAGAGGCTGCTTCTTTTCTTTGCTTCTTTAAATAAACATATTGAATCTTTCAAAATCCTTGTCCATTTTTTAATTTCTTCCGATTTTGGGTACTATTTTGTTTCTGCTCTCTGGGCCTTTTTTGTGTTTTCTGATGGCCTATTTACAATTGGCAAGAAAATTTACATGCAAAAGCAATCAACATCACTTAAAAAATATAACAAGCTACTTGAGTCTGTCCCTTAAATGGTGTCTCTTTACCTTTGCTCTGCAATTAGAAAGTTCATTGAAAACAGCCAGTCGGGCTGTAGGGATGGCTTAGCAGTTATGGTGCTTGCTTGCAAAGCCAAAAGATACCAGTTCGACTCCCCAGGACCCACATAAGCCAGATGCACAAGGGATCACACACATCTGAAGTTCCTTTGTAGTGGCTGGAGGCCCTGGAACACCCATTCTCTCTCTCTCTCTCTCTCTCTCTCTCTCTCTCTCTCTTTCTCTCTCTTTCAAGTAAAGAAATAAATTAAGTAAAATAAATAAAAAGAGCCAATGATTGAGGTAAACATAGACAGATACAAAGCTGAAAATCCTATTATAGTGGGGTTCAAAAGTAAAAAGAAATATGTCTCAATTATACTCCTCCATATGTATAAGAAGATATTCTTTTTTTTTTTTTTTTTTTTTTTTCGAGGTAGGATCTCACTCTGGTCCAGGCTGACCTGGAATTAACTCTGTCATCTCAGGGTGGCCTTGAACTCACGGTGATCCTCCTACCTCTGCCTCCCGAGTGCTGGGATTAAAGGCGTGAGCCACCATGCCCGGCTAAGAAGAGATTCTTAATGTAAGTTAAAATTCTACAAATATTCTAAATTTCTGATTCACATATTTTATCATATTGGAAAGACTGCATATTGTACAACTGTTGTCCCAGATGCACCTATACAATACATACAAATCTGTCAGTCTTGGGAATATTGACATCTTCCTAGATGATTTACCTATCTATGTGTTTGACTCTGGACCTTTAAGTTCCTTGACCACTGAGAATTCTAACCTCATTTTTTCCTAGTAAACAATAGAATACAAATGAAAAATTTCTTTTCTGATTATTTTCATCTTTTAGTGTTCAAATTGTAAGTTCCCTCTAGCAACAAACCATCTTTTATGCCATCATTGTCCCTATAAATCTTCCCACTTACTTGCCCTTCAACAAGAGTGTCTTTGCAAACTTCCAGTGTGTTCTCTGAGGGTTTACTCTATAATGAACTGCTGATCTATAGACTCCACCACTTCTCTGAACATTGTCCTCACATTTTATTTTTAACTACAAACAGAATATCCTCCAAGGGCATCATTGACTCTTATAGTCCTCTTAAGTGGAGATAATTCTGTTTTCTTATCCTCATTGGCCATATTTCAGGGTTTAATGGTTGTTTTAATCTGTGAGTCACTTCCTAATGTTGGCTTCCAGACTATTAATTCTCCAAACTCTTTTTCAAAAATGAAAGAAAAAAATGATCCTTCAAAGTTGATACAGTTTTAAACCATGTTTTGTCTTGCTGTTACTCATATCCTTATAAGTCACCCCTTTGCACATGAACCATGCCTCTTAATAAGAAAAAAATTTACATATTTTGAAGTCATGAGAGCAGCAATGTTCCCAATATGATAAAAGGGACACACAACTATAACACAGATATTGTCACCAAATCTTCTTTTATAAATAGTATTTTTGGGGGCTGCAGAGATTGCTTACTGGTTAAGGTGCTTGCCTGCAAAGCCAAAGGACCCAGGTTCAGTTCCCCAGTATCAATGTAACGATAGATGCACATGATGACACATGTGTTTCCACACCCAATTTCTCTCCCTCTTTCTCCCTCTCTCTTTTTTAAATAAATAAATAATATTCATCTATTTAATTATTTATTTGCAAGAAGGGGGAATGGTTGTACCAGAGCCTCTTGCAATTGCAAACTCCAGAGGCCTGTACCCCTTTGTGCATCTGGGTTTAGGTGGGTACTAGGGGATCAAACCCAAGACCATAAGGCTTTGCAAGCAAGTGTCTTTAACTGCTGAGTCATCTCTCCATCCATCATCCAATCCTCTTAATGGCAGCAACACTTAACTGTGTCCTGGCATAAAATGAGGCTCCAGGCAAAGTGAAGGTATTTTATTAGCAAAACTTGCTATTTTTGTAAATGGAATCATCTTGAATCCTGCTGGCTTTTAAACATATTTTCATTTTTGGAGTAGTAAATAGGGGTTTATTTAAATTAACAGAGAAAATAATGGAGATTAAGAGTGAGGTAGGCTTTTTTGTAGGTAGTTAGGGACACAGGGCCCAGAGAAAATAGATGATGGTCTACCCTGGCAAGACATAAAACAAACTCCACTCTGTGCACTCTTCTTCCTGACCCACGAAAAAGTCAATGTACTCCATATTAATTTACACTTAACAAATGAAGTTAATCCCAACTAGATACATAATTAACATCTTCAAGCTTATAAGAAAACCCAATCTGGTTGGAGAGATGGCTTACCAGCTCAGGTGCTTACCTACAAAGCCAAAGGACCCAGGCTTTGATTTTCCAGGGAACCATGTAAGCTAGATGCACAAGGCAGCACATGTGTCTTGAGTTCATTTGCAGTGGCTAAAGGCATAACAACATAGCCCTACCCCCTTCTCTCTTTCTCTGTCAAACAAATAAAATAAGATAAAAAGTTTCCAAAAAAGTAAAACCAATTCAATTTGCCATGCAGATCACCTGCTTTGGATCCCTCCTCCACCTTCCCCCAGCTTGGGAACTTGTCTGCTTTACTTTCCTAAAATAAATTTTTAACTTACCCTTCTATGTTTCTTCACTTGTCAGTTCTTTGTGAGTTCTAAAACAAGAGCTCAAGAGCCACTAGCTTAGGGAATTCCAATAACCATTAAGTGTCCAAGGCTCTATCCCCTCAGCAACATGCATCCTGAGCTTAGTGGGGCTACATTGCTCTCGAAACCACTAACAAAAAGTTTAGTGTTAGAAAATACTGACTTATTTATTTATTTTTCTTATTTGCAAAGAAAGAGAGAAAGGGAGGAGTGAAAGAATGAATATGGGTACAAGTCCTCTTGCTACTGCAAAAAACCTCCAGTTGTATGGCCCAATGTGTATCTAGCTTTAAGTGGGCACTGGGGATCTGGGATTGAACTCAGGCCATCATGCATTTCAAGCAAGCACCTTTCACTGCTGAGCCATTATTTCATCCCTAAATACTCATTTTTTTTTGTTCTTCATAGAATATCATTGCCTTTGTTGAGATTTTTAATACTTGATGGCTGCTGGGGAGATGTTTTCAAAGCCTCGCGGTTCAAGTTCAGTTTCCAAGCTACCCAATAAGATGGATGCAAAATTCCTCAAGAAAATTTTAATACTTGAACACACTATAATATTATAATAACCTCCTTCCATTATACTCCTTTGTCTGCTGCTGCAACCCATTCCAATGAATTCCCTCCTCTTTCTAAATAGTCATTCATCCATTTTGTTATCACATTTTTTTTGTTCTCTTCTATCCTCCATGACAAAATGGTGACGGGTTCAATAATGTGGAAGGCTTATTGAGGTAAAAATATCCACTGGGAAATCATGAGTAAAGTATTCAGTTCAAATCAAGAAGATAGTGCCCAAAGTGTTCTTCCTTACATTGTGGCTCTCACATTCTTTCAGGAACTTTTTCAGCAATATTTCCTGAAACTTGAAGGACTTGATAAAGGAATCTCATATGGTGATGAGCTCTCAATAGCCTCCTATTTTCATTCCATTTTGATGATATTTGAACCTCCCTTGTAGCCATGACCATCTCCCAAGAGAAGTGTCTAAATATATTTGGACATAAGATTATTAATGGATCATTCTAGTATATCAATACTAAATAAATCCTTATTTTCTTATAATATTCTCATGTTTTTAACACATTCAGCCAATTAAAGATTTTGTAGGCATGGACATACTTTTTACTCACTAATTTTTATCAGCCTTTCATAAAATGGCTACTTATATATTCATGGAGTCATAATGTCTTAAGAGCTATCACATGACGTTTAAAAATGTATTACCTTCAAAAATACTACAAGCATTAAAAATATTGTCATCATTTTACTAGCCTGTGATGATCTAGGTAAGTTATCACACTTAGGATAAAATAAATTATCCCATGGCTATTCTACAGTCGAGTGCAGGTGTTAAACTTAAAAGTTCCTATGATATTTTTTGCTAGAAATGTCCAATAAAATCCGATTCAATGAGATAAAATTTGTGAAACAAATTATTTAGCTTTATGCAGATCCTCAAATTCTCTTGGTGAATTTTTAATATTTAAGCCCTTGTTATGACTTCAAAACATGTTCGTTTTGCATTAGTTATGCACTTGTATGAGTCCAGTGAGAAAAACACCTAAGTTGAAGTATTATTTATGGAATGGCATCAAGTGACAAAGGCAGCTAATTGTGCTTTGTAATCTGGTCCCCAAAAGCTCAAGAGTGCTGCCTGGAGTACAGGAAATGTTCATGTTGCCATTTTCTGGATAGCTGTGGAAATCTGTCTTAGCTTATATACTTCCAGGGCTGCAGCTTGCATTGGAAAATTTTTTTGAAGGTCATTCTTCTTCTGAGAGAGAGAGAGAGAGAGAGAGAGAGAGAATCAAGTCAGTGAGGGCAGTTCTTTCCTAACTCAAAGTTAACTCAACATTTCCTAACACAACATTCCTTGGGAAGAACAAGAACAAGCCCGAAGCTATTGCAAATAATTCTCTCCTATGTCAAAGTATTACATATTCACTGCATCCTTTACTTCTTTTGAGATTTCCAAGCAAGAAAGAAGTAGAACTGGGTCAATAGAAGGTCGTTCAGAGAACTGTCTTTAGGGAGTTGAATATGAGATGAAGTTTTACAAGTTTTGGGGTTGTAGTACCTCATTTGTTTGATATTATGACATCATTTCCAAAATCAGCAGTATATTGCACAGCCTACTGTCAAGACAATATCTGCCCCATGAGTTATTTAGGAAGAGTGGTCATAAAACCACATGTGCTGAATACCATACAGGGGCATTATATCAGTATCTTTTCTAAGTTAATTTTCTTTTATAAAGTAGACTTTGAAACTACAAAGAAAATGCTTAAGATATCTAACAGTGTTTTGATTGTCACAGGTAAAAGACCAGGAAGCACAGTTTTCAAAAATGACTCACATCAATTGAATCAGAAATATTTCTATTTTTTATTACATGTATAATCAGCCTAATTGAGATTACATTTCACAAGTTTTGACTAGTAGTACTTGCCACTATGATTGGTACATACTAGGAAATTATTAAGGATTATAATGATAATAATGCATTAATTCACTAATGTACCAAGTTCCTGCTATGTATAAGACAAAAATAGACAAGGTTCTCACCCCTTTGAAATTTACAGTCATAGGAATAAACTAGATGAAATACAGTTATTGGAATTCAATTGTGATAAGGACAAGAGAATTACAGTGTGGCTAAAAAAATGAAGGGATAATAATTACAATAAAAATAATAAAGAGTTTGAAGTATCCTGGAATGTATATACTTTCCTACTTTAATTGCTAAAAATGTCTTGAAATGGACAATTTTATGTGTCTTTGCGTAAATTTCTTAGTGAGCTTGCTTTTGACTTACATTAGTAATGATGGAAAATTCAGCAAAGACCACAGGAGGTCATGGGACTTAGGAAAGCTTTTATATTTTAAAATTGTATGTCAATTTCCAACCAGCACTGGGAAATATTTATGATAGGTAACAATTAACTGTGAAATAACTGTAGAACATAAAAGCAATGTATATGCATAAATAAAGTTCTAATGCTGATAGGCATTTTTTGTTATGGTAATGACAGAAGACATGGTGTTCCTGGAGAAAAATTTATATACATATATATATTACTGTTGTGAATCATTTGACGATATGGGCCTGATGCATTTGTTCATTCCTAAAGTCCTACTTGCTCTAGAGTTGAAGCAAGAAAATCTCTTGAATGCATGAATTAAAGAGTAGTCTAGTAAGATTCATATTCTCTCTCCACTTTTCTTTCTTCCCATCATCTCTCTTATTCTTTCCACTTTTTCTGCTCCATCACACTTCATACACTTTTATTAACAGATGTTTCCCTATAGTTCAATGAGTTGATTTGCATGAATTTTTCCAGCAATTAAAAACAGCATAATTAACACTGTTACTTTAGTAGCACTATAGATCATTGACATTTTCTAGATTGAAAGGCCAGGTGGTTACCAATAACTATAAGATTCTTCTTAGATATTTTTCCTTTTCGCTCATTAAATAAAGTGGTATCATCAGTTAAGTAGTTTCTGGAATTTGACAGCTGTTTTGATTAAAAGTATTACAGGTTAGCATTTCTTATTTAGTTTGTTTCTCAGATTTAGTGGAATCCACCATTCCTTACATAATGACCCAGTCACAAAACAGGTGACTCTATGGAAGGAACATCTCTGGTTTTATAAACTACATTCTACTAAGCATCTTTATTAATATGGATACTAATACATTACAAGAATAGGGAATATTGGTTTATTTCCTCACAGTATAAAAAGACTAAAGTATCCTTAATCCCTTAAAACTTCATTGCACCAAAAGTAGACTCTGTTTTCTACTGCAAGTTCTGTTTTGGGACTCTTTCATACATATATACAATGCATTTCATTTTCCTTCCCCTCAGTTCTCCTCTCCCATTTCCTCCCTCTAGCCACACTAAAACGTTCTTCTCATTTAATCTCCATGCTATTTAAATGTTTTTTTTTTTTTTTTTTTTTTTTTTTTTTTTTTTACTTTGACCTAGTGAGTTGCATTAGAGTCAATTGCCTGATTAAGGGTGGGAAATTATTTACTAGAGAATGGGCAAATGCTCCCCCTCTCGCAGGAATCATCAGCTACCACTGGCTGCTCTGGGAACTGTAGAGTCACTCCCTTGTCTAGAATGGAATATTGATAGGCTTAATCTTGCGCAGGAGGTTATATCCACTGCAAGTTCATGTATGTAACAGCTACATTGCATACAAAAGGCAGCATACTGGAATCCTTCTCCCCCTTCTCTAGCTCGTACATTCTGCGCTCTCTTCCATGAGGATACCTGAGCATTGGAGGGTGTGGATGTGATTTCATGTTAATATCTGGCTGGAGAGATGGCTTAGTGATTAAGCGCTTGCCTGTGAAACCTAAGGACCCTGGTTTGAGGCTCGATTCCCCAGGTCCCACATTAGCCAGAGGCACAAGGGGTCGCACGCATCTGCAGTTTGTTTGCAGTGGCTGGAGACCCTGGTGCACTCATTCTCTCTCTCTTTCTCTCTCTCTCCCTCTTTCTCTGTCTGTCACTCTCAAATAAATAAATAAAAAACAAACAAAAATATTTTAAAACAATATATATCTAGCACACTGATTGCTAATCCTTGGTAATTTTACTAGCTCTCCATCTCTGCCTTAACCTTTTCCTTTTGTATAGAAGAACTCCTATGTTTAAGGTTACAAGCAATACCACTCTATGGGAACAAACATCTGTATTTAAAGGCAATTTGTCACGCTATCCACTTAGCATGGCCTCAGTATTGGCTTCCTCCTGAAGGCCTAAGTCCCTAGCTAAAGGTTTCAAGTGAGGTTTAGGGGACCAGACAAGATCTTTCTCCTAGGGAGTAAGCCTCAAATCCAAAATGAAGCATTGTTGTACCTGTGGGCACATCTTGCCTTGCAGGCTGGTTGTTGATTACAGAGGGGCTACTAGTGGGTAGGATTGTTCATGATATTTCTCCTCCTGAAGCTTGCTTAACACCTTCTGGCATTAAGAAAGTTCACCAAAATAAATAAATAAAATATATTTTAAAAAAGTTTAAAATGGCTGGAGATATGGCTTAGCAATTAAGGCATTTGTCTGCAAAGGCAAAGGGTCTCGGTTCGATTCCTTAGGACTCACATAAGCCACATGCACTAGGTGGTACATACATCTGGAGTTTGTTTGCAGTGGCTGGAGGCCCTGGTGCTCTCACTCTCTCTCTCTCTCTCTCTCTCTCTCTCTCTCTCTCTCCAATAAATAAATAAATAAAATATATTTTAAAACAATTAAAAAAAGAAAGTTCACCAGTAGAAAGGAATCTTTTAATAAAGTTTCAGCATGTGTATTTTTTTAACATTCTGCAACAAAAGAATGTTGTATCTTCAGTAATAGACACATTCCATCTAGTTTTGGTGGGTAGCCAAGAAAAATGGCAATAGACAATATTGTGTTAGGAGACTCTACAGCATCCCTGACCAGCAACTTATTGGCAGGTATTTTCAACTAATATTCTATGGCCCTTTCTAAGTGATATTTATGTCGAGGACCTTCATTTAAACATTCTTTAAATTTATATTTTACGTTGACTGATCAAGTAATAAAATTCCACGTGGCTTCTACACATTTGAAAATCTGAAAGAAACGGATGATTTTCTTGATCTATATGACCTACCTAAATTAAATCAAAATGAGATTAATCATTTAAATAGACTTATAACACACATGGAGATCCGAACAGTTATCAATAATCTCCCAACTAAAAAAAGCCCAGGCCCAGATGGATTCACTGCTGAATTTTACCAGACTTTAAAGAATAGCTAACACCATTGCTTCTTAAGCTTTTCCAGGAAATAGAAAAAGAAGGAATTCTACCAAACTCCTTCTACCAAAACCAGGCAAAGATAGAACAAAGAACGAAAATTACAGACCAATCTCCCTCATGAACATAGATGCAAAAATTCTCAACAAAATATTGGCAAACAGAATGCAAGAGTATATCAAAAAGATCATTCACCCTGACCAAGTAGGCTTTATCCCAGAGATGCAGGGATGGATCAACATATGGAAATCTATAAATGTAATACATTACATAAACGGGTTGAAGGACAAAAATCACATGATCATCTCATTAGATGCAGAGAAAGCATTTGACAAAATCCAACATCCCTTCATGATAAAAGTCCTACAGAGACTGGGAATAGATGGAATATATCTCAATATAATAAAGGCTATTTATGACACGCCTACAGCCAACATATTACTAAATGGGGAATAACTGGAAGCTTTTCCACTAAAATCAGGAACAAGACAAGGGTGTCCACTGTCCCCACTTTTATTTAATATAGTTTGTAAGTCTTAGCCATAGCAATAAGGCAAGAGATACACATAAAAGGGATACAAATTGGAAAGGAGGAAATCAAGCTATCACTATTTGCAGATGACATGATTCTATACATAAAGGACCCTAAAGACTCTACTAGCAAGCTGTTAGAGCTGATCAAAACCTACAGCAATGTAGCAGGATACAAAATAAACACACAGAAATCAGTAGCCTTCATATAACAACAAACACACAGAGGATGAAATCAGAGAATCACTCCCATTCACAATTGCATCAAAAAAAATAAAGTACCTTGGAATAAACCTAACCAAGGAAGTAAAGAATCTATACAATGAGAACTTTAAAACACTCAACCGAGAAATTGCAGAAGACACTAGAAAGTGGAGAAACATCCCTTGTTCCTGGATTGGAAAAATCAATATTGTGAAAATGGCAACCTTACCTAAAGCAATCTACACATTTAATGCAATCCCTATCAAAATTCCAAAGGCTTTCTTCATGGAAATAGAAAAAAAAACAATCCAAAAATTCATTTGGAATCACAAAAAACCTCGAATATCTAAAATAATACTGAGCAACAAAAAAGAGGCTGGTGGTATCACCATACCTGATTTTAACCTATACTACAGAGCCATAGTAACAAAAACAGCGAGGTACTGGCACAAAAACAGACATGTAGATCAGTGGAACAGAATAGAGGACCCAGATGTAAGCCCAAGTAGCTATAGCCACCTGATATTCGATAAAAATGCTGCACATACTTGAGCTGCAAGATCACTGAGAAATCCTGCTGGAGCCAAGCTGAAAACCTCCTCCCTATAGACCAGCTAACAGAAAACTGGAAAAAACTACAGTGCATGCAGCTCTGTGGGAGAAAGTGAATTCACCAGTAGAAATAAACAACACTTAGATATTTTCTTTTTTTCCTTCTCTACAACTTTCTTTCTACTAAGGACCTCAGTAGGTTTATTGGTATTCACCGTGGGATCATGAATGTAAAAGTCAGTCTCTGTGAGGGACATGAAATGCCTTAGGATACTACTTCTCACCCTGTGATTCTTACAGGTTTTCTACCCTGTCTTTTGCAATGTTCCCTGGTGCTTAGAGGGCACATTTTAAGTCTCCTTTAGGTCTTCAGGAGACTGATTTTCTGCTTAAAAGAGCTTTGAGTCTCCTCAGCATCTACCACCAATTCATTGAGGAGGTACTTATGCTATCAGTGACCCTTATTTAATTTATCATATCCTCTGTAATATTTTCTAGGCCCTGGCATTATCTATTTGGTTTTAATTATATCTAGATGGGAAACTGTTTTCCTAGGATTTGGTCCATGTCTTCCATAACTTCATTGAATGCACTTCTGTTACTTTGGATTGAAATTCATCTTCTTCATCTATACCAAATATTTTAAGTTTTCCCTTTTCTTGGTGTCCTAAAATATCTCTTATAGTTTTGTTCATATTTTTTTTTTTACCTTTTATCGATTTTGGTCCCGTGATCACTTCCCTCTGCCTTGTCCTAGTGCCCTTGTATTCTGTACTTCTCATAGTCTTGTCTATTAGTGAGGCACTCCACATAGATTTTATTTTACCCTTTCCTTTTTTGTTATTAAGCTAAGTTTTCCTTTAGCATTTATTGTCTTTATTGTGTTCCTTTATCATATTCTGTCTTGACTTCTTCATGCCATTTAGCTGATTGTATTCTCTTGAAGCTCATTTAGCCATTTGTTCATATCCTCTTTGAATTCATTCAGGTGTAAAATTAATCATTTCAGCTGTGTGTGTGTGTGTGTGTGTGTGTGTGTGTGTGTGTGTAGTTTTGGGTTTAAAAGCATTGCATGCAGTATAGTGGAGGGAGTGATTCAGGGTCACTTGGTGCTACTACTGGTGTGCAAGGGGTGGATGTGAGACATTGGCTCTGCATGAAGGAACACAATGAGTGGGTTTCTGTGCCCTCCCATGTCATGTGTATGAGATGGTGTTCTGGAACAAAGTGGGGACTGAAATGCAGTAGTTGTGGTTCACCAGGTATGATGATAGAAGGACACATACAATAAGGATGTTAGTTAAGCAGGGACTCACTCCTGGTGGCAGGGTCATGGGCCCTCTGAAGAAATTGTTAGAATGGTTCATGGTAGGATGGTGCTCATAGAGTGGAAGACTCATTAGAAGTGCTGCAGGACTTCGAGGAGAGTGACAGAAGGCTGCACACAGCAGGGGAGTGTCTATGAATTGGAGATACACACATGGAAGCTGTAGTGCAGTTATTGATATAAGAGAAAGGAGTGTACCACCGTTTGTCTACAAATCAAATTTTAAATATATTATATTTATTATGTTTAAAACAGCTAGTACTATTTTATTTTTTTCATTTATAATGAGATAATAGTAAGAAAAGACATATATTTAGATTTAACAATGTAGCATTTTTATATATGTGGATATTGTGAAAGGATTATGATGTGAAAGATAAGTTAGCATGTCTGTCACCTGATGCAGTTACCGTCTGTGTTTGGTGAAAATGCTGGAGATGTACACTCAGCAAATTTCAAGGATGCAATACATTATTAACTGCTATAGTACTTGTTCCCAGTAATCTACTTTTATGCATTTGAAAATTATTTAATTTGAATGTCAGTTTTTCTAAGATAAAATTAGGAACATTATCTTTTCAATAGCTCTTAAGATTATCACCTTGCAATGCTTTCATTTTTTGCCATTACCCCAATTACATATCAGAGTATTAGTGAACAAGAACTTTTGAAATATTCAGTCTTTTAATTTCTTAAGAATATTTTATAAAGACAGTAATCAAACTAATAGTCCATGTATCCTCTAGCATTATGTTCTTTTCTGAGGGTAGTCTTTTTTTTTTTAATACTGAGAATTGAACACAGTAGCATCACCCACACACTAGGAATGCACTCCACCTCAAAGCTTCAAACATGAATTGAAAGTTAGTCTTAAACAAGTTGATTGTCAGTAAGAAGACATGAAATAACTATCACAAATACTGTTATAATTATATTAATTAAGGTTTATTTAATATATGGTTGATTATACTCTAATATCTTTGATTGGCTCTATTTATTTCTGACTGTTTCCTTTGATGGACATTTGCGTTCTACTTTAATGTAGTCCTATTTCTTTACCTTTGATTTTTTTTGTTTGTCAATTTGGTGTGAGAACCACAGAATCATAGTTGACCTCATAATAAGGAATTTGCCCTTATATTTTTTTTTAGAGTTTTATGCTTTCACATGTGATGTTTAATTCTTTTATCCATTTAAGTTAATTTAGAGAGGGAAGCAGATAGAAAGAATGCACACACCAGGGCCTACAGCCTCTGAAAACATATTCTGGAATCAAACCTGGCTCCTTAGGCTTTGCAGGCAAGCTGTTTAACCATTAAGCCATCTCTCTAGCCTTAATTTTATTTTTATGTATGACAAGGACACAGATATGTTTCTAAGCATTTCCTGTTGTTCTAATATTAAAAATTTGTGGGTTAACTTGAGCATAAAGATATGCTTTGTTTGATTACTAAATTTGAGGGTTTTTTTTTTCTTTTTGGGGGGGATGTACTTTCATCTGAGTCAGGTTGTATGTAACCATTACCTATTAGCTTCTCTTTAACCACCAGTCATTACTCATTTGTTTATTTGTCTAGTTAAAAATATATACATTGAATATATCTTATAATTCTACTAAGTGAAGTTTGGAGTTTACCCTTCAACACTTCCTACTTTATCCCTTAGTTTCCTATGATACAACTTTTTCTGTCTTCTTTTCCTTCACCAGGAAAGTATAAAGTTCTTAGTGCATGGGATGTAGCTCAGAAATTGAGCACTTGCATAACATGTACAAGGTCCTAGGTTCAATTTCCAGTATCACAAAATATCTACCTAAATTTTTGACCAAATAATTCTCTGTCTAGCAGTCCATAATAGAGTTAAAATAAATTGTACAACATTTATGTTATTTATTTGAAGTTTACTTTTAAGAAGAGAATAAAATAGACACAATTTAAAACAGTAAAGTTTGCATAATTTGCAACTCAAGGATATGATGTTTAAAAGTAAAACATGGGGATTTATGGAAATATGAAAATGGCATTTTAAAATAGCATTTATCATATTCAGTGAAATAAAATGATCTGCAGGACTTCCGGTTAAGATGGCGGCGTAGGTACCACGCCAAAGCAGCCTAGGGGGGAAAAAGACCAAAAAAAATTAGCAAAATACACGCTTTTACTAAAAAGTGAGGTGTATAGGAAATTGAGGCGACAGCGGAGAAGTAGAAGAGTTATAGAACATCCAGAGCCCTCACAGGCGGGAAAAGCGGCTCCAGCAGAAAACCGCCAGACCAGCTCGAGCTGCAGGAAAAGCCAGGTGCGGGATTTTCCCCTCACACCGCGCTCTTCACAACTCGGGAAACGTGAGGGGAGAGCGGCAGGGAACAGCGGAGGAGAAGACCGCGAGGTAGAACACGTGGAGCAGTGAGACAACCAGAGCAGCCGCAGCTCCCTCCCCTCCCCCACCGCCTGAGCCCAGCTCCAGCGAACACAGCAGCGGCCCGGGACCCGGCCACGCCAACTTGGGCTGACAGCGGGACCCAAGCAGGACCAGAGTTCGGCAGCAACTTCAGCGGCTCCAGCACCGGTACCAGCGGCCCCAGCAGCAGCGGACCCAGGAGCGGCAGCGGCGGCAGATCCCGCAGCAGCGGCTTCGGGGGGAGCAGCGGCGGTGGTCACGGCAGCGGCAGCTTCAGCAGCGGTGGTGGCTCCGGTGGTGGCAGCTATAGGAGCAGCAGAGGCAGCAGCAACGGCTCGGTTTGCCCCGTAGGAAAAGCAAGTGCCCAGCTCCAGAAATCAGAACAGCAACCCGACGACCCAGGCAGCAACTTAACTGAGACCAAAATCACCCAAGGTAACTGGGATTGCACCAGGGAAGGGTCTCACTTGGTCACAAGCTGATTTGGATCCCTCAACAGACCAGAAATCTAAACCTCTTTGTTGACAGAAGATCTGGTCATTATAATAACTACTCTTGCATACATACAGGGGGCTGTTTTTGATTGAATGTGTACAGTGTTTAGTTAAATTTTAGAATCTACCTGTATTTTATTCCACTCAGCCTGCTTGAACACTCCTATAGCAGGGAAACTCAACCCCTAAGAACATCTTTGTAGATACTCTGAGAGTCTTAAGAGCCACACCTAATACCTTAAGGTCCTACCCTGAAAATATATTACATCAAATCAATTGATACAGCTAAGAATACACAGCTAGCTAGAAAATCCAAGCATAAACTTAATCCAAGATGCAAAAATATATACATTATAACACAAGAAACACTAAAAAGCAAGATGATATAAATCCACCTAAAAGAATTAATGCATCAGATATGTCCTCCAGAGAGAAAGAGTTAGAGGAAATGCCTGAGAAAGAGTTCAAAAGAATAATTATAAATATGTTCAAAGAGGTCAAAGAACACATGAAAACAATCAAAGAAGAAATCAAAGAGGAAATCAAAGGAATCAAAGAAGAGGCAGGACACCAATTTAATGAAATAAGAAGGCAATACAAGACATAAATAGGGAAATAGAAATAATAAAGAAAAACCAGTCAGAATTACTAGCAATGAAGAACACAGTTAATGAAATAAAAAACTCTGTAGAAAATCTCACCAGTAGGATGGATGAGGGAGAGGACAGAATATCTAAGCTAGAAGACCAGGTGGCAGACCTAATGCAGTGCAACAAAGAGAAAGACAAACTTATAGAAAAGTATGAGTGGGAATTTCAAGATATTCGGGACACTATGAAAAGATCCAATATAAGAATTCAGGGCATAGTAGAAGGAGAAGAACTCCACTCCAGAGGCATAGTAGGCATCTTCAACAAAATCATAGAGGAAAATTTCCCCCAAATTGGGAAAGAGGTGCCAATACAGATACAGGAAGCCTTTAGAACCCCAGCCAGACAAAACCCAGAAAGAACCTCCCCTCGCCATATTATAATCAAACTTACAAATACACAAACCAAAGAAAAATTATTGAAAGCAGTTAGAGAGAAAAATCAAGTTACCTACAAAAGCAAGCCCATCAGGATTACAGCAGATTATTCAACACAAACTTTTAAAGCCAGAAGGGCTTGGAGTGATATATTCCAAGTTCTGAAAGATAAAAACTGTCAACCAAGGTTACTTTATCCTGCAAAGTTATCCATTCAAATAGATGGAGAAATAAAGACATTCCATGACAAAAGCAGGTTAAAGGAGTATTTGAAGACAAAACCAGCTCTACAGAAAATACTTGATAGAATCCTCCATGCTGAACAAAAGGAAAAGCACACATATAAGGAACCTAGAAAAAACAAGCTATACTCAAATACCAGTTAACAGAAGAGAGCACAGGTAGAACCAGTAACAAACACACACACACACACACACACAAATGGCAAACATAAATACACACCTTTCAATAATATCTCTTAATATCAACGGTCTCAATGCCCCAATGAAAAGACATAGATTTGCAGACTGGGTTAAAAAGCAGGATCCTACAATTTGTTGTCTCCAAGAAACTCACCTTTCTACAAAGGATAGACATTATCTTAGGGTAAAAGGTTGGAAGACGGTGTTTCAAGCAAACAGGCCTAGAAAACAAGCAGGGGTTGCTATCCTAATATCCGACAGGGTAGACTTTAGTCCGACATTAGTCAAGAAAGATAAGGAAGGTCACTTTATATTGATTAAGGGCACACTCCAACAGGAGGACATTACAATCCTAAACATATATGCACCTAACATGGGGGCTCCCAAATTCGTCAAGCAAACACTATTAGAACTAAGGTCACAGATAACACCAAACACAGTGGTGGTGGGTGACTTTAACACCCCACTCTCATCAATTGACAGGTCATCCAGGGAAAGAATAAACAGAGAGGCATCTGGACTAAATGAGGTCATAGAAGGAATGGACCTAACAGATATATACAGGACATTTCATCCAAAGCTTGCAGAATATACATTCTTTTCAGCAGCACATGGAACATTCTCTAAAATAGACCATATATTAGGACATAAAGCAAATCTTAACAAATTCAGGAAAATTGAAATAATTCCTTGCATTCTATCTGACCACAATGTAATTAAACTACAAATCAGTAGCAAGAAAGGCTATAGAGCATACACAAAATCATGGAAACTAAACAATACACTACTAAATGATGAGTGGGTCAATGAAGAAATCAAAAAGGAAATCAAAAAATTTATAGAGTCAAATGATAATGAGAACACAACATACCAAAACCTCTGGGACACAATGAAGGCAGTTCTAAGAGGTAAATTTATAGCCTTAAGTGCCTATATTAAGAAATTAGAAAGGTCGCAAGTAAACGACCTAATGATTCGCCTTAACGCCTTGGAAAAAGAAGAACAAGGCAAACCAAAAATTAGTAGACGGGAAGAAATAATAAAGATTAGGGCAGAAATTAATGAAATAGTAACAAAAAGAACAATCCAAAGAATTAATGAAACAAAGAGTTGGTTCTTTGAAAGGATAAACAAGATTGATAAACCCTTAGCAAATCTGACCAAAAGAAAGAGAGAAGAGACACAAATTAATAAAATCAGAGATGAACAAGGCAACATCACAACAGATTCCAGAGAAATTCAAAAAATCATAGGGACATACTACAAAAGCATATACTCCACAAAGTATGAAAATCTGAAAGAAATGGATGATTTCCTTGATCTATATGACCTACCTAAATTAAATCAAAATGAGATTAATCACTTAAATAGACCTATAACAAACATGGAGATCCGAACAGTTATCAATAATCTCCCAACTAAAAAAAGCCCAGGCCCGGATGGATTCACTGCTGAATTTTACCAGACTTTTAAGGAAGAGCTAACACCATTGCTTCTTAAGCTTTTCCAGGAAATAGAAAAAGAAGGAATTCCACCAAACTCCTTCTATGAGGCCAGCATCACCCTGATACCAAAACCAGGCAAAGATAGAACAAAAAAAGAAAATTACAGACCAATCTCCCTCATGAACATAGATGCAAAAATTCTCAACAAAATATTGGCAAACAGAATACAAGAGTATATCAAAAAGATCATTCACCCTGACCAAGTAGGCTTTATCCCAGAGATGCAGGGATGGTTCAACATACGCAAATCTATAAATATAATACATTACATAAACGGGTTGAAGGACAAAATTCACATGATCATCTCATTAGATGCAGAGAAAGCATTTGACAAAATCCAACATCCCTTCATGATAAAAGTCCTACAGAGAGTGGGAATAGAAGGAACATATCTCAATATAATAAAGGCTATTTATGACAAGCCTACAGCCAACATATTACTAAATTGGGAAAAACTGGAAGCTTTTCCACTAAAATCAGGAACAGGACAAGGGTGTCCACTGTCCCCACTTTTATTTAATATAGTTTTGAAAGTCTTAGCCATAGCAATAAGGCAAGAGACACACATAAAAGGGATACAAATTGGAAAGGAAGAAATCAAGTTATCATTATTTGCAGATGACATGATTCTATACATAAAGGACCCTAGAGACTCTACTAGCAAGCTGTTAGAGCTGATCAAAACCTACATCAATGTAGCAGGATACAAAATAAATACACAGAAATCAGTAGCCTTCATATATGCTAACAACAAACACACAGAGGATGAAATCAGAGAATCACTCCCATTCAAAATTGCATCAAAAAAAAAAAAAAAAAATACCTTGGAATAAACCTAACCAAGGAAGTAAAGAATCTATACAATGAGAACTTTAAAACACTCAAGCGAGAAATTGCAGAAGACACTAGAAAGTGGAGAAACATCCCTTGTTCCTGGATTGGAAGAATCAATATTGTGAAAATGGCAATCTTTCCTAAAGCAATCTACACATTTAATGCAATCCCTATCAAAATTCCAAAGGCTTTCTTCATGGAAATAGAAAAAACAATCCAAAAATTCATTTGGAATCACAAAAAACCTTGAATATCCAAAATAATACTGAGCAACAAAAAAGAGGCTGGTGGTATCACCATACCTGATTTTAACCTATACTACAGAGCCATAGTAACAAAAACAGCATGGTACTGGCACAAAAACAGACATGTAGATCAGTGGAACAGAATAGAGGACCCAGATGTAAGCCCAAGTAGCTATAGCCACCTGATATTCGATAAAAATGCCAAAAATACTCATTGGAGAAGAGACAGCCTCTTCAGCAAATGGTGTTTTGAAAACTGGATATATATCTGCAGAAGGATGAAAATAGATTCTTCTCTCTCGCCATGCACAAGAATTAAGTCCAAATGGATTAAAGACCTTAACATCAGACCGGAAACTTTGAAACTGCTAGAGGAAAAAGTAGGGGAAACCCTTCAACATATTGGTCTTGGCAAAGACTTTCTGAATACAACCCCAATTGCTCAGGCAATAAAACCACAGATTAACCACTGGGACCTAATGAAATTACAAAGATTTTGCACCGCAAAGGACACAGTGAAAAAAGCAAAGAGGCAACCTACAGAATGGGAAAAAATCTTTGCCAGCTATATATCTGATAGAGGATTAATATCTAGGATATACAAAGAACTCAAAAAGTTAAATAATAAGGAATCAAACAAGCCAATCAAAAAATGGGCTATGGAGCTAAATAGAGAGTTCTCAAAGGAAGAAATACGAATGGCATATAAGCATTTAAAAAAATGTTCTACGTCACTAGTCATCAGGGAAATGTAGATTAAACCTACATTGAGATTCCATCTCACTCCTGTCAGATTGGCCACCATCATGAAAACAAATGATCATAAATGTTGGCGGGGATGTGGAAAAAAAGGAACCCTTCTTCACTGCTGGTGGGAATGCAATCTGGTCCAGCCATTGTGGAAAACAGTGTGGAGGTTCCTAAAACAGCTAGAGATTGATTTACCATATGACCCAGCTATAGCACTCCTAGGCATATATCCAAAGGACTCATCTCATTTCCTTAGAACTACATGCTCAACCATGTTTATTGCTGCTCAATTTATAATAGCTGGGAAATGGAACCAGCCTAGATGTCCCTCAACAGATGAGTGGATAATGAAGATGTGGTACATTTATACAATGGAGTTCTACTCAGCGGTAAAGAAAAAAGAAGTTATGAAATTTGCAGAAAAATGGATGGACCTGGAAAGTATTATACTAAGTGAGGTAACCCAGGCCCAGAAAGCCAAGCGCCACATGTTCTCTCTCATATGTGGATCCTAACTACAGATGACTGGGCTTCTGCGTGAGAATGAAAATACTTAGTAGCAGAGGCCAGTAAGTTGAAAAGGAGACATAAAGGGTGGAGAAAGGAAGGGAGGAGGATACTTAATAGGTTGATATTGTATATATGTAATTACAATGATTGTAATGGGGAGGTAATATGATGGAGAATGGAATTTCAAACGGGAAAGTGTGGGGGTGGGGAGGGAGGGAATTACCATGGGATATATTTTATAATCATGAAAAATGTTAATAAAAATTAAAAAAAAAAAAAAACTTTGGAAACATAAAAAAAAAAAAAAGATCTGCAGCATTGTGCCTTGTACTAAATGACAAAAGGAAGGTCAAATAATTTGAGACATTGGGACAAATATTAAGAATAAACTTGTGAGCAAACACAAATGTTTTGGCTTATATGAAGTTGACTTTGAATGACAGAATTATCTATTAGAAGACATACATATATGCCTGTATACTCAGAGACAATTATGGGTTCTACATTAAAACACAATTTAGTAAGCACATATTACTTGTTCTCTTCTACTGACAACAATACTACAACTGAGAAAAAAAAAATATGTCCTAGATAGTTGGGGACATTGTATAATAAACAACAGCTTGCTGAAGGGGGGAAGGAGATAAAAATTTAGTTCAACTTCATTAATTTACTATTTTTATCTCATATTTGTTTTAGCCATAGAAAACCATGAAGTAGGTAGCAGAAAATCATTCAGGAAAATTCCCTTATTCCTAGTTTTGGAACTTAAAGGAAATCTACAATACAGGGAGACATACAGTAATCTTTTCACATCTTCATTTTTTCTGTTCTGTTTGTATACAAGTTATTAAGGAATGCAATAAATGTTACACATGATGGAATTATGTAACAAAGGGTACAATACAATAGCCAGAAGGCCTACAGTGAAATCTCTAGGCAGCAAATAAGTACCAGAAATGTTTTAAAAGTTTTCAAGCCCACCTTGAGATTACATAGAGACCTGGGTTCATTCTATACTGTACAAGCTTGAATCAGATTATATTCATCATACAAAAAAAATCCTCATTAAATCTGACCTAATTTTACTGTCAATATCACACATGTGTTCTTTACTCACTGGAACATCCCCACATAATGGCATAAGGTAAGTACTCTAAGCACTCTGATAATAGAACAGATATTTAAACCACAGAAAACATAAAGCAAATTGCAGCTTTCTGCATAAAATGAACCAGATTTTTGCCTAATGAAGCAATAATTTCCATACTATTTAACATTCTTTAAACAAGACTCACAATAATATATGCTAATTGCCTGAAATCTACTCTAAATTCACCCACCATGTAGTGGTCTCTCAAATATAAAAATATGTATCCTGAGGTGACACAAATGCTGGAATTATCTTTATAAAATACTTTAACATAGTTATTAAAATGTTGTCACAAGATCACTTTAATTTTTTTGTGTTTTATTTTTATTTATTTACAGGAGAGTTACAGAGAGAGAAAAAGGCAGAAAGAGAGAGAAAGACAGATAGAGGGAGAGAGAGAGAATGGGCGCGCCAGGGCCTCCAGCCTCTGCAAACGAACTCCAGACGCGTGCGCCCCCTTGTGCATCTGGCTAACTTGGGACCTGGGGAACCGAGCCTCGAACCGGGGTCCTTAGGCTTCACAGGCAAGCGCTTAACTGCTAAGCCATCTCTCCAGCTCACAAGACCACTTTTAAAAGCAATGGAAATGGAAATTTTTCACCTGTGAAATTCTTGTAGAAAATACAAATGGAAAAGAAGTTCTGAAATATGATCCAGCAGACCTGATGGTACTTGAGGTGTCAGTGGCAGGTAGGATTGCTGTTTAGAGGTACTGTCAGGCCCTCATAGGTGAATCATGTTATAGGCCCTTGAAATTTTGGAGCAATGCCCTGCCATATTCTATATACAAGTATTCTCCATTTGAAAGGCAGATCTTAGACTGTTATTTGACCTTAGTGGAAACTGAATGCTTGATTATGGACCACTACATTACTATGCAACCTGAACTGTCCATGCTGATATGGATACTGTCTCACATACTAGGTCATAATGTTGGAATGCATAGCATCAGTTCATCATCAAAAGGAAGGAGTATAGATGTGATCAGGCTCTAGAGTGTCTTCAAGGCTACATGTTAAGTGAAGAACTTTCCCAAATGTATGTGGTTGCTACTCCTCTTACAATGCATTCTGGCCACTTTGGGATCCTGATTCCTTTTAGTCAACAAGCTAAGAAGGAAGTTCCATTGCTAGTGAGGGTGTTTGATCCAGGCTACAAACTACTAAGGAGAAATTGAACTGCTTCTCTATAATGGAAGTAAGGAAAAGTGTATGCGGAGTATAAGGGATTCTTTAGGGTGCCTCTTAGTGTTATCATGTCCTGTGACCAATGTCAATGAGAAACTACAACAACCCCATGAAGGCAGTGTGATAAATGGACTAGACACTTCAAGAATGAAACTGTGGACCACCAAATACAATGAAAAAATCTGTTGAAGTGCTTGCTATGGGTGCAGGCAATACAGAATGGGTAGTAGAACCAAAATACAGAATGGGAAATATGTATATATTAGAAAAATTGAGGAAACTAAACAAAAGGTAATATATATATTCTAGTATATAGTTACTATTTATTGGGATGTCAGTAGTTGTGTAAATAACTGTATATTTAAATTATTGGATATTAGAAAGTAAGCATTTTTAAGGGATCTTGCTAAGCATTTGGAGAAATTACTGTATATCCAGCTATACTATATCATGATAGGTATATCATACTAGGCAGAATTATGACCTTGCTATTGTCTTCATTTGATTATTAACTATGAAATAAGAGAATATAATTTGATGTCAAGTTGACAAGGGCTGGATTTGTGATGGTAAATTTCTGTTGTTAATTTGATCAGGTGAAGAATAAAGAGACACTCCTCTTGTTCTGGTCAATGAGGATGTTTCCATAAATAATTAACTGAGGGAGGAAGTTGTTCTCCCAGCATGAATAGCCCTTCCAGTGGTGGATTATATACATAAAAAAGCTCCTACAGATCCTAGGTACTCTTCCTCTGCTTGCCTGTGCTACATTTTGGTGAGTGCTTATTACCTGGCTGTCCTTGCTGTTCACACCTATGTGAATATATCCTACTTCTACTATCCTTTGTAAACATCGGAATCAAATATCATCAGGCTTCCAATGTGGCTTGAGGCCCAGCTGTTCTCCAGAAATCTTCCAGGTCTTCATGGCCATATTGGAACTGCTGACTAATCCAGCCACATGGACAAAACAGCAATGGTGTTTCTTGATGCTCAAGTCTGAAGACTATTCTTGGACTGTCATCAGCTAATCCAATAAATCTACTTTATAATACTAATTCACTCCACTTATTCTGCTTTTCTAGAGAAACTTGACTAGCACAAAGGCTAAAAAAGAGACATCAAAATAAAAGAGACACTAGCTGGAAAGATGGGTTTCAGAATAAGAACTAGAGGAGAGAGGATAAAAGAAGGTAAGAAGAAGCTGGGTGTGGTGGTGCACACCTTTAAACCAGCACTGGGGAGGCAGAGGTAGGAGGATCACCATGAGTTTGAGGCCACCCTGAGACTACATAGTGAATTTCAGGTCATCCTGAGCTAGAGTGAGACCCTACCTCGAAAAACAAACAAACAAACAACAACAACAAAAACAAGGTAAGGAGCGGATATTATGAGCAAATAACAGTTCATGTATGAAAACTGACAAAAAATAATAAAAATTTACAGGTATAGGCAAGCACTTTCTGAAAAGGACTCCAATAGCCCATGAAATAACTATAAAAATCGACCAAAGAGGTCACATGAAATGTAAAAGCTTTTGTACAACAAAGGAAATAGTCACCAGAGTAACAAGACAGCTCCCAGAAAGGGGTAAATCCTTGCCAGCTTTCCTTTAGCCTCATCAAGTTTTGAGTTTGAACACATGGCAACTTTATGTCACATGTATTAGAAGAGGTAAATGAATTTTAAATATTTTAAGGTTATTACATGGGAAAATGTTCAATGCACTAGCTAGTGTTACAGTTAAAAAATAAGAAACTATGTTTTATTCCCTTCAGTAAACATTAAACGAAATTTAAAGTGTGTATTTCTTGTCAGGAAATGCATGTGGAATAAAGGGATATAATTTAATCAAAAAAGGAATAAATTAAGGGAAAAGGACCAAAACAGAATAAAAACATACAGAACTTCACAAAATGGTATAAATGTAAAAGACTAAAATGAGCCAATTAAAAATAAAGATTGGCAGACTCAATTAAAATCACAAGTATTTAAAACAAATGAATGAAACAGCAATGGTTACTGCTAAAAGTCAGACATCTGAAATTAAATGTAAACATTTTGAAATAAAGGAATAGAAAAGGTTATGCAAATCAAACAGAGACCTTACCATCAAGCTTGATATAGCTATATTAGCAATAGGCAAAATAAAATTTAATATAAAAGCACAAGTAATTTTCAAAAGGAATATTAAGTAATAGATGTTTTAATTTAATAGCTATATAGAAATTTTTGAAATTGTGTGCAAACCACCTCAAATGGTTCAAAGAACCAAATTAAGTCACTACAAAATGACTCTGGGGTCTGTTAGATTCCTATAGCTGCATAAAGTGTTATCATAAATAGAATATTTTAAAACTGTTTCCATTAATTTGCTCAATGTTCTATGGGTTTTAAGTCCAGATGGGCCCACTCTTTTCATTAGTTAATCTTAACAAAGCCAGAGTCAAGTTGCTAGCTGGATAGGCAGCTATGAAGTCTGCATTGTGCTCGACATTGGCCTCCAGCGAACACTCATTTTTTTGTACATTGTGATGTACTTGGCATAACATTGATCCCTTTCATCTCAGTAGGAAAGACCCCACTTTTGTCAAATCCCTTTCACACATTCACTCTATGAATTCTTCTTTACCACAATTCAAAATTACATTTTTGTTTGTTTTGAACTGACTCACATGATAGGCTTGGCCCATCCAAAGAATCTTTCAATTTTAATATCTACTGGTATATCTGGATAGTACAATTTCTTTGGTGCTATAACATGACCAATATGCTAAAGGCTTGATGATGGACTGGAGCCCTTGCCAGGTGGTGAAAACTCTTAGAGGTCAAACTCAAGTGAGAGGTCTTCAGATAATTTGGGGACCCTAAATGAGACCAAGGGACTCCTATGTCTTTTTCCTTCCTCTGTTTTACATTGCACACATGAGATTTGTTTTGTGACATATGCCCAGAATTATGTGATACCTACAGGCCTAAGAGTAAATTGATCAGGGGCTGTTTCACATAGAACTGTACAAAATATTTTTGTATTCATATGTTAATTATCTCAGATTTTTGCTAAAGTAATGAAAAGCTTACTAACACTAAAATATGATACAATTGCATAAATAATGCAAGGATGTAACAGAGAAAATATAGAAAAACATTAAAGAAGAAACAACCTTAAGAAAAAGCTAAAAGCTAAAATATGAAAAAAAGTATTATTTAAAATTTGGGGAATATGATAATACTTAACAGAGGGAAAAGCAAATATTGTGAATATGTCAGTATTATGCTTAATGTTAATGTGGTTTGAATACTATAGGCATAGTATATCAGACTTTATTCTCAATTTGGTAGATAGAGGAAAAAAATGTTAAATTGGTGGAATTATTTGAGATACTTTAAGTTATTAACAAGAGAATTAATAATAACCCTGTTAATTTCATGCACAGCATGAGATATAAAGCCAAACTCACACACAGAGACACAGTTGTTAATTTCAAGGTCCATTGGAAATAAGAAACTAAAAACAACCAAAAGTCACATAAGAATAATGACACACTCTAAGTTATTGAAGAGGAGAAATGATTAAGATAGAAAAATCCCTATGAGAAAAAATTAAGTCAGTGGCCTGCCAAATTATTTTGCTTTTTTTCTTTCCTATTAAGTTTACAGAATGTATTCAACTTTTCATAAATATGCACACACAAGAATTGTAGGTTGAGACCATTTTTTAAGAGTTGCCCAGGTATGCTCAAACTCTGAAATGCCAATTACAACAGAAAACTTATTAAAAAAAATCAACCCTCTTATAGCATGATTATTGATATATTGTGGTATTAATGAATTTCTAGTTGAGACTTATCAACTGCTATATGGTCACATTTATATAGCATATTCTCAGTTTGGTGATGGAGAATAGGTTGTCTTCCGCCAGCTAAATTTGGGAGAATGCAAATATAAAATGAGAAGAGCAAGAAAATGACTTTGTGCTTGTAGGACACTCTAATCTTTTGATTTTTATGTTGACTGTGTGGAACTATATAGTTGATAGCAATTCACTGCAATTTATAATAACAAAATCATAAACTACATAAAATAAAATATGATAGAATCTGAATGAGGTATATATTTTAATGACAATAAATCAATATAATTTCTGGGATTTAAAAATTAAACTATGATTAGCTAGGTGTTATGCCACAGACCTTTAATGTCAGTCCTTGGCAAGCAGAGATAGGAGGATTGCTGCAAGTTTAAGTCCAGAGTGAGATGCAAAGTGAGTTCCAGGTAATTCTGGGCTAAAGTGAGATACTACCTTGGAAACAAACAATCAAAAGCTAATAATTAGACTATATTTAAGTTGTATTTTACCATGGAGAAAATTTGTTGTAGTCCTCTATACAATTCTGTACTAGTCTTGCAACTTACATTTGAATATGTTTTTATTTAAAATATTAAAAATCAGGCTAGAGACATTGCTTAGCAGTTAAGGTGCTTGTCTGAGAAGCCTAAGGACTTATGTTCCACTATCCAGATCCCACATAAGCCATACACACAGGGACATAAGATCACACATGCACACAAGAGAGCACACTCACTTGGAGTTCAATTGTAGTGGCTGGAGGCCCTGATGCACCAATTCTCTCTCGTCATCACCCTAAACATTAATGGCCTTAATTCACCCATCAAGAGACACAGGCTAACAGGGTGGATCAAAAAATTAGACCCCTCAAACTGCTGCCTTCAAGAAACCCACCTTACCACTAAAGACAGAAACCTCCTCAGGGTGAAAGGGTGGAAAACAATATTCCAAGCAAATGGGAATAAGAAACAAGCGGGTGTAGCTATATTAATATCAGATAAAGTTGACTTCAAACCAAAAACAATCAAAAAGGCCAAAGAAGTCTACTTCCTACTTATCAAAGGAACAATCCATCAAGAGGATATTACAATCATAAATCTGTATGCACCAAACACAGGGGCACCACAGTTCATAAAACAAAACCTACTTGACAATAAAACAGAAATAACCACCAACACCATCATAGCTGGGGACTTCAACACACCATTATCAGTAATAGACAGATCATCCAAACAGAAGTTCAACAGGGAAGTAAGAGAGCTCAACAAAACCATAGAGCACTTAGACCTAACAGACATCTACAGAACTTTCCATCCCAAATCCACAGACTACACATTCTTCTCAGCAGCCCATGGAACATTCTCTAAAATAGACCATATACTGGGTCACAAAGAGAGCCTCCACATATTTTGGAAAATCGACATAATTCCCTGCATGATATCAGATCATAATGCTATATTCCTAGAAATCAACAACAAAAAAACCAACAAGAAACCCAACGGCAACTGGAAACTGAATAGCACACTCTTAAACAATAAATGGATAGTGGATGAAATAAAAAATGAAATTGCAAAATTCCTGGAATTGAATGACAATGAGAACACATCTCTCTCTCTGTGTGTCTCACTCTCTCTTGCATGAAAAATGCCCATCTGTTGGATTTTAAATATAATTAGTCAGCATGAATTTCTTTCAGTTTAGCCTACTGAGTTCACTAATATCCTTAAATCTGGTCATTTACTAAGTTTGGGGCATTGTTTAACTACTTTAAATTTTTTTTGTTCATTTTATTTATTTATTTGAGAGTGACACAGAGAGAAACAGGCAGATAGGGAGAGAGAGAGAGAGAGAGAGAGAGAGAGGGAGAGAGAGAGAAAGAGAGAGAATATGGGCGGGCCAGGGCTTCTAGCCACTGCAAAGAAACTCCAGATGTGTTCACAACCTCCCTGCTCCCCCGTGCATGTGGCTAATGTGGGTCCTGGAGAATCAAGCCTTGAACCGGGGTCCTTAGGCTTCACAGGCAAGTGCTTAACCACTAGAGCGATTCCTCCAGCCCATTTAACTACTTTTTAGTTGATTTTTATTCCTGCTTTCTTTTTGAGTTTTGACATTATTAATTAGATCACTTTTAATTAGAACTTGAGCACCAAAATTTCTGGCCTTTGGTTTTTAGTCTATTTCCTTGATTTGTCTTCTCACTTATCACCATCTCTTTTGTATTTTAGCCTTAGGAAAGATAAGCTATAAAAAGCATTTGAAGGAGGGACTTGGTTGTATTTAATCTGAGGAAATATATGTCTAGAGGATAAATGAAAGAAAAACATGCCTCAAGGCACAAATATAGTTTAGTTTGATGATAGATTTATGTAAGAAATATAATCTATGATAAAGTAATGATAATGGAATTAGATGAATTAGAAAATTAGATGAATTGAAAAAAATCATTCAATGCATGGTCAATAGTGCTTAGTGATTAGTAGAATGTGATGATAGAGAAAAAATACCTCACAGAATGTTACCAGTTTTCTTAAATGAATGGAACTTAGTACCATTCAAGATTTTAAGAAAGTTTTCATTTATTTTTAAATGTTCCTCTTTTGCTGGTCAATCTCTTTTTAGATACTGATTTTTTTTCTCCACTTGTGACTTGCCCTCTACAGAACTATTATACACACCATAAAACACTTTGGACATGAATTGCCCTAAAATTTCCTTCACATTGTGTAGGGAGCTAATGCAGACGCCATTACAAGATGGCGCTGGCTTCCTGCCAGTCTTGAGGTAAACAATTCCTTATTTAGGCAGCACCTTGGCGCCAACCTCGCTTGAGGTTGTGCATGCGCTTGACGCACCTTGTCTTAAGCCTATCCCGTGGCTCCTGGTGGCGGGTGAGCTTTGGCAGCCAATCAGTAGACGCCCCGTAGTGCTCGGCCCTATAAAAGCAGCTACACTCCCGCGCCCCGGCCCCTCGCCATCAGCTTTCCTGTTAACCAAGAGGCTCTCCAATAAAGTGTGATCAAGAAGGATCTTCGTTTGCTGGTCGTTCTTCTCCTGCTGGTCAGGGGGTTCGCCGCAACATTGTTTATAATTTCTCTATTATTTTAATCTTCTATTTATTCATAGTTCATGTCATTATTTTATCCTATGTATAGAACTCTATTTACTGTACAACTTCATAAAATATAATATTGCTTTCATTTTCAACTATGAAAATTAAATATATTGAGAACAGTTATTATATAACTCATGCCTCTAAAGGGCCACAAGTAGTTCAGTTCATGTGATATTCTTGTTATGATGCTGGCTTCATTTTACCCATATATTGAGAACTAGAGGGAGGTTGAATTTAAATATAGTTAAACATAACATTGGCACAGGAAATTTCAATGTGGTAAAAGTTATTGAGTCTATAGTATTTTAATTACTTTCTTATTCAGATCTACATTGAAAGAGAGTAAATCTCAAAGAAGAAAGATATAGAAAGTATAATGTTTTACACAGTATGAAGTATAAGCAAATTTAAAGGTAAAGACAC
Organism: Jaculus jaculus; assembly: GCF_020740685.1. Lineage (NCBI taxonomy): Eukaryota > Metazoa > Chordata > Mammalia > Rodentia > Dipodidae > Jaculus > Jaculus jaculus. Next base: position 123,773,640 of record NC_059125.1, read on the forward strand.
AATTATTTGGGCTGAAATTGCTACAAATATTTCTACCATTAAAGAGAAGCCAATTGGTCTACCCTGGGAAAATAGGAAAGATGCCCAGAGAGAAAAACCCAACACATTGAAGGCTCAACAAAGGAAGAATGTGAATACATCTATAAGGAAAAGGCCTGAATGAAGAACTCTGAAGTAGTTCACAAAACATCATACCAACGCTGTTGTATGTATACCAACTGTAATACCAAGTCAGGATTCATCCTGATCTAAAGTAGAACAAACATGGCTGTGTCACTCACATGTTAATGGTTTTGAAACAATGAAAAATGAAAGTTAAAGTATTCTACCATGGTTTCAGAAGTCCATTGATGCTAGGTAACTGGAGCATGGTCAAAATTTCTGAAAGGGGGCCTTAAGAGACCACTAGGTGAAGCTGTGAAAGTGAACCCTAATAGGTTGAAAAAAAGACCCCAGAATTTTTGAGATACCAGGACATGGGATGGCCTGGAAGGAAAGCCATGGGTGGAAAGTAAATTCCACCAAAGAGTCCACAGGCAGCACAGATGGAGGGATGAAGCTATATAAGTGATTTGGAACACAGAGGATCTAATCATGAGTTCCAGATATTGGTCATGGAGTAGCACTATTTCATATTTTCCCTAATGGTTATTCATCTTGCTTTGGCCCAATTTTTCCTTGCTATACCCCATTCTTCTTTGTTTGGAGTGGTGATGTTTACTCTATTACATTATATATTGGATTGGAAGAATATAATCTGTGTTTTGGTTTTACAGAGTTTACAGTTAAGAGACATTCTTGAGTCTCACATGAGCACTAAGCCTTTAGACTTTTGATCCATGTTGGGACTGGTAAAAGTCAAGGGAACTTTTCAAATCTGAATAAATGCAGCTTACTTTGTGATGTGGCCAGGAATTTATCAGTACAATTCAGAATTAATGGTAAATGTACAATGTCCCCTATAGAGCCATGTGTTTGAATCCTTAAATCCCCAGTCAGTGGTGCTGTTTGTGGAAGTTGTAGGATCCTCAGGAGGTAAAGCCTTGCTGCAGAAAGTGTGTGGTTGAAGGTAGGTCTTGAGATTTACATCCCAGTCCTGCTTGCAGCATTCAAATTCCTCTACTCACTCTACACTGTTATGATAATTTCACTCTGGCTTTCTGCCCTTGCCTCCCCGTCATGATAGGCTGCCCTTCAAACTGTAAACTGCTTCTTTTTGCTAATTTTGTTCCAAAACTAAAGTAAATTATACAATTTGGTTATTTTGTCCTATATTATGTTTTCTTCCTCATTAATCTGTTTTTCTTAGGTAAATAATTGACCATAGAGATTTTGTTTTCCATAGCTATATTAAAGATTTTTGTCTGATCTAACAATATGACTCTAGATTCCTATTGTTTCCATGCTTTTCCCATCATGATGAAATTTCCTCTTGGTACTATAAGCTAATAATACACCCTTTCCTGTCTTAAGGTACTTCTGATCAGATCTATCTCCTAGCAAAATGAGAGTAAATTATAGAAAAAAAATACTCATTTTGACTGAAAACTATAGTTTGTAATGGACAAAGTGGAGAGTAACTATTTTGCCTCCATCTCATAAATTTGGAATATAGATGATCTCAATTCATACAGTGTCATCAAATAAGGAGCTACCAAGATGCAGGTAATCATGTGTATTGCACTGAATATTTACCTAATTAAAACATTTGGCTGCAGAACAGTTGCATAATAGATTTACTTTCATTGTTTGTCTTGAAAATTCTAATGTGGGGTTCCCCAGAGGGGTCCCCGCTCAGGGCTGTCTACGCGACCCCAAGAACACTCACGCAGGATGCTCTCAATGCAAACCCCACGAGGTTTATTGAATCCGATGCATCGGGGCTCAACACAGATTCCTCTGGCAGGAGGGGTGAAGAGCCCCTAGCCAGGAGTTTGGTCAGCTTATGAAGGCTAAAACCACAGGTATGCAGAGTCATAGGGGCTTTTCAGCCGTGGCTCCCTCTGATTGGGTGGGGCCCACGGGGTGGGCTCGTGTGGGTCCCTCTGATTGGGTAGGGCGTACAAAAGGTCAGGTCCTCATGGTATACTTTTTACAAAATGGAGGCAGTTGCAAAATGGCAGTTCTGTGATTCAGTGCAGCAGCAAGCAAGCCATATTACAGAAGCTTAAAAAGGCAGGTTAGCAGAGCATCTAGAAAACAGGGCAGCAGAAATAGGGCAACTTTTGTCCTTTCACTATAAGGTATAATTTGTTTTCCAACTGCTAATTTGTGTTTCTTCAATCTCTTGTCCCATTTGCTCTTTTCCTCTTCTTTCTATCTGTGGCATTATCTTATCAAATGACTCTGAGAGTAGCAAAATTATGTTTATTTAGCTAATATCTTCTTTCATATCTCCTAAAGTTTCAATTTTGTAGTCATAATTTTACTAGTTTATCATGCTCTTCATCAATGCCAGATTAATATATTTCACATGAAGCACATTTGTATTTTTCCAGTATTAATCTTATGACCTGTGAAAGTCTTCTCTCTTTATGTTGCCCTATGCTCTATGTCTCTTTTATGACTTCTTCTGTGAAGCCTTCTTCAGCTTTTCATACAAAATAAATAACTACTTCCTGTTTATTAAAAGTAACTCTGTTGTATACTTGAAATAAGATAATCTTTTTATATATCACACTTATAGTATATGTTAATCTATTTGTCTTTCTCATATTGAGGGTTCTATGTAGTTTTTTTATTACTTTGTATAATCATATGTGAATTGCATAATTTAATGTTTATTTCTTTTCTATTAGATTCCAGAGTGTTCAAAGTTAAATTATTTTTTACTGTAAGTTCTTTTCAGTAATTAGCTCAATGGTAATTTACTTTATTTTAGAGACTTAAATGTATCTTATTCTAGATGTATTAGTACATTATATGCAATTTCAAATACTTGTAGAAACTATAGCTACCTAAATTATGAATAATAAAAATATCTGTTATATTTACTAATTCAGAAAAAAAACATTGTTCATCTGCAACCCTTGCCTTAATGCAAATATTTTTCAGAGCCACATTTCTTGAATTCAAAGACAGGTTATGACAGAAAGTGTGAATTGAGTGGAATGTTTTTTTAAATTATATAATAGCTATTATGAGTCTTATCTTTTCAAAATCAATTATTGTAGCATGCCTTATTATCTTCCTACTTTTAATTTTCCACATAAATTTAATTTTACATCATATATTTTTTCTTATAGTAGCTCTTATTTCTATCACATTATTTTGTTTGGTTTTGTAGGACCAGAGTCCTTTATTTCCTGTTATAATTAACTAGCATATACTAACTGCCAAAAATATCACCTACCATATACCAGAATATTTCAAGTTTAGATTTTAGTCTTTCCTTGGCCAAATTGAACCATTGTTTGTTTCCCAACTTATAATTATACATTAAACAATGATGTTTAATACTTTAGCATTACTAGTCTACTAAAGCGAAAGTTACATATGTCATAAATGACTTCCCTGATACTATATAACATGTACATATGGAACTCATATTTCCTTTTTAGGCTATATTTTACTATATGGATCAAGTTTTCTTCTTAAAAATATCACCTTCAGTTATTTCCATTATAACACACTCCCTGATATTTTCCTATTTATTTTTGTAAGCTTTGATTTCTTTCTATTTGATTTATATATTTATTGGAAGGAGAGAGACAGAGAGTAAGAGAGAGAGTTAGATACAGAAATAGGCAGGTAGAGAGAGTATGGGTGCACCAGGGCTTCCAGCTACTGCAAACAAACTCCAGATGTGTGCACCACCATGTGCATCTGGCTTACGTGGGTCCTGGGCAGTAAAACTCCAGTCCTTGTGCTTTGCAGGTAAGTGTGTTAACCACTAAGCAATCTCTCTAGGCCTTTTCCTATTTATTCTTTTCATTTCTCTGTCTACTTACTAGGTATTACTTCTTATATGATCCTCATTAATATTAAAAATTAAACGTAAACTCTTAGATTATTATTTTCAGTGGATAATCTCATCTAATTATCACAGCTTTGCCTATTACCTCTCTAGTGCCAACTACCCTAATGTATAGTTAAAACATATATCTCCAAGATATTTTAGGAATCCTGTATATCTATCTGACTGTTTCCTGAATGACTCCTTCAGGAAGATCAATATTACCCTGTGCTTTGGATCACAAATACTAAACTCAGCTGAAGGAATTAACCAACTACATCTATTTGGCCTTCCATAGGAAGGAATGGCATTAATCATTCAATTATCTTAACTAAATTTTTGAAAACTCTTCTGGAATTTATCTTCTTAATATCCTATCAAATCCTACTGATATAGAATCTTTTCCCTTATTATTATTAATTTAAAATCTCTATAACATTGTCCAAATTAAGCTTTCTATGATCTAGCTTATATTCTTGCTCTCCCTGAATGGCAGCCACTGAAGATTTCATCTTACTTTTTCATATGTGTTTATTACTCTTTGAGTTAGGTTCTTTGGATGATGGTGATATTTCAATCAAGCTTAAACAATTACAAAATTTCATAGGACTATTCTCTTTAACATCTATATATAATGCAACAGTTTTGAATACTCAGCACATAGTAATTAATTTATAAAAACTGATGTGCTCATCTTGGAAAAGAGATAAAATGGACAAAGAAAGAGCACATGCCACTTAGTAGTGGATATGCCTGTTTGGACAGAATGAGATACTAAGTAGATATTAGATAATTCATGGCCATGAAAACGATTTCTAAGTAGTTTTTATTATCTTATGTGTTCAATGGAAGAAAGTCAAAAGGTTCATTCAGATAAATACTCCATCATATTTGCAGTTTAGGTAAACAATATTGGCAGGAAATACATTGAAATCTTGAAAACTATTGACACCTAGAGTTATTGAGGAGTATAATGATAATTTAGCTTAGATTTAGAAGGGAAGAAGTTATTATAGGTAAAAATATTTAATGAAAAACTTGAAAAATTAATAGAAATTGGGGGAAAACCTGATTATAGTAGGAAATCATTTATTTTGCCTTGATGTCTCTAGGAAAAGTTTCATCATGGCATGGCAGAGAAGAAGCTGGCCAATCATATTTTGACATAGAAGCTGGGTGATAGCAAAAAGAATGAGCTTGTTCTATCAAGTTGGTGTTGGCTATAACTCCCTAAAGATACCATATGGATATACCTCCTTCAGGAAAACTCCAAAATTTCTGCCAGCTAGGGATATAATTTAATCACAAACACATTATGTTAATGGGAATTTCACATACTAACCACCATATTCAACCTATGTTCCCCACAGACTCATAGCCATCTCATTTTGCAAAAGGCATTCAGTACAGCTGTAAATTTTCCTATAATCTTTAACTATGCCAACATGGTTCAATAGTTCAAACAAAATAATAATCACCTAAACAATCCCTTAACTTAAAATGCTATGAAATCAAAACATAACTTATGTACTTCCAACATACGATGGCATAGAGTAAACATTCCCATTTCAAGGAATTTGGCACAGCAAGAAAAAGTGGACCAACACAAGATACAAATCTCATCAAATCCTGAAGCTCCATATATAATTACTGAGATCCCAAATAAAATGTCTAGGATACACATTCATGCCCCCCAACCTTGGATGCTGACATTCTGTACAGATATACCCATGCCAGAGTGAAAAGATATTCCCAGAAGCTGTACCATAGTTGTAGTATTTCTAAAGACCTGAGGTCTTCATTGCAAGTCACAGTTCTATTTCATAGCCCTATGCCACAGCCCTTGGTGACTCTATGCAGGGATGATTGGGCACATCCACAAAATGATCCAAATACAATGATCCTCATTCTCCTACATTTGTCATACTTTCAAATGTAGCTTTCAAATGTCAGCACTCTTCCTACAGTGCCGAATGCAAGGCAGCTTTCCCAGTCTCAATAGTGGCAAACTAAAACAATCGCAACTAAACGGGGTTGCAGTCTCAGGTCCAGGAACTCTGAATGTGCTCATATTTATTCCACTAAATAGAATAGACCATGACTTTGAATTCAAATTTTCTCAAGTTTTCAGGATATAGGCAGTATCCTCTTTCTTTTCTGAAACCTTATCAGCCACACCTCCTTATTTCTCACTGCATTTATGTTTTTTCAAACTCTCACCAGAAAGGTCAATCAAACTATGATCATAGCACTGCATGGCTTCACCAGATTCAAGTCTCAAATCATTCCATATTCCTCCCAAAAGTCTAAATCCACGTAGTCCAGTTTATAACAGCAGTTACCCACTACTTAGTACCAATTTTCTGTACCAGTTACCTTCACATTACTGAGACAAAATACCTGACAAAAAGCAGTTTATGGACTGAAATGGTTTAAAACTCTTATAGTCTAGAGGAGAAGTTTCACAATTACATGGAAGAGTAGAGGCTGAGTATCACATGTTTTCTTAGAAGGTGGGAGGCACCAGCAAGTGTGAGCCAGATCTAGTTCAGGGGAGCTGAGCTATAATACCCACTACACAAAACATCCTCCAGCAAGGATCTACCTCCCAAATTGCCTTGAGGTGGGAATTGAGTATGAAGTGTAGAGATGCCTTACTGCTAATTGTTCTACATTTTAATTTTACTGTAGAATAATAGAATCAGATAGGTGATTCAATATAATTTACATTTAAAAGATCACTCTGGAGCCAATATCAAAATAAGTGTATTTAACATAGTGCACTGTAGGAGTACAAAGGAGAAATGATATTGATTTTGGAAAGGGTGTCAGTGCAAATGGACTAAAATATCTAAAATTGAAACAGGTATTTGGATATTTGTGCATAAACTTCAGTAGTAGAGAGATTACATAGCACATGAAAAGCCTTGCATTCCATCTCTTGAACAACACACACACACACACACACACACACACACACACAAATGGTTGTAGTGAGCTCCACATTGCTGGGATGAACTTCCAAACTAGGTATAGTTTAGGGGAGGAAGGGTTCATTTTAAGCTTACATATCCAGAGTAAAGTTATCTCTGATGGAAAAAGCCACTTCCATACATGTAATCACAGAGAAGCCATCACCAGCCAGCAAAAACCAAAAGCAACAAGCATACACACACACACACAAAAACAAAACAAAACAAAACAAAACAAAACAAAACAAAACAAAAACAAAACAAAACAAAACAAAACAAAACAAAAAACCCTGCAGTAAGCATCAGAGAAGACCCAGATAGAGCTCAGACTTATCTGCATATCTTTTGGCTGTAAATCAAATCCAATCCTAAACACACTTTAGGGCAAGACCCCCAGCATCCACCCACAGTGACACTTCTTGCATGTAGGCAGCTGGAAATCCAAGTTAAAAGCTTTGATAAACACTTGAGCCAGGCATAGTGACTCATGCCTTTAATCCCAGCACTCAGGAGGCAGAGGTAGGAGGATTACTGTGAGTTCAAGGCCACCCTGTTACTACATAGTGAATTCCAGGTAAGACTGGGCTAGAGTGAGACCCTACCTCCAAACAACAACAACAAAAACAAAAAACAAACAGTTGAGTCAATGAAAGGAGACACATTCAAACTACCACATTATGACCTCCCATTGTCCCCCAATACAATCATGACCAACCCACATTGTAAATTGTATTCAGTACCACTTCAAAGGTTGTATAAACTAAATTTCCCAGAGAAGCACTAAATCTGCTACACCTATTTCCAGCAAGGCTGAATGGACTGATAAACTCAGGTGATCATAGAGATGGAATGCTGCAACATCAGAGCCAAATTACATCAGGGTACCTTTGTCCCCTAATCGGGCATTATTGCTGTGGTGGTTTGATTGAGGTGTCCCCCATAAACTTAGGTGTTCTGAATGCTAGGTTCCCAGCTGATGGATATTTGGGAATTAATGCCTCTTGAAGGGAGTGTATTGTTGGTGGCGGGCTTATGGGCTTTATAGCCAGTTTCCCCATGCCAGTGTTTGGCACACTCTCCTGTTGCTAGGTTCACCTTATGTTGGCCAGGGGGTGATGTCCACCCTCTGCTCATGCCATCGTTTTTCCCTGCCATCGTGGAGCTTCCCCTTGAGCCTGTAAGCCAAAATAAATCTCTTTTTCCCAGAAATTGCTCTTGGTTGGGTGATTTCTACCAGCAATGCGAACCAGACTGCAACAATTGCCAGGCTCTGTGTCTGAGCTAATATGACTATCAGTTGATCAGTTGTCACCTTTTTAGAATGTACTGGCATACATTAGCTTTCACCAAGCTAAAGGCTAAGATTTCCATCAGATAATCTAAAACTTTTGGTGGAAATTTCCCTGCTTTGCTGTAACATGCCTACCTGATGATCAGCCAATATATTTGTAAAGTGCTTTGATTTATGACTTTCATTTGTTCTGTAAATATAAAGCCTTCATGAAATTCTTAAAATATTTGAACATGGAGTTGGGGTAACCTAAATCTATGTTCCAGGGCCATGGTCACTCATATTTGGCTCCAGAATAAACAATTTCTTATCCCCTTTGAAGTGAGAGCTGCATCTTTTTCAAGAACAGTTATGGTGCCCAATGTGGGTCTCCAAGGACAAGCTAAGTCCACTTGGGATACACTTGGTAGGATGTCTCCTTAAGGGTATGTTGGTGAGTTATTTATGGGGATCAGACCACCCTTGACTTAGTCAATAGTCCTCTTGTTTATATGAGCTGGTTTTAGGATCATTTGTTTCATACTTTCTGTTTGGTTTGATTTCAAAGGGTTCATTTGGAGGTATCCATTTAGTTTGTTTGCTTTGAAAGCATTTTGGTTTGTACCATTATGGTTTGTTGTTTATGTTCAGATCTTTGAGAACATTTTTGTTTCTGACTATTGGGTTTGTCTCTGCTATCATGAAGATTTTTTCTCTCAATGCTCCTCCAGTGAAAGATAAAATTTTGTGGGGGGAAATTGTTTTGTTTCCTTTTTTGTTGTTGTTTTTGTTTTCTGAGGTAGGGTCTCACTCTGGATCAGGCTGACCTGGAATTAACTATGAAGTCTCAGTGTGGCCTCGAACTCATGGCAATCCACCTACCTCTGCCTCCCAAGTGCTGGGATTAAAGGCATGCACCACCAGACCAGACTTTAAAAAAAATATTTATTTGAGAGTGACAGACAGAGAAAGAAAGAGGGGGAGAGAGAGGGAGAGGGAGAGGGAGAGGGAGAGGGAGAGGGAGAGAGAGAGAGAGAGAGAGAGAGAGAGAGAGAGAGAGCGAGCGAGCATGCCAGGGCCTCCAGCCACTGCAAACAGACTCCAGATGCATGCATCACCTTGTGCATCTGGCTTACGTGGGTCCTTGGGAATCGAGCCTCTAACCAGTGTTCTTAGGCTTCACAGGCAAGTGCTTAACTGCTAAGCCATCTCTCCTGCCCTTGTTTCATTTCTTTGTTTTAATCTAGTTTTCTGGCCAAAAAGCCATATAGTGGTTAAAGAGTGCCATGGACACTGATGACAAGAATTTCCTAGATACCTATACTGTTCTTTGGTCAGATGGAAGCCTTAAATGCTATTTATTTGTGTAATATAACATTCATTAAAATCTTAAGATGGAAGTTTCTTTAGGCTAATGAGGTTAAAATTGGATGCATAAATTTTGAATATTTCCTTCCAAAACATATTTATAACAATTCTATTGCATTGCTTTTTGATAGTCACAGATAATAAATATTAGTCATCAAAATGTCTCATTAACATATACTGAAGGTCTTTTTCTAAATTGATTACAATGGATTTTTTTCAGGATTGATATACAAGTGATGAGTATACATATATATTTTTTTCTTTTCTTTCTTTTTATTTTATTTATTTGTTTATTTATTTTTGGAGTAGGGTTTTCATCTAGCCAAGGCTGATCTGGAATTCACTATGCAGTTTCAGGGTAGCCTTGAACTCATAGCAATCATCCTACCTATGCCTCCCAAGTCCTGGAATTAAAGACATGAACCACCACTTCTGGTCTTAGTTTTTTCATTTTATATGCTTTTTGTGAATCTTTTAATTTTCTTTTCATTAGTGGAAATTACAGAAGATGCAGTCCCAGAAAACAATAGCATTTAGAATCTGGGTAGGCCTATTTGTGTGTTTTAATCATGGCCATGTTAGTAAGTCTTGAACTAGTATTTTATAATTTTTGATGAACTTTACTTACACTTGTGAAATGTAAAAAATATTGCCTGCTTATTTGTGTTCTCCTTTAAAAGTTGTTTAAAGGTTTTTAGAAAGGCTCTATTTTCAAGATCTATATATTCTGCCTTATTTCTATTAAGTCATATCTTTATAATGTATAGGTTTAAAATTAGAGATTGAAATATCCCTAATAATTGAAAATAAAACAAACAAATCATAGATTTAAATAACAACAACTAAATCTTTGGTTTTGAATCATATATATGATTATATATATATATGCATATATATGATTTTATATATATATATACCTTTACATTTTTATTTTTATAATGCTTATATCATGTCAAACTGACTCACAAGTAAATAGTCATATAGATTAAGATTGTTAAGTTAGTCCATAAATAATAATATAAAGATTTAAGCAATCATGGTATACATAATTAAACCTTAATCAATATTTTTTGGTAACTTCTTGTCTCAATTCAAATTATGCAAGAATTTGTTATAGTTTTGATTGACTCTCTTACTCCAAATTCTGCTACTGCCTAATCAGAAGTAATCCCACCAGGGAAGTTGAGGAAAGGAATGTTTCCTCTAGGCCTAATATACAAAAAATTAGATAATGACTTATCTCTGCTTTCTGCATTCCATGAGTAATTAACATACTTGTGTACATAATACACTTGCAAATAGAGTTCTACATATTGACCCTAAAAATGTTTTTAAACAGAGATGCCAAGTTGTTATTCTGCTGTTTGCTTTTGATAACAATTTTCATTTTCCATGGTAATAGTGAAAAGGAAGAAGACAATTCTTCCTAAAAAGTGAACTGGTCTTAGAAATATAAAAGAAAAATTTATATTTCTAGATTTAAATCTTAAAATGTTTAAATCAAAAGTTATTAAATTCATGAATAAGATATGTTTAAAGAAATGGTTTATTACTTTTTTATAATCCAAAATTCAAATTCTGTTGGAATGATTTTTCTTTAGTAGTGTTTACAAAAGCCTAATTCTGTTTCTACAATAAATTTATTAGTATTATTATACTTTTACTACTACTACATACCAATTAGATTACAAACAAAAGTTTTAAATTGATATGTTTTCCATTAGAAAAAACCTTTACTTTGTTTACTAAATAAAGTGGATTTGTGTACTTACAACAAGGTTTCTTCTATATTCTGTTTATAACAACGCTTATAAAAGTAGCTTACAGGGATTTTAGGTTTCATCCGTTTACTAACTGAAGCCTATAATAACATATGGCTAAACTACATCTAACATATAAGTTTATATGCATTCCTACTTAGATAACTCTTTCACTCATTAAAAACACTTTAGAGGACTTCCGGTTAAGATAGCGGCGTAGGTACCACGCCAAAGCAGCTTAGGGGGGAAAAAGACCAAAAAAACTCAGCAAAATACACACTTTTACTAAAAAGTGAGGTGTATAGGAAATTGAGGCGGCAGCGGAGAAGTAGAAGAGTTATAGAGCATCCAGAGCCAGCACAGGCGGGAACAGCAGCTCCGGGGCAACTCGGCCAACCGCCACAGCCGCGGCGCGGCAGAAAGCCGCCAGACTCTCGGCTCGAGCCGCAGGACAAGCCAGGTGCGGGATTTTCCCCTCACACCGCGCTCTCCGCAACTCGGGAAACGTGAGGGGAGAGCGGCAGCGAGCAACGGAGGGAGGAGCAGACCGCGAGGTAGAAGCACACGTGGAGCAGCGATACAACCAGAGCAGCCGCGGCTCCCTCCCCTCCCCCACCGCCTGAACCCAGCTCCAGCGAACACAGCAGCGGCCTGGGACCCGGCCACGCCAACTTGGGCTGACAGCAGGACCCAAGCAGGAGCAGAGTTTGGCAGAAACTTCAGCGGCTCCAGCACCGGTACCAGCGGCCCCAGCAACAGCGGACCCAGGAGCGGCAGCAGCGGCAGATACCGCAGCAGCGGCTTAGGGGGGAGCAGCGGTGGTGGACACGCAGCGGCAGCTTCAGCAGCGGTGGTGGCTCCGGCTCAGTTTGCCCCGTAGGAAAAGCAAGTGCCCAGCTCCAGAAATCAGAACAGCAGCCCGACGACCCAGGCAGCAACTTGACTGAGACCACAATCACCCAAGGTAACTGGGATTGCACCAGGGAAGGGTCTCACTTGGTCACAAGCTGACTTGGATACCTCAACAGACCAGAAATCTAAACCTCTTTGTTGATAGAGGATCTGCTCATTATAATAACTACTCTTGCATACATACTCGGGGCTGTTTTGGATTGAATGTGTACAGTGTTTAGTTAAATTTTAGAATCTACCAGTATTTTATTCCACTCAGCCTGCTTGAATACTCCTATAGCAGGGAAACTCAACCCCCAAGAACATCTTTGTAGATACTCTGAGAGTCTTAAGAGCCACACCTAATACCTTAAGGTCCTACCCTGAAAATATATTACATCAAATCAATTGATACAGCTAAGAATACACAGCTAGCTAGAAAATCCAAGCATTAACTTAATCCAAGATGCAAAAATATATACATTATAACACAAGAAACACTAAAAAGCAAGACGACATAAATCCACCTAAAAGTATTAATGCATCAGAAATGTCCTCCAGTGAGAAAGAGTTAGAGGAAATGCCTGAGAAAGAGTTCAAAAGAATAATTATAAATATGTTCAAAGAGGTCAAAGAACACATGAAAACAATCAAAGAAGAAATCAAAGAGGAAATCAAAGAGGAAATCAAAGGAATCAAAGAAGAGGCAGGACACCAATTTAATGAAATAAAGAAGGCAATACAAGACATAAATAGGGAAATAGAAATAATAAAGAAAAACCAGTCAGAATTACTAGCAATGAAGAACACAGTTAATGAAATAAAAAACTCTGTAGAAAATCTCACCAGTAGGATGGATGAGGGAGAGGACAGAATATCTAAGCTAGAAGATCAGGTGGCAGACCTAATGCAGTCCAACAAAGAGAAAGACAAACTTATAGAAAAGTATGAGTGGGAATTTCAAGATATTCGGGACACTATGAAAAGATCCAATATAAGAATTCAGGGCATAGTAGAAGGAGAAGAACTCCACTCCAGAGGCATAGTAGGCATCTTCAACAAAATCATAGAGGAAAATTTCCCCCAAATTGGGAAAGAGGTGCCAATACAGATACAGGAAGCCTTTAGAACCCCAGCCAGACAAAACCCAGAAAGAACCTCCCCTCGCCACATTATACTCAAACTTCCAAACACACAAACCAAAGAAAAAATATTGAAAGCAGTTAGAGAGAAAAATCAAGTTACCTACAAAAGCAAGCCCATCAGGATTACAGCAGATTATTCAACACAAACTTTTAAAGCCAGAAGGGCTTGGAGTGATATATTCCAAGTTCTGAAAGATAAAAACTGTCAACCAAGGTTACTTTATCCTGCAAAGTTATCCATTCAAATAGATGGAGAAATAAAGACATTCCATGACAAAAGCAGGTTAAAGGAGTATTTGAAGACAAAACCAGCTCTACAGAAAATACTTGATAGAATCCTCCATGCTGAACAAAAGGAAAAGCACACATATAAGGAACCTAGAAAAAACAAGCTATACTCAAATACCAGTTAACAGAAGAGAGCACAGGTAGAACCAGTAACACACACACACACACACACACACACACACACACACACACACACACACAAATGGCAAACATAAATACACACCTTTCAATAATATCTCTTAATATCAACGGTCTCAATGCCCCAATGAAAAGACATAGATTTGCAGACTGGGTTAAAAAGCAGGATCCTACAATTTGTTGTCTCCAAGAAACTCACCTTTCTACAAAGGATAGACATTATCTTAAGGTAAAAGGTTGGAAGACGGTGTTTCAAGCAAACAGGCCTAGAAAACAAGCAGGGGTTGCTATCCTAATATCCGACAGGGTAGACTTTAGTCCGACGTTAGTCAAGAAAGATAAGGAAGGTCACTTTATATTGATTAAGGGCACACTCCAACAGGAGGACATTACAATCCTAAACATATATGCACCTAACATGGGGGCTCCCAAATTCGTCAAGCAAACACTATTAGAACTAAGGTCACAGATAACACCAAACACAGTGGTGGTGGGTGACTTTAACACCCCACTCTCATCAATTGACAGGTCATCCAGGGAAAGAATAAACAGAGAGGCATCTGGACTAAATGAGGTCATAGAAGGAATGGACCTAACAGATATATACAGGACATTTCATCCAAAGCTTGCAGAATATACATTCTTTTCAGCAGCACATGGAACATTCTCTAAAATAGACCATATATTAGGAAACAAAGCAAATCTTAACAACTTCAGGAAAATTGAAATAATTCCTTGCATTCTATCTGACCACAATGGAATTAAACTACAAATCAGTAGCAAGAAAGGCTATAGAGCATACACAAAATCATGGAAACTAAACAATACACTACTAAATGATGAGTGGGTCAATGAAGAAATCAAAAAGGAAATCAAAAAATTTATAGAGTCAAATGATAATGAGAACACAACATACCAAAATCTCTGGGACACAATGAAGGCAGTTCTAAGAGGTAAATTTATAGCCTTAAGTGCCTATATTAAGAAACTAGAAAGGTCGCAAGTAAACGACCTAATGCTTCGCCTTAAAGCCTTGGAAAAAGAAGAACAAGGCAAACCAAAAAGTAGTAGACGGGAAGAAATAATAAAGATTAGGGCAGAAAATAATGAAATAGAAACAAAAAGAACAATCCAAAGAATTAATGAAACAAAGAGTTGGTTCTTTGAAAGGATAAACACGATTGATAAACCTTTAGCAAATCTGACCAAAAGAAAGAGAGAAGAGACACAAATTAATAAAATCAGAGATGAACAAGGTAACATCACAACAGATTCCAGAGAAATTCAAAAAATTATAGGGACATACTATAAAAGCATATACTCCACAAAGTATGAAAATCTGAAAGAAATGGATGATTTCCTTGATCTATATGACCTACCTAAATTAAATCAAAATGAGATTAATCACTTAAATAGACCTATAACAAACATGGAGATCCGAGCAGTTATCAATAATCTCCCAACTAAAAAAAGCCCAGGCCCGGATGGATTCACTGCTGAATTTTACCAGACTTTTAAGGAAGAGCTAACACCATTGCTTCTCAAGCTTTTCCAGGAAATAGAAAAAGAAGGAATTCTACCAAACTCCTTCTATGAGGCCAGCATCACCCTGATACCAAAACCAGGCAAAGATAGAACAAAAAAAGAAAATTACAGACCAATCTCCCTCATGAACATAGATGCAAAAATTCTCAACAAAATATTGGCAAACAGAATACAAGAGTATATCAAAAAGATCATTCACCCGGACCAAGTAGGCTTTATCCCAGAGATGCAGGGATGGTTCAACATACGCAAATCTATAAATGTAATACATTACATAAATGGGTTGAAGGACAAAAATCACATGATCATCTCATTAGATGCAGAGAAAGCATTTGACAAAATCCAACATCCCTTCATGATAAAAGTCCTACAGAGACTGAGAATAGAAGGAACATATCTCAATATATTAAAGGCTATTTATGACAAGCCTACAGCCAACATATTACTAAATGGGGAAAAACTGGAAGCTTTTCCACTAAAATCAGGAACAAGACAAGGGTGTCCACTGTCTCCACTTCTATTTAATATAGTTTTGGAAGTCTTAGCCATAGCAATAAGGCAAGAGACACACATAAAAGGGATATAAATTGGAAAGGAAGAAATCAAGTTATCATTATTTGCAGATGACATGATTCTATACATAAAGGACCCTAGAGACTCTACCAGCAAGCTGTTAGAGCTGATCAAAACCTACAGCAATGTAGCAGGATACAAAATAAATACACAGAAATCAGTAGCCTTTGTATATGCTAACAACAAACACACAGAGGATGAAATCAGAGAATCACTCCCATTCACAATTGCATCAAAAAAAATAAAATACCTTGGAATAAACCTAATCAAGGAAGTAAAGAATCTATACAATGAGAACTTTAAAACACTCAAGCGAGAAATTGCAGAAGACACTAGAAAGTGGAGAAACATCCCTTGTTCCTGGCTTGGAAGAATCAATATCGTGAAAATGGCAATCTTACCAAAAGCAATCTACACATTTAATGCAATCCCTATCAAAATTCCAAAGGCTTTCTTCATGGAAATAGAAAAATCAATCCAAAAATTCATTTGGAATCACAAAAAACCTCGAATATCTAAAATAATACTGAGCAACAAAAAAGAGGCTGGTGGTATCACCATACCTGATTTTAACCTATACTACAGAGCCATAGTAACAAAAACAGCATGGTACTGGCACAAAAACAGACATGTAGATCAGTGGAACAGAATAGAGGACCCAGATGTAAGCCCAAGTAACTATAGCCACCTGATATTCTATAAAAATGCCAAAAATACTCATTGGAGAAGAGACAGCCTCTTCAGCAAATGGTGTTTTGAAAACTGGATAAATATCTGCAGAAGGATGAAAATAGATTCTTCTCTCTCGCCATGCACAAGAATTAAGTCCAAATGGATTAAAGACCTTAACATCAGACCGGAAACTTTGAAACTGCTAGAGGAAAAAGTAGGGGAAACCCTTCAACATATTGGTCTTGGCAAAGACTTTCTGAATACAACCC
Organism: Jaculus jaculus; assembly: GCF_020740685.1. Classification (NCBI taxonomy): domain Eukaryota; kingdom Metazoa; phylum Chordata; class Mammalia; order Rodentia; family Dipodidae; genus Jaculus; species Jaculus jaculus. The sequence continues at coordinate 123,790,486 of NC_059125.1, forward strand.
CAATTGCTCAGGCAATAAAACCACAGATTAACCACTGGGACCTAATGAAATTACAAAGATTTTGCACTGCAAAGGACACAGTGAAAAAAGCAAAGAGGCAACCTACAGAATGGGAAAAAATCTTCGCCAGCTATATATCTGATAGAGGATTAATATCTAGGATATACAAAGAACACAAAAAGTTAACTAATAAGGAATCAAACAAGCCAATCAAAAAATGGGCTAAGGAGCTAAATAGAGAGTTCTCAAAGGAAGAAATACGAATGGCATATAAGCACCTAAAAAAATGTTCTACGTCACTAGTCATCAGGGAAATGCAGATTAAAACTACATTGAGATTCCATCTCACTCCTGGCAGATTGGCCACCATCATGAAAACAAATGATCATAAATGTTTGCGGGGATGTGGAAAAAAAGGAACCCTTCTGCACTGCTGGTGGGAATGCAATCTGGTCCAGCCATTGTGGAAAACAGTGTGGAGGTTCCTAAAGCAGCTAGAGATTGATCTACCATATGACCCAGCTATAGCACTCCTAGGCATATATCCAAAGGACTCATCTCATTTCCTTAGAAGTACATGCTCAACCATGTTTATTGCTGCTCAATTTATAATAGCTGGGAAATGGAACCAGCCTAGATGTCCCTCAACAGATGAGCGGATAATGAAGATGTGGCACATTTATACAATGGAGTTCTACTCAGCGGTAAAGAAAAATGAAGTTATGAAATTTGCAGAAAAATGGATGGACCTGGAAAGTATTATACTAAGTGAGGTAACCCAGGCCCAGAAAGCCAAGCGCCGCATGTTCTCTCTCATATGTGGATCCTAGCTACAGATGACTGGGCTTCTGCGTGAGAATGAAAATACTTAGTAGCAGAGGCCAGTAAGTTGAAAAGGAGACATAAAGGGTGGAGAAAGGAAGGGAGGAGGATAATTAATAGGTTGATATTGTATATATGTAATTACAATGTTTGTAATGGGGAGGTAATATGATTGAGAATGGAATTTCAAAAGGGAAAGTGTGGGGGTGGGGAGGGAGGGAATTACCATGGGATATATTTTATAATCATGGAAAATGTTAATAAAAATTAAAAAAAAAAAAACATTTTAAGGCTGAAGGGATGAATTAGCTGATAAGGCATTTGCCTGCCAAGCTACAGAATCCAGGTTCAATTCCCCAGGACCCACGTTAGCCAGATGCACAAGGGGCTGCACACATCTGAAGTTCCTTTGCAGGTGCTGGAGGCCCTGGTGCACCAATCCTCTCTCTCTTTCTCTGTCAAATAAAGAAATAAATAAAAATAAAATAAAAACATTTTAAGAAAATGTTTAAATGTATATATATATATATATATATATATATATATTTGAGCTATTATTAAAAAAAAACATTTCATTTTGCTTATTTTTCTGTTTAATCCTCCAGAGTACTGGTTAAATAAAAAAATATTCTGATAACTTATCAAAACTTACAAAAACATGTTGGTTCCATATGCTACTACCACTTAGTTCATGTATATCTACCTTCTTATAAAATAAAGCACTGAGCATGACATCTCTGTTAAAGAGAGTTTTTCAATATTTTATTTTTATTCATTTAGTTATTACAGAGACAGAGAGATAGAGAGGAAAAGGAAGAGAGAATGGGGGCATCAGGAACTCTGGCCACCTCAAACAAACTCTAGATGCATGTACCACCATGCGCATCTCACTTATGTGGGTTCTGTGGAATCAAGCCTGGGAATTAAGGCTTTGTGGCTGCTACTATAGCTTGTCTTGCTATTTAGAAGAATAGACACAGTGTAGAGTAAAGAAAGGGGGAAAACCCTGGAAAGAAAAAAGGAATGGAAAGAGCAATTAAATGTCATTAATTTTAGATTATAGTTAGAGACTGCCATCTACTTATATTGATTTAGTATTCAAAATAGTAAAGATGGGCTGGAGAGATGGCTTAGCGGTTAGGCGCTTGCCTGTGAAGCCTAAGGACCCCGGTTCAAGGCTCGGTTCCCCAGGTCCCACGTTAGCCAGATGCACAAGGGGGCGCACGCGTCTGGAGTTCGTTTGCAGAGGCTGGAAGCCCTGGCGTGCCCATTCTCTCTCTCTCCTCTATCTGTCTTTCTTTCTCTGTCTGTCGCTCTCAAATAAATAAATTAATTAATTAAAAAAATAGTAAATATACTTCCATTTGAAAAGCTATTTAGCAACTGAAGAAAAGTATAGCCTCACCTCTTTACAAGGAAGCAGTGTCATATTTGAAAGCTTGCAAAATATAGCAAGTTTCCTTCTGCAGTTGTCCTATGTAATCAGTGATCTCAAGAGCAGGATAAACATTAAGCTAGGTCACTTTGATTTGTCATCATGATAAGAGGGTATAGCCTTCCATATTTTCTGGAATACTATGTATATATATTTTGTTTATCAGTATGTCAATGTGAATCTAAAATAATGCTATCTATGCTATAGAAGAAAGTAGTACTAAAAATGTGACTAAAGCCTATGATTGAAGACAGATGTCAAAATACTATTATGTTATCATGACTATCCTAGGAACTATGATAGACAATTTGATAGTGATTAGTTCACTGGAAAAAAGTTTTAGTAATTACTCACCTATATATTATTATCCCATTCCTATAACCCTTGAAATTGGATTAACAGAATATGCTTCATGTTAGCAGAAAATAAAGACTATAATAAATCATTAGTGTTTGGTTTAATTATGCAATCAGACTGCTAGTTGAATAGGAGGAGCACAGGTGGGTAAAATTTCACAGAAGGACCTGTAGGAGATATGTCATGTGTTCTCTTGCTAATTAAAATGTTATTGCTTCAAATGGTTATTTAAGCATTTATTAGGTAATTGTACTAAAATTATATCTTATGTATTTTAAATTAATCAGCAGCCCAGCATATTTCAATTATTTTCTATCAATTTTGGTTGTAATAGTATTTAATACAGAAAGAGGTTTGGATTTTAGATGTATCACAGAACATATATATTTCAAATATTATTAGACATAAAAAGTAATGGAGTTTGAGACAATGGTAATGACTTTAAACCTTGAGTCTCAAACTAGGGGGTTAATGGCAATGCAGTAAATGAACAAATCAATATAAGTAATATAATGATGATATATTTTTTCAGATTATGTCTATAAAAATAATTAAAACTGAAAATAGATACTACTTAAGAATATTTACCTCACGGCTGTATAGATCACTCTTGCCTGCAAAGCCTACGGACACAGGTTCAATTCTCCAGGACTCATGTAAAGCCAGATACACAATGTGGCATATGCATCTGGAGTTTGTTTAGAGTGGCTAGAGTCCCTGGCATTCCCATTCTCTCTCACTCTATCTGCCTGTTTCTCTCCCTAATGCTCTCAAATAAATAAAATAAAATAAAAATTAAATTAATAATATGTACATCAAATTATTTTTCAGTGCTATGCTTTTGTAGTTTTTTTCCAACAAAATGAAATTTGATTCTCAATATCAATATTTTTCAGAAATAACAGATGATTTGAAAGACTGTTAGAAGACTGAGGAGATACCTCTGTTGGAATAATTCTTGCCTTCTAAGCATGAGAACCTGAATTTGGATTAAAAACAAAGGGGGAGATGTTGGGCACTGCCAGGCACAGGCTGGAACCTTTAGGAGAGGGACCTGAGCTGCCAGGCTTGGCTAAGGACCCCCATGCTTCAGGAGGCCACTCCCTATCCAAGCCCAGCACAGCTTAATTTAGGCTTTTCCCATAGCCCTGTAACCTTTGGCCAGTTGCCTAGGAAACTCCTTATCAACCCTCACACAGCCCATCCTCATGAGACCCTAGATCACCTGACCCGCTCCCCCTGCCCACCCTCCCCACCATTGCCTACTTGCTGGAATGAATGTCCCCATATGCTAATTAGGCATCAGAAATGAACCTGGTAAGTCCAGTCCTCTTAGGACCCTTCCCCCCACCCTTAGATTCTTATAAACCCATTTCACTGATAATAAAGGAGAGAGAGCTGTTCAACTTTCTCTTGGCAGTGTTTTTTTTTTTTTTCTCATCACACACTCACCCACTCTTGGTTGCCTGGATGCCATGGGGGGGAACCATGGCCATCCCCAGAGCAAGAATCCAGGAACCCACACATTCTTACAGTTCTTGGTTAGTTGTTATAAAGTAATAACTCAATTATCAGTTTCCACTAATTACTTGCCTTTTCCACATATATCTCCTAACAATTAGTCCTAATGCTGTGGTATGTGAAGATACCTTCCACAAGGTCCTAACCAGAAGCTGAAGTGGGGCTATTGTGCTATTCAATCAAAAGAACTTATGAGAAAAAGGAAGTTTATTTTCTTTATCATGTCCCTACCTCAAATATTTTGATATAGCAGCACAAAACACTGAAATACAAATTGCTGTCTAATAATATATTATGAGTATTTTCAATATAATTATACTAATAAAAACAAATTATGAAAGAAAAAGATATACTTCAAGGTATATATTTGAAATACAAGGATATATAGTCATAGGAGTGGGAGTAATTGCTGCTTACTCCTGTCCATAGGATGGCATGAGAAAAATGACTACAAAGGGCAAATGACAAACTTCTGTATTTTAAAATTATCTATCTATTTATTTATTTATTTGACAGAGAGAAAAGGAGACAGAGAGACAGAGAGAGTGGGTTCACCAAGGCCTCCAGACACTGCAAACAAACTCCAGACACATGTGCCACCTTGTGCATCTGGCTTATGTGGGTCCTGGGGATTCAAACCTGGGTTCTCTGGCTTTGTAGAGAAATGTTTAACCTCTAAGCATTACCTGCAGTCCAGCTTCTGTGTTTTGAATATAGTAGCTAAAAAGCTGTTCATTTATCAAAATTCATGAACTTGTTCTCCCTGGTATATAATTTAATGAATATGTTATACTCTGAGAAAGGTGATTAAAAATAAATAAGAATTAGTACTGAGAGTAGGGAATATGAGTTTTATGTTGTTGGGATGAACTTCCAAACCAAGCACAGTTTATGAGAGGAACAGCATTTATTGAAGCCTACAGATTCAAGGGAATTTTCATGAAGGTGGGAGAAGCTAGCCCCCTTTCACAGGTCCATGCAGAGAAAAACACCTCCACCAACACCTAAGCAAGCACACTCCAGGAGCCCTAGGCAGAGTTCTGCATATGCTTTGGCTGGAATTCCAGATCCACCCCCAAACACACCTTAGGGCTAAGTCCTGGGATTTGCCCTCACTGACACCTCCTCCAGCCAGGTTGCTGGAAATCCAAAGGATTTAATAAAATGGAAACTATTGGAGTCATCCATTCAAACTACCACAACCCCAGTACATAAGTTAATGAATATCTTATACTCTGAGAATGGAGATGAAATATAAATAAGAATTAGATCTGAGAGTGGGGAATGTGTAGAATATGGAACAACTGTTGTTGCACATGTCCCAGTAACCATAGCTTCCAATCACTTTTTATTTTACAAGGAAGCTAGGAGAAGGTAGTCAACTATTATTTCTACATGTTTGCAAGACAATATTTTTGACTAGAGTGAAAGAGTAATTTCCACATAGCAGATTACTTAGTCACATCTTAGAACATAATGATTTCAAATCTTCATATGCCCTCAGTCATCATTCTATGTAAGTAAAAGTAAGAGCTATGTTTATTTATCTCCATACTATAGCACCATTTAACTGTGTGGGCTCTCTATATATAAATCTCCCATGTGTTTTAAGCAATGAGGAAATCATTAATGGATAACAGTGATAATATTCTTGGTGAAATTTCTATGCATTTAAGCTTCCTTAAATTGCTTTGAATGAACCTAAATAAATATTATAAAGGGGAGAATGTGCATGTTGCAAACTTCTTGCTTATTATGAGTTCTTTCAAACTCCAAGCTTGTTCCCCTTAGATTGCCAAAGAGTGTACTGTGAATACTACTCCATAGGCACTAGAGAAAAAACACACACCTAATTTAGTTCTTTATTAACCCAGAAGCCTCTTCTTGACTCTTATTTTCATCAGTACACCAGCAAAAAAAAAAAAAAAAGTTAGCATATCTTAGGTAGCTAAAAAAATAGAAACATAAATTTCTGAAGGCTGAGAAGTCCAAGATGAAGGTGCCACCAATATTTCTCCTGATGGAGGTTCTCTTTCTGGTTTATGGATTGATTTTCTTTTTCCTGGATACACACATAATGGAGTGAAAGAAACCAAGTCCCTTATGCTTCTTTCTATTACAGTGATAATCCCTCATTATCTAAATGTTTCACAAAGGTCCTTATTGTCACATATCACATTATGTGATAAAGCTTTAACCTATATGATAAAGGAAGAACCAAATATTTAGTTCACAGAATATGTTTAATGTTCAATACGTTTTATAAATAGAGGAATAGATAAGACACAAACCTTCTATAAAATGGGTACAGGACAAAGGCATGTAAAATGTTACAATACAAATGGTGTCTTACAATACTTATCTAAAATGTGTTTCAGGAACTAAGAGGTGGCAGAAATTATGTCCCTAAAAATGTTTTCCGAAGCTATATTTTAGATGGCTCTTGAAAGATACTAAATTTTTAGCAGGTATGTTGAATAGAAGCTTTCTAGAAACAAAACAGTTTAAAGTGCATAAAAGCATAATAAAATCATGTGCATTAGCCACAGTGTAGTATATATAAATTATAAACTAAATAGTAATGATGCTTTTTTCTTTAAACTGCCATAATTTTTAGAATGTATATGACAGGGAGGAATGAATGCTTGTGCAAGTGAGTGACAGTAATGCATGTATGCTATCTCAGATGACAGTGCACAGGTAGATATGTGAAGTTGGGGCTATAAGGAAAGACCTTGATTAGCGAACTTTTATAGTACTCTAGGTGAATAATTAAGTGACAAATTAAGAGTATAGTGTAGGAAAAATTCCTATAGGTTGAAGAATAGCGAGTTATAAATTCTGACAATTACAGGGATAAAGTAAGAATGCAAGCATGTGAAAAAAAAAGCAAAAGAAGAGATATTTGCAAGAAAATGTCAAATGTGAAAGATAAGTCAAATAAAATGAGGTTTGAAACACCTGTTGCATTTTGCATATATAAATTCATTGACTTTCTGATGAACAGTTTAAAGAACTATGTTGTAAAGAATGCATGTTGCAAAGTTGAAAAATAAATTATAGTTGAAAGAATGGATAGACAAAGGGTAAATAAAGTTGACTTACATCAGAGTGATGTTGCATCAATAATTTAAGAACCCATTTAAAAATCTATTGTTTTATTTCCATCTTAATGCTTCTCATCCTCTCATCTGCTCAACCTTTACCAATTGTTGGGAAGGTACAACTGAATAATAGATCGAATTTAGTGAATGTGGTAAAAAAAAATTAAAAGACTAACAATTAAGAGTTAAAGTTCACAAAAAAACACAACAAAATCAATTTGTAACCTACGAGTTAGTTTCCCAGGCCTCAAAATATGGAAACAAAGATGTGAATTTACATACTTACTCTCTATTTAATATCTGAGTGAATTTAGAAATCTGCTAAACCTCTCCTGCATTTTTTTTCATTTGTGAAAAGGTACAAGTACAATAACCACATAAAAGGGCCATTATGAAAATAAAATGAAAATAAAAAACTGAAAGCAAACCATGATATAGTTCTTGGCACAGCATATGCCATTATGAATATTTTTGTAACTGTCAGATGGCTAACTTTACAAAATAAAAAGTTAAAATAACATAAACATATCAAAATGAAAGGAGATGAGGTTAATAAACAGAAATTTGTATACATAACCAAATATGTGGTTGAAATTATTTCTAGGTTAGCTGCTGCTCTTGTTATGGTTCTGAGAATAGACATGTCTTTTAGTACAAAATAAATTATTTTTATGTAAAAAATAATTATCTAAACCATATATCTTATTCTCTTCGATCAAACATTTAAATTCCTACCCAAACTTCTATTCTTCTAGATTAAAATAGAAAATTCAGCATTAGTAATATTAATCCACTCTATGCTATATGAAGTTCTCACCATAGGAGATAAGCTCAATGCAGTCTTCATATTTATAGTAACAAAGTACTATGTTCAAATATCTATGAAAGTTTGAATTATGTGTAGGCATATTACTCAGATATGTGACACATCAGCATCCTAGAAAAATGTATAAAATTTCTATTTGTTCATGTTTCCTTCACCAATTCTTTGTACAAATAATTACTTTCAGTACTTGACTATTTTGTTTCCAAATTTGCCACATGAATGCTAGCAACCAGTGACTCAGGACCAGAGCAACTCTCTGAGAAGCTACTACTGACAGAGTAAGTGACCCTGCATGTCCATATTGCCTAAACAAAAATATAAATATTGGAAAATATTGATTTGAAAACTACTTATGAATTATATCAGGATGCTGAGATAAAACTGGTCCCAATCTTCATTTCTGTCTTATGAGATAGATTAGGTAAAGTTAAAACCATTCATATAATTTTGAGAATTAATGTGTTTCAGCATCCTCTTTTCTTTATCCTGTGTTCTTTCTGAAACAGCTGTGACAAGAAGGATTTTCATTGTTCTGTTGGGAGATGCTGGTTTGTTATATTACATCTGTTCTTGAAATCCAGGGACTCTTGGTGGCAATTGAGAGAGATAAATCTGTCAAGGAGATGTGCTTCAAGTTCCAGGGACCCAAATGATCTTAGTCTCCTGGGTCAGTGTCATTAATGATTACAATACTTATACGACAAAGTTGAAGTCACCTGCTCAGAACTCTCTTCCATATTAACTGCTCAGAATTGTATATCCATGATAAAATTTTCTCCAACAATGAAAATTGTCACTCTGCCAGCTTGATAAATTGTAGTCCCAACTGGCAGAGCCATTTGCCTTGCAGTAAGCACAGAATGACAGATCTTCTCTGAATACAAACTATAATACTTGCACCTTTCACAGCTGGTTTAGCTTGTAAACACAAGAGAAAAAAAAACTGATAAAAATTGAGGGTTATGTACAAAATGGGCCCAATAACTGACATTTTTCACTTAAAGTGTATTACCTCTGTTGCTGAAAATACACGAATGAACACATAGAAACACCTGAAAGTTATGGTCCAAGACTTCCAATAACATAAAAAATTATGTTTCATACATATTGAACTAATTTAGTGTTCAGAAATCAGTTATTTATTGTTTATATTGTTTGCATATATATATATGTATATATATATGTATATATATATATATATATATATATATATATATATATATATATATATAATTTGCTTACAGATCAGTATGTATTCTTGTGTCATTTGTATTCATAATAGTTTTGGTTGTCCTTCCATTAAGCCCATTTTCTCTCCCATACCCCTGATCCCTACCCTCTCTTAGATAATTCCACATTCATGTTACGTAAATTGCATTAATCTACCCAACCCCCCCCCCATAAAGCCTTTTTTATAGTTCCCTCTCTTGGGCCCCATTTTAGTTTCCTGGAATATATATAATGTTTTCTCTCATACAAATACACATAAACAAAAATTATAACCTATCATATGCATATGAGACAGAAAATGTTATGCTTGTATTTTTGAGCCTGGATTATTTCATTTAGTATACTATTTTCTAGTTTCATCCATCTTCCTGAAAATTTCATAATTTCACTTTTCTTTATAGAAGAAGAAATTTCCTTTGTGTATATGTACCACATTTTGATTACCCACTCATCTGTAGATGGATACCTAAGTTGATTCCATTTCCTTGCTATTATGATTAGGTCAGCAATAAATATGCCTCAAAAAATATCTCTGTGATAGAATATAGAGTCCTTTGGGTGTATGGTCAAGAGTGATATAGCTCAATTATATGGTTATGTGATAGTTCTATATTTATCTTTTAGAGAAACCACACTGATTTCCATACTGGCTGTATTAATTTACACTCATATCAACAGTGAAAAGTGTTGTATTTCCCCACATCTTGTTGAGTATTTATTGTATTTTTGTTTTTGTGATGATAGCCATTTTGAAAGAGAGTTCTCAAAGTGGTTTTCATTTGCATTTTGTTGATGGTAGAGAAGGTACATTTTGAAAATATATAACAGCCATATGTATTTCTTCTTTTCAGAAATCTTTAATACTTGGGCCCATGTTTTCTGGACTTATTTAGTATATGGTTATTTATTTTCTTTTAGTTTCTTGTACATTAATACTCCTCATAAAATACAGTGGTTAATGTCCCTGAGGTATAGAAAATCATCTACAAATAAATATAGTTTGACTTCTCCCTTTTCAAGTTTTATCTTTTTTTGTTGTTGTTTGTTTCTCTTTTCCTAGTGCTCTAAGACTTCCATAACTATTTTGAAAAAAAAAAGTGGAGAAATTGGGCACACTTGTCTTCTTCGTGATTTTAGTAGAAGTTCTTTCAGTGTTATCTATTTAGCTTTTTAGTTCAATGTTGGCTGGAGTTTGTGTGTAGCAATTTTATGCTGAGGTATACTTATTTTTTCATTTCCAGTTTCTTGAAGATTTTTGTCAGGAAGGGGCACTGGGCTTTGTAAAAAATATCTTTTGAGGTGATCATGTGATATTTGTTTGTAAGACTATATGATGGACTACATTATATTCACTGGTTTGTATATGTTGAAATATTCCTGCATCTCTGGAATGAAGTTAACTTGATCATGATGAACAATGGTTTTGATGCATTCTTGAATCAGTATTACACTTACTTTGTTGAGAAAATTTGTATCTCTCATGAGGGAAATTAATGTTTATAGTTTTCTTGGTGATAACTTTATATGGTTTTGGTATCACAGTTATATTGACTTTATGACTTACTTATATTTTTAATTTTCTTATTTTATTTTATTGAGTATTTTAAGGAGCATTGATATGTAGTTTTCTTTGAAGGCCTAGTCATTTTTGTTAGTTCTTTTTTTAAAAAAAATTTTAGCTTCATTTTCAAAGCTTATTATATAACTGTTTAATGTAATCATCTTATCTTAGTTTAATTTTTGTAAGTTGTATGGATCTAGAAATTCATGCATTTCTTTTAGGTTATATAAGTTAGTGTATTATCTGTTTTGGGATTGTGTGCTAATGATTTTGTGAATTTTATTGGTAAATGCCATAATAATTACCTTTTCATCTCTGATTTATTTGTTTGAATTTTATTAATTTGAATAAAGATTTATATGTGACAAGTTCATTTTGGATTTAGTCTTTTATTTGTTTTCCCAACCTTCCCCTTCCTGTTCCCCCATACCCTTACATCCCCATTGTCTTGGCCTTGAATTGCCTATCAGTTATGTTAGCAACTTGAAGTGATCCAGGCTAGGAACCACAGATGAGTGAGACCATGCAGTACTTGTCTTTTTGTAAGAGTGTGAGTTTGCTGAGTATGATCTCTTGCAAGTCAATCCATTTTTCTACAAGTTTCAATTTATCACTTTTTTTTCTTACTGCTGGGTAGAATTCCATTTTGTAAATGTACCAAAACTTTGTTATCCATTCATCCAATAATAGACACCTGGGTTGATTCCCAATAGACTGACTTCTTAATGTAGAAAATTAGAGCTTTAGGGTTTCATCTTAGGACTGTTTTCATTGTATCCAGTAAGTTTTGGTGTTATAGTTTATTTCATATTTCATTATTGCCTGATCATAATATTAATATTTACAAACATTTTATTTAATAAATATCTCATTTATTATGTAGATGAAATGGAAAGGTATAATAATGAAAAGAAGTACCCTGTAATAAGCTGGCAAAGGACATGACTAGACATTCTTCCAAAGAATTAAAGCAGATGGTTAAGAAGTACATGAAAAGATGTTCAAACTCAATAATCAGGGAAATGTAAAACCCAAATAAAAGGATATAGTGTCATTGCAAGTTATCAGTTGCTATAACATAGTACCACATATTGGCTATTGTGATATAAATGTCATATCCCTCATAGACTCATGTGTTTGAATACTTTTTTCCCAATTACTGGCACTATTCAGGAAAGTTGTGGAATATTTAGGGTATGGATCTTTCCTGGAGGGAATGTGTCAGTGGGGAAAAGCCTTGAGATTTTTAGTGCAGACCTGCTAGCCATCCTCTTTTTCTACTCTATCCCTTCTGGTATGACTATGTGACCCAAGCTTTCTGCTACACTCAAGCTTTCTCACACCATCATGAACTTTCCTTGAAAACTTTAAGCTGAAAATGAATCCCTTCCTTTCTGAAGTTACTCCTAGTTTTTTTTTTAATTTTTCATTTATTTATTTTTATTAATTGGTTTTGTACTCAGTGAATACAGTCAAGTTGGTACCATTGTTAGGCTCTTTCATGTCCCTCCTTGTTGAGGTATACAGGTCATGCATTATCAAGTTAGCCTACAGTTATGGGTAGGAGAAATGTCTCTGTGTATCATGACCCAAGGTGTGGCTCCGACATTATTTCCACCCTCTTCTTCAAAATTTCCTGAGCCATGTTGGGTTCATTTGGGATCTGCTTTAGTGATGAGGTGTTGGGAGCCCCAGTGTCTCAGGATATCTGATTTGGTAGGAGTTGATTTTTCTCTGTGATCTCCTTCACCCTTCTGCTGGTACCCAGTCCACCAAGGAAACAGCACCCTTGCTTGTTTCCCCAATTATTCTTAGTTTCAGCTGGAGCCTTTTTGAGGGATGATGTGGTAGGTTTCTCCTTAGGATCTTTTTTTGTCCCAATAATGCAAAGGTAACTGACACACCAGTAATTCATAAAGAATGTAAGTTTTTTTTAATTTTTATTAACATTTTCCATGATTATAAAATATATCCCATGGTAACTCCCTCCCTCCCCACCCCCACACTTTCCCATTTGAAATTCCATTCTCCATCATATTACCTCCCCATTACAATCATTGTAATTACATATATACAATATCAACCTATTAAGTATCCTCCTCCCTTCCTTTCTCTACCCTTTATGTCTCCTTTTTAACTTACTGGCCTCTGCTACTAAGTATTTTCATTCTCACGCAGAAGCCCAGTCATCTGTAGCTAGGATCCACATATGAGAGAGAACATGTGGCGCTTGGCTTTCTGGGCCTGGGTTACCTCACTTAGTATAATACTTTCCAGGTCCATCCATTTTTCTGCAAATTTCATAACTACTTCATTTTTCTTTACCGCTGAGTAGAACTCCATTGTATAAATGTGCCACATCTTCATTATCCGCTCATCTGTTGAGGGACATCTAGGCTGGTTCCATTTCCCAGCTATTATAAATTGAGCAGCAATAAACATGGTTGAGCATGTACTTCTAAGGAAATGAGATGAGTCCTTTGGATATATGCCTAGGAGTGCTATAGCTGGGTCATATGGTAGATCAATCTTTAGCTGTTTTAGGAACCTCCACACTGTTTTCCACAATGGCTGGACCAGATTGCATTCCCACCAGCAGTGTAGAAGGGTTCCTTTTTTTCCACATCCCCGCCAACATTTATGATCATTTGTTTCCATGATGGTGGCCAATCTGCCAGGAGTGAGATGGAATCTCAATGTAGTTTTAATCTGCATTTCCCTGATGACTACTTACGTAGAACATTATTTTAGATGCTTATATGCGAAAGAATGTAAGTTTTTTAGTCTGCAATTCAGGACGTGAGGAAGTTCAAGAGCTCTTCCGCATCCTCTCATGAGAGGTATATTGATGAATCTTAATATGGGGATTACATAGTAAGACAGTGTAAGTGTGCTAGCCTAGGTCCCTTTTTTTACCTTGTTAGAAAGACATATGTGCCATCACATTGGCCATAACTCAGGGTCTCATACAATTGCAATTTATATCCTTCTGAACTCATCTCCAAATGTCATTAACATATTAATTTGGAAATTACATCTCCAAAACATGAAGCAACATCTCGGAGACACTTTTAGCCAATACCATTGTACTCCTACCCCTTAAATTCATGTCCTTCTTACATGTAACAATACATTAATCCATCCCAGTACCTCAGATTTAACCTACTCTAAAGTCTAAAGTATGTCATCTCAACTGATTAAACCTAATTAGTTGGGGACATATCTATTACAATCATAAGTTTGTCAAATCAAAACATAATCCAATATAAAATAGCTGCATGACCATATTTCAGTGCCAAAAAGGAGAAATAGGCAAGATTAAATGCATTTCTATTTCTGCAAAAGTCCAAACCTATTAGGGAACAAATGTAAATCTAAATACTGAAAAATAATCACCAAATTTGTGCTTTAAATCTTGTGTGTATTGTTGCATGGATCCTATAGGATGGCTATGTTCAAACATGCTTTGGCTCTCTTGGGTTGTGTGTTCTAAAGTTCCTGGAAAGAAACTGTACCCATAAAGCTGATTGACTGATTAGAGATTCAGTAATTATAAACAGATTAGAACATTGCAGATCCCAAGCCAGATTATCGTGGGCAATCTTAGCCCTTCTAATAACCATTTATCACCTACTTCTGTGTCTGACCTAATATCCTGTGACTAGTAGGTAAACCCTTTATATACTCCTATGCTCTACTAACCCAAAAGCTAAGATCATCAGATAGCATCTGAGGCACATATAGTATAATTTCCATGCTTTGCTGTAAATCAACAATATATTTGCAGTGTGTTTGGATTGATGAATTTCTTTGTTCTGTTACTATGGCAATTTTATAAAACTGTTACCACATTGCACATGGATTTTGAAGTAACAGATCTGTATCCCTGGGTGATGGTCATACACATTTGGGCCTATAATACACTACCAATTATTTCCTCTGTGGTATAAGCTGCAAGTTTTTCAATCAGTTATTGTCTATTACATGCTACTTTGCTCAGTTTGTATAGCATGATGATAACTAGGTCTGAGTTCTCAGTAATGGTCTAATTCACATGTTCAACTAGACCTGAGTGGACTCTTTGTGTACGTTCTGCTTCCGTAATTTCAGTAAGAATTATGTGACTGGAACTCTCTTTATCTGATCTCATTCTGATTCTAAATTTCGAATTAGCATTGTCCCAGTGGTGACCATCTGCAGTTGCTCTTCCCCTGTGAAAATGTCTGTCTTCAGGCTGCATTGCTCTGTAGACATGCACGCAACTTGTAGAGTGGGAGTGTTAAGCAGCCATGAGTGTGATGAAAGAACAACTTTCAGGAGGCAGTTTCAGTAAATAGATCATTTATTTTTCGGGGAAATGGGTTTATAAGCAGTTGTGAGAGACCAGGAAGAGACCTGCGTCTTAAGGGGATTGAATGTACAAAGTTGCTTGCTGATGCTTAATCAGCATATGGGGACATGCATTCCAGCATATAAGCAATGGCAGGAAAAGGTATAGGGTATGGGTCACAGGGGGATGGGCTGTACAAAGGTTGCTGTCTCATACCATCTAAGATGTTACCTAGGCAACTGGCCAAAGGTCACAGGGCTATGAGCAAAACCTAAGTCTTATCACATGTAGTGGGAGGGAGTGGCCTTACTCCAGCTGGCTTGGGGGCCAGAGATTTATCGGGGATCCAGGCTCACTGTGACCCATGAGCGGGGAAGAGCCTAACTCCTGCTCCTCTCAGGACCAAGGTTGTCAGGCTCAGGCTGCTGCAACTTCTCCATAGCCTGATAGCTTATGCCTGCTTAAACCCAGGACCCTGCCTGTGCCTGACATCAGTCAACAGATCATATATGACATCCTTTGAAATCTAGATGGAATAAGTCAAACATGGAAAGTTCTTAACTTATGCATGGTACAGATTCAATGTGTTGAAAAGTCACCAAGTTTTGTTTTAAATTCACCTTCTTTAATAGTGTGTCAAACTATATCTATGCCAATTTTAGCCATACTTGCATTGACTGAGGGGTGTGATTCTATTGGAAGATTCTAAAGGCATCCCTTAGTACTAAGACCAAATAGAGTTATCTTATATCTATCTCTTTTTGTTGTTAACTACATACTTTGTATGGATACATCATGTATTGGTACCATTTTTCCTTACTCACTGCCCCTATTCCTTTGGGGCCCTTCCTTAGTGGGGTTGCTTGTATCCCTTATGGGTTTGTGGGTTATGCACTGAGGGAGCAGCAGTCAATTATTGGGGGGAGGCAATGCCACTGGGAATGATGTCCCAGCTTTTGGATATTATAATCTTATCACCCTTTCTTTTACAATATTCCATGAGTTGTGGTGGGTGTGTTTTAAGTTTACTTCAGTGATGCGCTATCACTTGAAACAATTTAAAATACCTTTATATTTATTTGAGAGAGAGAGAGAAAGAAAGAGAGTGAGAGATTGTTGCACCAGGGCCTTCAGCTGCTGCAAACTCTAGACACATGTGGCACCTTGTGTATCTGATTACATGGATCCTGGAAAATTGTACCTAGGAACTTTGGTTTTGCAGGCAAGTGCCTTAAATGTTAAGCCATCTCTCCAGCCCTCATTTGAAACCAGAGTCCTTTGACTATGATGAGACAAATATTCTAGGAAGTCTCTATGTTGGTCTTTCTCCCATAATAATGATCTGTTCTATCAATACTTGTCTCTTAAGCAAATGGCAATTCAGCCACACCATTTGCTTTCTCTACTGGAGGTATCTCATTTTCTCTTAGTTGTAGTAGGTTGAGAATTTTCCAAATTTTTGCACTGTATTTTCTTTTCTTTTCTTTTCTTTTCTTTTCTTTTCTTTTCTTTTCTTTTCTTTTCTTTTCTTTTCTTTTCTTTTCTTTTCTTTTCTTTTCTTTTCCTTTCCTTTTCTTTCTTTCTTTCTTTCTTTCTTTCTTTCTTTCTTTCTTTCTTTCTTTCTTTCTTTCTTTCTTTCTTTCTCTCTTATTTATTTATTTGAGAGTGACAGACAGAGAGAAAGAGAGGGAGATAGATAGATGATAGATAGATAGATAGATAGATAGATAGATAGATAGATAGATAGACAGACAGACAGACAGATAGAGAATGGGCACCCACGGCCTCTAGCCATTGCAAAGGACCTCCAGACGCATGCGCTCCTTTGTGCATCTGGCTAACATGGGTCCTGGGGAATCGAGCCTCAAACTGGGGTCCTTAGGCTTCACAGGCAAGCACTTAACCACTAAGGCATCTCTCCAGCCCTGTATTTTCTTTTAGTTTTAGTTTCTACTCTTTTTTTAAAAATTTATTTATTTATTTGAGAGCGACAGACACAGAGAGAAAGACAGATAGAGGGAGAGAGAGAATGGGCACCCCAGGGCTTCCAGCCTCTGCAAACGAACTCCAGACGCGTGCGCCCCCTTGTGCATCTGGCTAATGTGGGACCTGGGGAACCAAGCCTCGAACCGGGGTCCTTAGGCTTCACAGGCAAGCGCTTAACCGATAAGCCATCTCTCCAGCCCTTAGTTTCTACTCTTAAGCTATCTATTTCTTCTTTAAATTCACTGGATTTGGTTGAAAAGTAGGCAAGTAGCAATATGGCCAGTTAAATGCTTTGCTGCTATGATATTTCTTTCCTCTGCTTTCCTAAACCACCAATCTTAAGTTCTTTTTAAACAAGAGAGGTCTTTGTTTTTAGTTCAAATGCATTGTTTTTTGCCTCCATTTGTGAGATTGCCTTGGTTTTATTTCTGTTCATATTTCTATCAGCCATCTGGCTATAATTATTTAAGTAATATTGAATCATTTTAGACTTTACTTATTCTTCCTTCCTTTTGAGCCCTCTCCAAGATTCCACTTAATGTTTCATTCACAGCAGGATTAAAGGGTTATATTATCTGTTACCCATTACCCAGCTACAAATCTACTCAAACATTTTCAAGCATATATGTTTAGCTGTAGACTAAAGTTCAGTGTTAATTTTCTGTCTTAATCTGTTTTCTGTTGCTGTAACTCAATATCACTGACTATATAACCTCTAAAGATTAGTAAATTATTTGTTACACAGGTGAGAAGGATGATATGTCCAAGTACATTATCCTGAAATCTAGTGAGGCCCCTCTTTACTCATTGTAACATGGTTGAAGTCATCATACATTGAGACAGAAAAAACATGCCAGCAAGTGTCTCTGTTCTTCCAACTACCATCATAGTAGTTTCATCTTCAAAACACAATCTAATCCGAATTGTTCCTCAAATATCCCACTGATATATGAATATGTAGGTTGGTTTCTAGCATATTAATTTAAGGATAACATATTAAAATACACTTTAAATATCACTTTATACCTGTCAGGATAACTAATTAAAATAAGACAAGCTATCAAAAAAGATAGCAAATGGGGTTAAAGATGGGGAAAATTGTTATTCTTGTACTTGTTGTTGAAAAGCAAATGACACAGCAAAAATAAAAAGCAAAATGTAGGTTCCATTAAAATGGAAACCAAAACTAAGCTGGAATTGGCATTAATAACTGGACAAATTACTAGCTATTTCTAACTTTAATTATATTTATTTATTTATTTATTTAAGGGAGGAATGGTTCACCAGAGCAGGGCCTCAGCCACTGCATTCGAACTCCAGATGCTTGCACCACCTAATACGCATGTCAGACCTTGTACTTGCCTCACCATTGTGAAAATGGCTTATGTTACTTGTTAAGTCCATGTTCATTTATAATGTTAGTCATAATTCCCACGCTTTATTATATACTATACCTATTGTTTTTCAAATCATGAAACCTTAGCTACTACAAAACAATACTGTAATATAATGCAGATACACTTCTATGATGTTATCTCATATTCATGTTTGAATACAAATTTTTGCTTAATTAAGTAATAAATATGAGAACAGATTTTTCCAGAACATAATCTTTTTAACCTTATTTTGTATTTTACAATACATTTACACTTATAAACTGAATATCAATTAACTTTCAAAGTGTTCTTAAATAAATAAGATTAAGAATAAATTTCAGATAATAAAAATAATGTTTGAGGTTTAAACACATGCAATAAATGGTATTAATGTAAACTGTACACAATGGTCCATTATACTTATGGATATATACCCTGTAACTCTACCCACTTGAAGATGAGCATGTTTTTTATCCCAAAGAGATCATTTATGTCATTTGTAACAGTCCCTCTACCTGAGAGCTAATTGCTGTCATTATTCCTATCATCATGAATTTATTTTCCCTTGTCTCATAATCCATGGTGTCATGCTGTATGTTCTAGTTTGTACCAGGTTTGCGTATATCTTCTGTTAAAAATTTAATGCTCTGGAGAGTCATTGACAATGTTATGCATTACAGGATTAACTTTATATTATTTTATACGGTATTGCATTGCATGTGTAGACCACAATTGGCTTCTTCTTTATTGATCACTATCTGGACTGTCTAATATTAAATATACATTTACTCTAAATTTCTTTGTATTTGTATTTCAGTGAACATCTTTACACATTTAACTTGGAGGTATACTCATTTCTTTAAAACCAAGATTAACAGTTCGTAACATTGATAAGAATAATTTTTAGCTTTGAAATGTACTTAAACAATATTTTTCACACATGAGAAATTGTGTTGTTTCCTACAACCAAAACAACATGCAAGATTCAAATCATCAACCTTTTTAAGCTTAGCCATTTTGTTGTTTATATTAAGTTACCACATTATATTTTCATATACATTCTACTAATAAGGAATGATGTACAACAATTTAGTTATTTGAAGCCACCAGCAAATTAAATGTAATGAAAACAATGACAAAAACAAAGACAGCTCTGATGTAGATCAAATATATTCAGTTTTCTATTATAACAACAGAAGAAAGAAAGCTGTGTGCAAAATTTAGTTATCATTTTTTTCTACACTTTATTTTTATTTTTGTTAATTAGTTTTGTACTCAGTGAGTACAGTCAATTTGGTACCATTGTTAGGCTCATCCATGTCCTACCCCCTCCCCCTGGCTCCTCCTTGTTGAGGAATATGGGTCATGCATTATGGAGTTAGCCCACAGTTATGGGTAGGTTCAATGTCTCTGCATATCATGACCCAATGTGTGGCTCTGACATTCTTTCTGCCCCCTCTTCCGCAAAATGTCCACACAATGTCCCTGAGCCATGCTGGGTTCATTTTTGGTCTGCTTCAGTGATGAGGTGTTTGGGGCCTCTGGGTCTCTGGATATCTGATTTGGTAGGAGTTGATTTTTCTCTGTATTGATCTCCTTCACCCTTGTGCTGGTTCCTGGTTCACCAAGAAAACAGCATCCTTGCTTGTTTTTCCAATTGTTCTTAGTTTCAACCAGGGCCCTTTTGAGGTATGATGAGGTGGCTCTCTCCTTAGGATCTGCATCTATCTGAAAAAGAGAAGCAGATTCTCCAATGGAGAATAAAGTTAGCACTCAACAAGTGAGATAACCCTTACATTTCTATAGAGACTTTAATAGATGTAGGCCCTCTTGTAGCCCACTTTCAGGGATCATTTTTATAGTTCATCAGTTATCATTTTTTATATACAAATCTTATTTAATAGAAGGTAGACAAATGTTATTGGTATAAATCCAAGAAAATATAAAACATATGGAAACAATCTAATGCAATTCAAAATAAAAACAAAAGTAAATTGAAGTACAAATATAGACATTTCATAAGTAATCAGTAACATTAAGATTGCTTTGATAAACATGTTATGTGGCCTACTATGTAGTATAAACAATGAGAATGAAAAGATGGAGCAGCTTAAGATAAAATGTTCAAAGTAAGCCAGGAATAATGGCACACACCTTTAATCCCAGCACTCAGGAGGCAGAGGTGGGAGGATCACCATGAGTTTGAGGCCAGCCTGAGACTACATAGTGAATTTCAGGTCAACCTGGCCTAGAGCAAGAACTTACCTCAAAAAACAAATAAATTCAAAGAATAAATAAGGGAACAGTAATGTTTTACAGTTTTGAAGTACTATTTAAAAAAAAAGAAAAATTCAATGAGTTTGAAAGGTGATAAGAAATTGAAGTTAACAATAAAAAAGCAAAAGTAGAGAGCAGAATAGCGATTACCTTAGGCTGGGGAGAAAAGGTTGAAAGCAGGATGGCAGGATGGGACAAGGGTATAGTTACATAGAAACAAAGTTTTGTTGTGCTTTGTCTAATAGAGTGATTATAGATGTATTCATTTTTCATCAGTGTCATAAAATTCCTGAACAATATTAACTTAGGGGATGAAAAACTTATTCTGACTTATAGTTTCATACATTTTAGTCTCTAGTAATTTAAACCCATCTGTTTTGGTTATACATCATGGTTATGTGCATGCCTTGGTAGAGATCTTTATTTTCCTTATTTAACAGCCAAGGAGCAAGGGAAGTATGCCTATTCCATGGGAGACTTCTTTTATTCTCTTTTGTTTCATACAGAACCTCAATATACTAAGTAGTGCTGCACACATTCAGATTGGGCCTCCCCACACCTTTTCTCATAAACACACCCATAAGTGTACTTTAGTGTCTTTCCTCATATTTCTTGCTGTATATTTGCATAAAGTACCTGCCAATAACTATACCAAAACCTATATATTAGACTGTATTTTTATTTTTTTCTATCAGTTTAATTAAGAATCACCTTGTAGGATGAAACTTCAGGTGAAGAATCACATGGCTGAAATGGGCATTTGTCCTTTGCTAGTGAAACTATATCGGTTTTTCATTAAGGTTATACATAAAAAGTTCAAGTAATAGGTAATTAATTAAGAAATTTAACGAAAGTACATCTGGGGATTGTTATAAAAGTCTAATCATCAAAGGAGTTTGAACATTCTAAAGGAAAAACAGGAAGAGGTCAGAGAGAAATTTATGTTGAAACTGCATGTTAAGTTAGGCAGTAGCTCACAACTTAAACCAGAGTAAGGACAACAAGGGAAACAACTTTTAAAACTGTAGGATCAATATAAAATCCAAAACTATTGCTAAAATGAATAGAAATCCTGATTTTTAACAGTCAAGAAAAGTTATTAATGCAAATATATTCTGAGAAATATTGTAGACTATATGCATAGTATTAAACATATATTTGGTGAAAATTTTAGAATTTGTACCAAATTAATCTGTAGCTTTTGCTAAATTTTATTTGAGAAGAAATATGCTATGAGGATCAATGAGTCTTGGAGATTTGTGAATTCTCTATGCATTGCTTCTCTTTTTATTTTTAGCACTGAAATATTTTAACATTTGCAAAGAATAGGAATTATAAGTATTGATGTTTATGCTATGTTGCATTTCCTAATTTCATAATGAACTCTTGTAAGATTGAAGTCCTATCAATTTAATTTTTCTCTGGCTACTCACATAGTAACTGCAGCAAAGTATATGGTAGGGACTGAAATGAATATTTAATGACTAAAAATATGTTTAAGTCAATGATATAATTCTCAGAGGGGAGTTTTTGCATAATTATAATCACAGAAATAACTACACAGTTTAAAACTGTACAATTGAGAAAGATTTGTTTCAAAAGCAAGGTATTCTATGTTTTATTAGAAAATATTGTTTGCTAGGCTTGGTGACAAACACCTTTTTTTTAATTTAATTTATTAGTTTTCTTTTCAGTAAATACAGGCAGTTTGGTACCATTATTTAGGCTCATCTGTGATCTACCCCCTCCCATTAGACCCTCCTTGTTAATGAAAATGGGTCGTGCTTTGTGGAGTTAGCCCCCAGTTATTGGTATGATAAATGTCTCTGCATATCATGACCCAACATGTGACTCTGACATTCTTTCCGCCACCTCTTCCGCAAAATTTCCCTGAGCCATGTTGGGTTCATTTTTGGTCTGCTTCAGTGCTGAGGTGTTGGGGGCCTCTGAGGCTCTGGCTCTCTGATTTGGTAGGAGTTGATTTTTCTCTGCGTTGATCTCCTTCCCCTTTGTGCTGGTATCCAGTTCACAGGAAGACATCACCCTTGCTTATTTTGCCAGTTGTCCTTAGTTTCAGTTGGGCCCCTTTTGAGGTAAGTTGGGGCAGCTCTCTTCTTAGGATCTGCATCTATCTGGAAAAGAGAAGCAGATTCTCCAACGGAGAGTAAGTTAGCACCCGGAAAATTGAGATAACACTTATTTTTTTGATAGACAGTATGGCAGGTTTAGGCCCTCTTATACCCCGTGATTGATGGTAGCTTGATATTGTAGAGTGGGCTTGTGTTTGGGTATGGTTCTGACTTGTTTAACACCTTTTATTAAAAATTTAATTTATTAGTTCTTTTCAATAAATACAGGCAGTTTGGTACCATTATTTAGGCTCATCTGTGATCTACCCCCTCCCATTAGACCCTCCTTGTTAATGAAAATGGGTCGTGCATTGTGGAGTTAGCCCCCAGTTATTGGTATGATAAATGTCTCTGCCAATCATGACCCATCATTTGACTCTGACATTCTTTCTGCCGCCTCTTCCGCAAAATTTCCCTGAGCCATGTTGGGTTCATTTTTGGTCTGCTTCAGTGCTGAGGTGTTGGGGGCCTCTGAGGCTCTGGCTCTCTGATTTGGTAGGAGTTGATTTTTCTCTGCGTTGGTCTCCTTCCCCTTTGTGCTGGTATCCGGTTCACAGGAAAACATCACCCTTGCTTATTTCGCCAGTTGACCTTAGTTTCAGTTGGGCCCCTTTTGAGGTAAGTTGGGGCAGCTCTCTTCTTAGGATCTGCATCTATCTGGAAAAGAGAAGCAGATTCTCCAATGGAGAGTAAGTTAGCACCTGGAAAATTGAGAAAGGAAGAAGTTAAGTTAGCTCTATTCGCTGATGACAAACACCTTTAATCCCAGCACTCAAGAAGCAGAGGTAGGAAGATCACTGTGAGTTTGAGGCCACCCTGAGACTACATAGTTAATTCCAGGTCAACCTGAGCTACGGTGAAACCCTACCTCGAAAAAAATAAAAAAAGTCATTGTTTTCCTAAATTAAACAAAAGCCTTATTCATAGAAGTGGTTTTTGGAATTCATACAAGATTAAAATTCCATTTATGCATTTGACAGAGAGACAGATACAGGGACAGAGCAAGGTGCAGAGATAGAGAATGGGAATGCTATGGTCTCTAGCCACTGCAAACAAAGTCCACACATATGTGCCACCATGTGCATCTGGCTTATGAGGGTACTGGGGAATTGAACATTGTTCCTTAGGATTCACAGGTAAGCACTTTAATCACTGGACCATCTCTCCAGGCCACGTCTAAAATTCTAATGCAATAGGATTGCATAAAAACAATCAAGCTAAATATGATCCATGTTTTTGGAACTACAAATGCAGCATTTGAACATATAGCTAAAATATTTGAGTGTAAGAGAACATGTAAAATAAGATAATTTTAGGTTAATTAGGAAAGGAAATGTACTATATGACATTGATGTGTTTTTATTACTTTCTAGTTTAGTTTTATTTGTTATTTAAAACTATATTTTTGAATGCTAGCTATAAGAAGAAAAAATTATAAAAAAAAACAAGTTATTTTAAATGATCCCCATTCCATATTTGCACATGATAACAAAAAGCTACAATCAAAGCAACAATCTTAGTTTTACTGTTTTTTGAAGCATGTCTCAAAACAAAGAGGTATTTCAATCACTGTGTGAAAGGCTTGATTTAGGAAATTGGCTCATGTAATGGATATCTAATTGCTTCAATATCCCTCCCTCCATTGTAAGGTTGAGCAGACTCTACAAATTTTCTTTTTCCTGACGTTGCTCAGTTTGATAATGATTGAATTCCACAACTAATTTCTGCTACCTCAGCAGCAGCTAACTAGTGGGAATATGCCAGCATTTTGAAAAGTTAGACTATATTAAGAGGTACAAATGTGACTCTGTCATCATTGAAATTGAGTTGCTGGTGTAGAACATCATTAAATGTATCTTAATAATATTTTTTTTATTATCAACTACCTTCTGTGAGTAGTTCAAGGAGTGACCTGTCATAATGCTGCTTTAGAAACAACTACAATTACATAATGTGAAATAACTTTAAAATCATTGGAGTAGCAGTATCTCATGTAAGTAGAATAAGAATAGCAGTAATAGTCAATAATTGATGAGGGGCTGGAGAGATGGCTTTGCGGTTAAGCGCTTGCCTGTGAAGCCTAAGGACCCCGGTTCGAGGCTCGGTTCCCCAGGTCCCACGTTAGCCAGATGCACAAGGGGGCGCACCGCGTCTGGAGTTTGTTTGCAGAGGCTGGAAGCCCTGGCGCACCCATTCTCTCTCTCTCCCTCTATCTGTCTTTCTCTCTGTGTCTGTCGCTCTCAAATAAATAAATAAATAATTAAAAAAATAAAAAAATAGACAGTTTAAAAAAAATAATTGATGAGGACTGTATGATGTTCTGAACATAGTAAAATGCATGTGTGATTATTAATACATAAGAAAGGAAGAATGCATAACTAGCTCACATTCCTTGTCTTTGATCAAGAACATACGTGTCCCTAGGACATTTTTATTTTAATAAAGTTTATTTAAAAATTGTCATTACAGGGCTGGAGAGATGGCGTAGCGGTTAAGAGCTTGCCTGTGAAGCCTAAGGACCCTGGTTCGAGGCTTGGTTCCCCAGGTCCCACGTTAGCCAGATGCACAAGGGGGCGCACGCGTCTGGAGTTCGTTTGCAGAGGCTGGAAGCCCTGGCGCACCCATTCTCTCTCTCTCCCTCTATCTGTCTTTCTCTCTGTGTCTGTCGTTCTCAAATAAATAAATAAATAAAATTGTCATTACAGTTTATTAACAGGATAACTTAAGTACAAAATAGCTTCATATGTGAATGGTTTGCATCAATGGTTTACTGTACTAGAGTTTTTCCTTTTTTATTTTGAATATACAAGGAGAAAAACAGATTTTTACGTAATAAATAAACCATTGCAAATGCTGGTTTTTAAACAATCCAGTACATTAATATTCCTATATTTTAAGGAGAACAGTCATACAGCACAATGGGGCAATGATTTGTGAATTTTCAAGCCAGATAATAGTACTAGTACTTTTCTAGAATGCTTCACAATACAGTTAGCATGAGAAATTACATGTTCCTCTAAGCATTACCTAACAATCTTAAGGAATTCAAGATAATTAACATAGTAAATTCTTAAATTTTCATTCTATAACATTATTTGAGCATTAAACTTCCTTATAAAAGAAATGTTTTCTTAAAGGCCAAACTAAGACTAATCACTATACTCTAAAATTCAATTCAATTATTGAAATATTTATGAAACATATTTCCATACATACCATTAAAGCAGTTTTTATATATAAATGATAACTATAACGTTATCCTATATCAAGTAAAGGAGTCACTAGACAATTTTAAAGACTATTAATTATGATGAAGTTAATTTTGTAGTTTATAGAGAGGAAAAATTAAAGCAAGCATGATTGAAAGTTATTTTATAATATTTGTTCAAATACATTTTCAAAGCCATAGGAATGTATTTGGGAGGAAGGCAAGGATATAAAAGAAATGAAAAATGTAAAACTGGACTTCCATATAAGTTGATACCTAAAATATGGTATATATCTCTTCTTATATAAATCTTTTAAACAAACAGGTGCTGAATTCTAACTTCCCTGAGTAAGCAGTACAGATTGATATTGTACATTATTTTTATATTACTGATGTAAGAATATACCAAATGAATATTTAGTCATTATAAGTTCTTTATGTTAAATTTAGCTTATGGTTGTATGTTTATAGATTTTCCCTAGATCTCCCCCACCATTATCACAGTCTGACACACACATTGTTAACATAGTACTTGTATTTATAAATAAAATAGCTAAGCTCTTTGTCTTCAAATTGAGAAACAATACTGCCCAAGACACACATCAAACATTGAATATACTTAATAAAAACTTTTGTGGTATTTAATCTGAATTTGAACTATGAAATTAAACAAAAATTCAAGCTGTGTGTGAAGGTGCATGCCTTTAATCCCAGCTCTCAGGAGGCAGAGGTAAGAGGATCAGTGTGAGCTTTTACTGTGTTACCAATGTGTGTGTGTGAGTGTGTGCATGGGGGTAGGCAAAATCTGGGGAAAACCTATAAATGTAGAACCATAGATAAATTTAACAGAAAAAAGAGAAGGGAGAAGATTCTATGGGGTGCTGAATTGATGTAGAGAAAGGGGAATAGAGATCAGAGGGGTAATGAGGATCAACCAAACAATTATACTTGAAAAGTCCAGAATTAATAAATCTAAAACTGTATGCCAGCTTAAAAAAATAAAAAAAAATACTGGCAAGAGGCAATGTGTATTGGATATACTGTACTTAATTTTAATAAGCATTCTATACATGTACATTAGCTACTATACAACTATTGATTTTTTGGCAGTTCTTTAGTTTGTTGGCATGTGCTGGTTTGAAAGTTCCTAGACATTTAGTTTTCAGAGATCCTTCCTGTTTATCATCCTTTTAAGACTGAACTATATGTTTATGATTTGATTTATTTTAAGTAAATGTACCAACGAAAGAATCTTGAATTACTATTTCTACCCAAAACACAACAGAAGAAAAAGAAATTTCTTAATCATGAACAAATCTAAAGCTAGTATCACTTGAGTCCACTTGGTTGTACCACTTATTGTCAATTACTCTTGTATACTTAGGTCAATTATATTACTATCAGCTATTTGTACATATGATAACTAAATTTAAATATTTTATATATCTTTCACATGAAATATATGAAAGATTGTAATTTAAAATGTGATTGTTCCTTATTTTAATGATTAGAGTAAACAAGGATATAGTGGTTTGGTGGCTTATCAAGAAAACACAGTGATCAGTGCCACATTAAATTTACCATAAGCATAGTTTTGATTATATTAAGACCTAAGAAGAAAACTGAGACTTGATAAGTTAAGGTATAGTTTGTGTTATTTGGAGAATTTTTATTCTTCCTCTGTGTTTTTCATATCCTGATTAAAAAAAAAAAAAAACCCTGCTGTTGACTTATAACCATCCCACTCTCCCCCTACTTTCTTTTACCTTATTAACTATCTTCATTTGTA
Organism: Jaculus jaculus; assembly: GCF_020740685.1. NCBI lineage: Eukaryota > Metazoa > Chordata > Mammalia > Rodentia > Dipodidae > Jaculus > Jaculus jaculus. Next base: position 123,818,437 of record NC_059125.1, read on the forward strand.
AATCACACCTTTGTCTTCCTTTATTATTTATTTTTAATTAATTTATTTATTCATTTAAGAGAGAGGCAGAGAGAAAGAGAAAGGCACACCAGGACATTTAGCAGCTGCAAATGATCTCCAGATGCATATACCACCTTGTGCACTGGGGAATTGAACCTGGGTCTTCTGGATTTGCAGACAAGTGCCTTAACTGCTAAGCCATCTCTCCAGCCCATGCTGTTGTATAGCAGATTCCTTTGAATTGAAATATTCCCTCCTCAAGAAAAATATCCTTTATTTAATATCAATTGAATTTCAACTTTAAAAAACATATCTTATGTGCTTACTTGTAAGCTGGGGTAGAGAGAAAAAGGAGAAAGTATGAGTGTGACAGGGTCTTTTTGCTGCTGCAAATGAACTCCACAAAAAGTAATCTTAATACTAAACTATGAAGAGTAGTTATACTAATAAGCCAGAGTAAAAGCTCGATGTTATATTTATATACAATGACAAGTTATAATTATCTTCATATCACACAGTAAAGCAGGATTTGAGTAAGAACCAAAGACATGTTGCATACCTGTTGTGCATTAGGGTATCACTGGACTTTCTTCCCTTGAGACAGTATAAAGCTTTTTCAACAACAACAACAAAAAAAAAAAAAAAAAAAAAAAAGAAGAAGAAGAAATATTCCCTCTTGGGATTCAGGAAATCATGTCTGGGAGACCAGAAATTTAAAACATCATGCCACCACTCCTCAAGCTCATAGGAGTGCTAAACAGCTGTTAAAGGATTTACTTTGACCTATATTAATTAAAAATCGAAGCATTCCCTTCTGTATGGAGAGAGGGGTCTTAGGAAGTCATGAAGTCTGGCAAAAGGTTGCAAGACTCTTTCCTAAGGCTACATTAGTAGAAAGATGCTTGAGGAGAAACTCTGATTGAGCTGCCTGCAAGTCATGTAAGGTGCTTAAGACTGTCCAATGAGATGAACTACTTGAAAGTTGTGGAGTAAGCTCCAGAGATAGTTTTCAGGAGTCATCACCTATGCTTGAATGGGATTTCCAGTGATGCAGCTGCTTTTGAGTCATCCATCACTCCTGTAAGAAACCCCTCACCCTACTCTGTAGACAACTTCAGTAAACTTGTTTATTTACCAAAACTGGTTTGGGTGTAATAGTACTTTTGTTCTGTCATCTTAGCTGTAGGTGAGGTTAATAGAAACTTGTTTGAGTTGGCAAAGGGAAAATGTTTCATATGACATTGAGTGACTGTACGGTATACCACTCTTCACCACATGTCTGCAGCTACTTTTTGATCATCTAAACTGCTTTTTAATTGTTAAATTTCTACTGCTTGCGCTTTCTATTCTGTCAAGTTGAGGATATGAGATGTTTTCTGCCAAATCCTTTCCACCACCTCAATTCAGTTTTTGTGAGTCCAGCTGCTGAATGCAGCCTAGAAGCTGAGGGGTACTTCATTTTTTTCTCAATTTTTACTAACATTTTCCATGATTACAAAAAATATCCCATGGTAATACCCTCCCTCACCCCACTTTCCCCTCTGAAATTCCATTCTCCATCATATCCCCTCCCCATCTCAATGAGTCTCTCTTTTATTTTGATGTCATGATCCTTTACTCCTCTTATGATGGTTTTGTGTAGGTATTGTCAGGCACTATGAGGTCATAGATATCCAGGCCACTTATGTCTAGAGGAACTTCTCAGTCTCCTTAACACAAAAGTTTGAGAGAAGTCTTAGAAACTTCCAGCTATGATTAAGCATGGTGCCAGATGCCTTTAAACATTAAAGACTCTTGTCTATCTCTGGGACAGTTATAGTAGGATTCAAACACAGATTAGTATTATGGGGGACCTATCTCCTAATTCCTAACTCCATCTCACAATGACTATGTTGAGTTTGTGTGAATAATGGGGGAAATCTTCTAATTGTAAGTCTCTTAAACACTTAATCAATGTGTTCACAGATTTGGGGAATGTGTATGTTGACAACTTTGGAAGAATGTTTTTATTTAGCCTATCACATTATTAAATCTAAAGTATTATTGATTAGATTGTGATTAGAAGACACAGTTCTTTTTTCCTAAATGGTAACTTGAAAGTCTTCTTCCTGAGAAAGTGATTCTAATAAGCCAAAGGAATTATGGATATTCTAACCCAATCTTATTTGAATTACCTAGTTATTGGAAGTATAGTAGGTTGAAAGTAAGTGCTCCCAATAGACTCATGTGTCACTGGACGAGAGCTTGAGCTTTATTAGTCCAGCTTTCCAGTGCTAGTCAGCTCACTCAGACTATTTCTACCCAGAGATGTGAGCCAGCTTCCTTCTCATACCAAGACTATAATCATAAATAAATCTTTTCCTCCATCTACTGTTTTTGCAAGGTGTTTTGTTCCAGCAACAAAAAGATAACTGCCATAGCAATGATATCTGAAAGTGAGGAAAGGTCATGTATTAATAAATTAGCTTTCCATTTGAAACTATTTTATTGCTATATATTAAATCATCAAGACATTTAAAAGAAGCAGTTTTGGAATAACATATTCCTAGTAGGAATAAATTTATTATCAAGTGAATGATGAGTTTTATCAGGATTTGTTGCTCATGTAATAGAGATCAGTGTCAAAAACAAAAGTTCTGCTACTCTATTTGCATACCATGTGATTGGATGAAAAATATAAATGTAAGGATAGGAGTAACTAAAATATTTCACAAGGAGTAGATATGGTATTTTAACATATAATTAGATACATAAAATAATTAAACTGCTAAGATAAAGTTCCCCTGCTGAGAATAACTAGCCACAATTAAATTCCTTTCCCAGGTCTATCTTACAATTCATTCAGACACCTCAACCCCTGAGCTTATTATATGATGTGACAACAATCATGCCCTTGCCTAAGTCAAAGAACTGAAAATGTAGAAGACTAAACCTATGGGTGTGGAAAAAAAATACATTCACAGGGACTTGAAGAAAATACTGGACTTACACTGAATATAATTGCACCTCTCAACATAACACATAATGTGAAACCAGGGGAAAAAGTATGTAACTTAAAGAAGAAAAAAATCAGTGCAATAAATCCTCTATGCTATGCAACACTGATGTAATTATTCCCATTTCTTTTGACTTTTCAAATACAACTGTATTATTGTGGTATAAATCTCACTTTCTAGAATATCTTATATCCCCAATAAAGTCATGTGATTATTTTGCCTACCCTAATCCTCTGCAATAATACAAGTGAGCAAATCTCACTGATTCTAATATAGGAAAACACATTTCTTATTTATTTCAATATAGATTTAAGAAATAAAAAGAATTAATGTTCCAATACTGTAAGGTCTAAATTCCAATTTGCTAGCTGATTATATCAGTGTATAATGAAAAAGAAAACAGCCAATGTATAGAAAGGAGAAAACATTAGCAATAGGAACAGTGTGGGTGAGGAGAAAGAGGAGTAATTTTGGTACAACTGGATTTTTAAAAATTCTGTTCTATATCTACATTGAACTTTCATGGGGTACCCAGAGTTATATCAAGGAACTCTTAAGTTTCTACACATTTATGCAGAAAATTTCTGAGTGAAATCAATGAAATAGTCTTATTACTTAGGATAATTTTAATTTGTATTTTGATAGAGGGAAGTGAAAAAACACACAATAACATAATGAATATATTTTAAAACAATGGATACATAGAAAAATATCTAAGAAATTACACTGTAAAATTATAATAAAAGTGAAACAATAGATAGCATGTCTAGCACAAGAAGGTGCTACCTGATCGACTGGGGAAAAAGGACCAATATCTGTCCAGGCAACTCATGATCTAAGCTACTGTGCAGCAAACATGATGTGATCTTCACACAAGTGCAATAGTGGTGCACAACCATGGTGGGAAACCAACTGTTAATGATTTGGATAACTGATCCCCTAGTGGAATGGAACCCATAGCTGGAGCTGGAAAAGTCAGAAACAAATCCAAAAATGAGCCCACTCTCCATTATCAAGCTCCCACCAATTGTGGCCTAAAAGAGGACCTACACATATTACATTCTCTCCAAAAAAACCAACGGCTGTCCTATTTATCTGGTGCTAACTTTACTCTCTGTCAGAGAATTTGCTTCTCTTTTTCAGATAGACACAGATCCTAAGGAGCGAACCACCCCTTCATACCTCAAAACATCCCCAGCTGAAACTAAGAATAATTGGGGAAACAAAAACAAGTGTTGTTTGCTTGGTGAACCTACTACCAACACAACGGTGAAGGAGATAGACACAGAGAACAATCAACTCCTACCAACCCAAATATCCAGAGACACAGAGGCTCTAAAGACCTAATCACTGAAGCAGATCTAAAATGAAACAAACATGGCTCAGATAAATTTGCCAAAGAGGGGGTGGAAAGAATGTCAGGGTCATATGTCGGGTAATGATACACAGAGATATTACCTCCTACCCATAACTGATAGCTAACTCCACAATGCAGAACCCATATTCCACAAGGAGAGTCCCTGTGGAGAGGTGATGTCAGGGAAGATGCTAACAATAGTACCAACTTGACTGTATTTACTGAGAACACTACTAAAAAGCTTAAAAATAAATAAAATTATAATAAAAGTGGATGGATAGAAGGATATCCTCAAATTTATTACATAAATAAAAATATAATTACATTTCAAAAATTAAAGTTACATCAAGAACACCATTAAAACAATAAAGCAGGGCTGGAGAGATGGCTTAGTGGTTAAGCGTTTTCCTGTGAAGCCTAAGGACCCTGGTTCGAGGCTCGGTTCCCCAGGTCCCACGTTAGCCAGATGCACAAGGGGGCGCACGCGTCTGGAGTTCGTTTGCAGAGGCTGGAAGCCCTGGTGCGCCCATTCTCTCTCTCTCCCTCTATCTGTCTTTCTCTCTGTGTCTGTTGCTCTCAAATAAATAAATTAAAAAAAAATAAGGCAAAGCCCAAGTTTTTTTTTTCTTTTTAATTTAATTTATTAGTTTTCTTTTCAACAAATACAGGCAGTTTGATGCCATTGTTTAGGCTCATCTGTGATCTACCCCCTCCCATTGGACCCTCCTTGTTGATGTAACTGGGTCGTGCATTGTGGAGCTAGCCCACAGTTATTGGTACGATAAATGTCTCTGCATATCATGACCCAACATGTGACTCTGACATTCTTTCTGCCCCTTCTTCCCCAAAATTTCCCTGAGCCATGTTGGGTTCATTTTTGGTGTGCTTCAGTGCTGAGGTGTTGGGGGCCTCTGAGGCTCTGGCTCTCTGATTTGGTAGGAGTTGATTTTTCTCTGTGTTGGTCTCCTTCCCTTTTGTGCTCATATCTGGTTCATCAGGAAAACAGCACCCTTGCTTGTTTCGCCAGTTGTCCATTAGTTTCAGTCAGGCCCCTTTTGAGGTATGTTGGGGCAGCTCTCTCCTTAGGATCTGCATCTATCTGAAAAAGAAGCAGATTCTCCAATGGAGAGTAAGTTAGCACCCAGAAAATTGAGATAACACTTTTTTGATAGAAAGTTTGATAGGGGTAGGCCCTCTTGTACCCCATGATTGATGGTAGCTTGATATTGAAGAGTGGGCTTATGTTTGGATATGGTTCTGACTTGTTTCCCAGCTCCAGCTATGGGTCTCGTACCACTGAGGGGATCAGTTAGCCAAATCAGGAGCAGTTGGTTCCCCACCATGGCTGTGTGTCACTATTGCACTTGTGTGGGCATCACATCAGGTTATTTGTTGCTAATTAGGTTAGACCATGAGTTGTATGGACAGATATTGGTCATTTCCCCCAGTCGCCCATGTAGCACCTTCTGGCACTAGACACGCTGACTGTCTGGGGACTGACTCTCTCCTGGCTTCCAGCCATGTCATTCCATTTTACGCGTCAGCTGTGTATGGAGTCTTCAGCAATAGGGTCTTACCACTGGCCTTTGGTGGGCCATCAAGTACTCTGACAGAAGTCTGTCATTGTTTTGGGAAACCTTGTAGGTTTCTCTGATCAAAAGCTCATTGTGGATGGTAGCCCCAAGCTGGAAGTGGGGGTTACAGTTCAGTGCCCACTAAGAAATTGAAGAGAAACATAACTAATATGCAAGAGTTAGAGAAGAGAGAGGAATGATAGGAGAGGGGGAGAGGGAGGGAGGGAGGGAAGATGTAGAAGATTTAGGTTAGACTTGATCCTACCCTCTCCAGTGTCTTGTGGTTCAGGTGTTTCTTGTAAGGGTCTAGTGAAGGTTCAGCCATTTGGTCTCTTTTAGGAAGTAGAATTTTATGGTACCATTGCCATTTGGGTCCAGATTAAACAAAGCCCAAGTTTTAGAAGGTTGAACATAGTGTGGAAATAGGTAATTAGTCATATAGCAGGAGAGAGCTTCAAAAATAGAATAGAGATTACAAAAATACATAGTTGGTTAATTATTTCTCATAAAATTATAAAACAAATAATGAAGGAATATCAGTGAGAGTCTCAAAGAAGAGAGAATGCCCTAAACTATAGTGAAACTGTAGGAATAATGGAAATGATGGTAATTATTTCAGTGTATCCACAGTTAACTTAAAGGTTCAAAGATAGGAAGTAACTATAAACAGATTCTAAATCTTTGCTAAAGGTACATTTCAAGCACAACAGTAGTTTTTTTTTTTAAGTGATGTAACTAATAAATTAGGATAAGGAAATACATGAATATACAACTAAATAAAAGAGATAAGTTAGTAAAATCAGTATTATGGAGTATAATGTGATAAATGCAGCACGGTATAAAAAAAGGACAATAGAATACATTGACAAATCCAAGAACATGTTTCTTAGTTTAAAAAACTGAACTTAGAATCAAATAAATTATACTTTAAAAGCAGAGGCTTTCTGAGTAGCTATAATGACTAACACATACTGTGCATTATTTATTTTTGTTAAAGAATACAGTAATGATATACATACAAATATTCTAGCATATTCTTAAATTTCCATAGTCAAAAGAAAATCCATAGTCAAAAGAATAGACCATATAAGGGGAAAATAATATTTGACAATATAGTTTGAATGTGAACTTTCTTTTTACTTGATTACATACTTGAACAATTGTCCTTCAGATGATGGAACTATTTAAGAATGTTGGGAGGGGCTAGGGAATGTGCTTATTCAGTAAAATTGTTGCCTCACAAGCATAAGGACTTGAGTTTGATATCCAAAACCAATGCTAAACTGCCAATTATAATGATTTATATTTGTAATTCCAATAATGTAGAGGGTCTCCCAGGCTTGCTGACCAGCAAGTATATACTAGTGAGGTCCAGACTCATGAGAGACCTCCTATTGAAAAAGTAGAAAAAAAATGGAAGCATGGATCCTATATATTTACAATAAGATGTGATCTCTGATGTACACACACACACACACACACACACACACACACACACACACACATCACCACACAAATGCATAAAAATATTACATCAATGAGTTGGAATGTTAAAGAACATTTTTGGTAACTGGGAATGTATCATATGGGTTATAGCCAATCTTCAATTTTAGACTAATGGTTCTTTTCACTGATCTGCTGAAATGTCAAGTAGAGTCTTACTTCCACTACTACAGTCTACTATGTACTTCATTGCCTTATTCAACATACTTGAATCTACTTTCTCAAAATGAATCCTTTTGATTTGCTTTTTATCAGGCATTTTATGACTATAACAATAAAAATAATACATAAAATTGCTACCTTTAATTACTGTTGTTCCTATGAGAAACCTGACCATGTGCTTTGTAGCCTTTCCAACTGGTATATAAACAACCTGAAAGAATTTTGAGCTCTGAACTATTAAGATGTAATAATCAGAGTTTAGTGGACCACTCTGAAAGGAATGAAGGAGATCAGAATGCCAATACAACACAATACAATGAAGTGTAGGTTCATGAAGTTTCCAAATGTTACAAGGTTTCTATTAGGGATCAGCCTAGAGATAATTTGAAATATATATGGTAAGGCATCTGGCTAGTTTCTATGCACAGTCCTAAAATGTAGAGTGTGTCTAAATTTAACAAACAATGGATTAAGTTGTTTGAACTGGCATCAAAACTTGTCATCAGTGACCATGTTCTACCATTTTGAAGGCATGAAGGAAATAAGACTGAGGAGGTCATAGAAGACTTGTGCAACGTACCCACAAAGCTAGTAGGGATAGGAAGATATAATGAGTCAGGTTCTCTGTATGTTGCTCCTGAGTGGGCTGTGTAGGAAACATCAAAAGTAACAGTAAGTCACTGTGGAGATCACAAGTTGTCATAGATCACAGGGAAATGATATGGACACCAAGGCAAGTGCTACTGAATGGAACTGACCTAAGAGAGAAGTCATGCATGCTGCAAAGTATACTGTTGGAAAGGTATTGATGTATAAGGCCAGTGGAGCTTAGGTGATGCTACCATTATCCCCAAATGCTACGTATGTGGCTATGGAGGTAAGTGTTTTCTACACTAAATTTGAGTTTTGCTTTGGTCATTTTTTTCTTGCTTTACTTCCATTATTCCCTTTATGGATGGGTCAGTTTATATTGTGAATCTATATTCTTAAAAAAATGTACTTTGTTATTTTTATTATACAGGGTTTACAGATTGCCCTCAGTCTTAAAGAAATTTTAAACTTTGATTTTGAAATAGGATGAGAAATGTAATAATTAGAGGACTTTTGAAATTAGACTGACTGTATTTTGTAGTATGAGAGGGACTTGGATATATTGGGTACATGAATGGAATCTTATAGTTTGACTATTAAATGTCCTTCATTGGATGTTGTGTTGGAATAATTTATAGAAGTTTCAGGACGTGGAACTGAGATGAAGCACATAGGTTTCAGGGGAGGGAGCAACGTAAACATTATGGAAAATGTGCAAAACCCCATTACAGTGTAACCTCTCTGTTACCTTATATGCTTAAATATAAGGGAAAAAAAAAACCTTATACTTCCATTATTACAGTCACAATTGGCCATTAATTCTGCCATTCTTGCCTTTCCATGATGGACAGAACCTTATCCAATCATCAGCCAAAATTCCTTTAAATTGACTTTTTTCACATACCTTATCACTGTAATGAGAATAATAACTGATACATATTTGCAAAATATGTAAAAACCATGTTTAAATGTAAACTTCAAACTCATCTCAATGGGAAGTCATTTTAAAGTTTGAAAAACTATGTTCCATCCATCAATTAAAAAATATTTACTTATTTGAGAGAGGAAGATACAGGAGAGGAGAAAGAAAGATAGGGAGAGAATGTGTGTATCAGGGCCTCTGGCACTACAAACAAATTCCAGACACATTTGCCACCTTATGTGTCTGGCATTACAGGGGTAGTGGGGAATCAAACTAGGTTTTTTGGCTTTGCTGGCAAGCACCTTAACTTATAAGCCATCTCGTCAGCCCCCAATTTTTATATTACAGAAGAATTGCTAACAATACTACAATTATTAAAATATTACTTACCAAATCATTAATTTGAAAATATCTCAGCTTATAAATATCAACATGTTGAAGTCAGAAACTTAAAAATAAATATTATAAAAATTACAAATATTTTAATGTTAAAAAGCATAGTGTATGTTCTTTTAATTACATACTTAAGAAAATAGATACATATATGTTCATAAGTGCTGATTTTACATAAGCATTAGATATTAGCAGTATCTCTCTCACATTTAGAAATTAGTTCTGAATGAGTAGTAAAATACAAATATGAGTTTGTTTACTAAAATGAGATAATACATATTCCAATTGGAATAAAATATTTTCAATCCTCACTATTATTTTCTATGTTCTCTATAGTCTTACCATATTAAGTTGTATATTCAAGTTAAGATGGTGGAAAGAGTACACCATCTTTTAGATCATATTAATAGTTATGCGTTAAAATAAATTAATACATTGGTCATAGAAAATAGCATTAAAATAGAATTATGAGTAGACTAGAAATGTAGGTAGTTTTTTTTAAAATTCAAAAATATCAGATTGAAAATAAGTTAAAGTCAAAAGCCCATAAAACATACATTGGTTATTTCCAGAGATACTGCAGCAGTATATATCACTCTCAACAGACCAAAGAAGCACTGTAGCTTTATTAAGCAACATCTGGAAGAAGTATACTACAGGATAAAGTGCACGTGCTGTCTCAACTCTAACATCTATGAACAGAGATGAAGTCTCCGGGTTTCTAATTCCACCCTGCTAGCTAAGCTACTCACAGCCCAGAGGGAATTATATCCAAAGCCAACAGCTCTCTCATTCAGCAGTCCTGGTATATCTAAAGTATCCTTGGATCCACACTGAAAGGCATTTTTTCATTTTCAAAGCTCCATACAATGGCTTTCCTTGGTCTCTACACAGGGATTTCAAGCCTAATTTACATGCACCAGGAACTGGTTCATCTTCATATAATGGTCTTCCTGTGGCCTTAGTGGGTCGCCATACTATGATTTTAACTCTGATTCACATTAGCACATATTATCATCTCCTAGTATAGTTTCACCTATGTACAATGGCCTTATTGGGCTTCCATGAAGGGATTTCTACCTTGTTTCACATTGCCACATTTCAGTACCTCCTGGCACTGTGTTCACTTCATCACCAACTTCCCTGAATTATTCATGTTTCCAAAACCAGTATCATGCAGACACCATAACCACATTTAAACATTGATAAACTCCAGTGGGAAATATAGCTTAACCTTGAAGAACAGGACACTGTTTCACCAGTTTTCCTTCAAGCCAACTTCTTTCAAATAATTTGCTTTCTTACTAGCTTGAGACTTCCACACATGGATTTCACTCTCAGACATTTTTCCCTTTTCTCAATGCAAAGCAGTTGGCTCACCTTCATAGTAGTAATTCTCCTTAGTAATTTCAGATTAAGTTACCAATCTCTATACCAGTAATTTCAAACTTGCTTATGTTTCCCTGTCATAAAATGTACATCTTTCATATGTTTCTTTTCTATACCTTCCCCCAACACACTATTCCAGTGCTTTCAAATTCAACCGAAATCAAACTCTCATGTTGTGGACAGAAGAATACAAGCAGTCTTTTTTCAGTAGCCTGACAATGTTTGCTCCTGCCCTTTGAAAGTTTATAAGCCAAGCCTCCACAGTCCACAGTTATCTTTGCTTTTAGCATTTTCAAAGTGTCACCAGAATATACCATCAAGATCTGCTTACAGCACTGCAAGGATTCTCTGGTCAAAAGTACATTTCCTCGGGCTGGAGAGATGGCTTAGCAGTTAAGCGCTTGCCTATGAAGCCTAAGGACACCGGTTCGAGGCTCAGTTCCCCAGGTCCCACGTTAGCCAGAGGCACAAGGGGGAGCACGCGTCTGGAGTTCGTTTGCAGAGGCTGGAAGCCCTGGCGCTCCCATTCTCTCTCTCTCCCTCTATCTGTCTTTCTCTCTGTGTCTGTCGCTCTCAAATAAATAAATAAATAAAATTTAAAAAAAAAAGTACATTTCCTCATTCCTCATTCCTCTTACACATTCCAAAAGACCATATCCCACAAGGTCAGATTTGTCACAGTAGCAACCACCCTTTTTGTTACCAAATTGATATTGCAGTTACCTTCTTGCTGTTAGCATACACATCAAACTGGAAACAACTTATGTAAGGAAATGGTTTATTTCAGTATTATAGATTCCAGGAAAAGCTCCATCATGGCAGAAGCCAGCTCACTTCCCTACATCATCAGCCGAGAGAACAAAACCAAGAGCAGCAAGCATGGACGGCCAGATCTAAAACTGGCTTTCAACATACCTAGTAGGACTTGAAACAAGGTCTATCCCCAGTGACAAACTTTTTCTATCAGGATACTGGAGACTTAAAGAAACTTAATCTCAATCAAAAATTCCTCAGAGCAAATGGTACAAATATTTACATTCTAACCACCATAATATTCCATTATATTTCTTGAAGAATTTTGTTGAGTTCACCATATCAATGGATTTTATTCTTCTACTTCATATGCATTTAATATTATGCTAGTTATTACAGATATTTTATTTAACTTTAGTGATGCCTTATTTCCTTAAGGATACATATCTTGACAAGAACCAGGATTCTTGCTCCTAGACAAAATAAAATCCTTCCTGTGACTTTCTAATCTCATCATAGGTAATAGGCTTAAATTTGCACATCTCTACATCCTCCTTAATGTACATGCCTTTTGGTAGTTGAG